>NC_142471.1:13333333-13636363 GCF_049115385.1 Moschus berezovskii | reverse complement strand
TGGGTCCTCAGAGCAAGACTGTTATTATTGCAATCATCCTGATGACCACGTGCTTGGCTCTCAGGGACCCAGTCTCTGCCAAGCCATGGTCACTTGACAGAGACTGATTCAGGTCCTGTGCATGGCCAAGCAGGGCTGGGGATGCTGAGGAAAGACAGGAGGCCAGGGGACTCTGCACCCTTAGTCAGGGGCTCACAGACCCCTCCAGACAGTGCACATACATGGCAGTGGTGGTGCTGGCATCAGTGACTCTGGTTAGCCTGTGCATTGTTATTTCCAAAGACTGCGTCTTTGAAGCAAAGGAATTTTCATTCCTTCTACATTAATGAAAAACTTGCAGCCAGAGGAAGCACCCCACTAAATGACTGATACTCCACAAGATATGCACTGCTCAGAAATGTCTCCTAGTCAATGAAGAAGAGATAATAGTCAGTGGAATAAAAATTAATCTGGCTGCTATAGGAATTAATATAAAAACATCAGATGCAGGACTTATAAGGGATGCCACCTCCAGCTAACCCTCACTGGGTTAAATACCCCAGGGACGATGATTTACATTCTGTGCTGCAGGGCTCTGCAGGCATAATCGATAGGGATGAGAAATGGGGCCACCTGGCCGTGCCTGCCCGCAGGGCTGGGGAGGGGAACTGAGGGGGCACAGGGCATCCCTGCAGGCTGCTGGGAGCAACAGCCCATCTGAGCAGCCCGCCCCTTCTTCCCCTTTCTCTGCCTCCCTGGTGAGCTCCAGGTTGGTGGCCCACGTGTTTCTGGAAGCCTGGGCTATGGCATAATCACACTGGTCCTTACCCCTGTGCCCAACTCCTCCAGGCATACAGGAGGTGGTCTAGGGAGAGGAGGGTAGGACAGGCTGAGCCAGGTGCTGCTCAAGAACAGAGCAGTGGGACCCGTACCCCAACCCTGGAAGCCTGGGTGAACCTCCTGACAGTAAGCAATCACACAGCCATCTTTGCTCTGCAAGAATTACTGTCCCCAAGTCTTGGTTTAGGGTGAAACTTGCCTAAGCAACTATTTACTCCCACTGTCGCAGACTTAGGATCTGCTGTTGGATCTAAGCTCTTGTTGGGCATTCCTGGGGCGCTTCTCTGCAGGGAGCTTCAGGCTGGGGCTCGTGCCTGGAAGCAGACAGGCCACAGCTGCAGGGCTCTCTTCCCTGCTGTGAAGGTGAGCTGGGAGTTACCCCATCCCTCCACGGTGAGGGCTGTGACTGCTCAGCTGTGCCTCAGTGTGCACCAGCCACACTTGGTGGGGGCTGGGCAGTGGGTTGGACCAGCCAGTGTTGGGGCCAGCCAGGCTGCTCCTGCGGGTGGAGGGGTGGGCAGAGGAATAGCCTGTCATCTGGCTCTCGATGTGGAGGCCCAGGAAGAGGCCAAAGCAGGGAAGACAAAGCGTTTACTCCTCAGCCCCTCCCTGCCAAGCCTCCCACGGTCCCTCAGCCACACGCTCTACTCTGGAGTTCGGCAGCTGTCGGCGGAAGGGGCACCAGCCTCTGGTCATGCCCTGCCCAGCCCTCTGCTCTAGCGTTAAGCCCTCGTCATTGCCCTTCAGGAGTGTCATCTGCTTCTCTGATCATATAGCCCCCAAGGGAAACTCCTGTAGGGCTGGCAGTGAGGAAAGTCTGGGAGAAAGGGAAACTCGGGTTCCTTGTTCTTGATGCCACAAGAACCTGGCCTTTCCAGGGGAGGCCTACTGGTGTCACCTTTGTGTGCCCACCCTGAGCAGCCTGGCTGAGTGCCCCGGGGGCCCCCACACTTCTGTTCACACCCACACTGAGTGGGCCCAGCACAGGCCTCCATGCCTCATGGAACCTAAAGCCATGGACAGGTGACCCTGAGCAATCTCCGGGACAGAAAGGCCCAAAGGGACCACTCGGTCTAAGCCTCATCACGGAAACACTGAGGTTCCCAAGACTGGCCAAGGTCACAGGGTAAAGCCGGCCTCCTGGCCCCAGGGCAGTGCCCTCTGCCCTCTGCCTGCCAAATCACCCATGATGCTGGTCCAGGCTACCGTGCAGTCATCCTCAATCCTACTAAAGGGAGAAACATAAACTCAAATATTATTTTCACTGTATCAGGAGTTGAATGGTATCCCCCAAGATACATATATTGGAGTCTGAACTCTCTGTAACTCAGAAAGCGACCTGATTCAGAAACAGGGTCTTTACAGAAGTAATCAGGTTAAAATGAGGTTACTGGGGTGGGCCCCAATCCAATATCACTGGTGTCCTTATAAAAAGAGGGAATTTGGCCAGAGTCGGGCCCAGAGGGAAGGTGAGGTGAAAAGATACAAGCTGAGGAGAGAGGCTGCCAAAAGATCCTCCCATCACAGCCCTCAAAGGGACCAGCCCTGATTTCAGACTTCCAGCCTCCAGAACTGTGAGATAATAACATGTCTGCTGTTCAAGCCACGCAGTCAGCGGAAACTGGTGCAGACTGGAAAGAAGGTCCTGGTAACGAACTTGCTGCTGCTGCTGCTGCTGCTGCTGTCACTTCAGTCGTGTCCGACTCTGTGTGACCCCATAGACGAGCACTGTTAATGTTGGTTTTATTGTTTTTTTTGGGGGGGTGCTGTTGGTGTTTCAGATTTTGCTGTTGTTTGGTCACTAAGTCATGTCTGACTCTTTGTGACCCCATGGACGGTAGCCTGCAGGTTCTTCTGTCCATGGGATTTTCCAGGCAGTCATACTGGAGTGGGTTGCCATTTCCTTCTCCAGTTTCCAATTATTTGTATGCTTTTAGTTTTTATTATGAATCCACAAATTGAGGTGTATTTATCAACAGTCAGAGACTCAGGAGAGGGTGCTGATGAGGAAGTCTGCTCAGTGCATTCTAGGGGCCGAGGCCCTCCTGGGAGGTGGGTATCCAGGTTGCTGGGACAGATGGCAGAGAATTGCTGGATATGTGGGTGGGCCACTGAGGTGTGGAGTGGATGAGGACGCTACAGCCCACATCTCCTGCTGCCTTAGTGATGTTTTCTGTCCCCACTGATGGCAATGACCTTGATCAGGAACCCCATGGTGACCCATACAGGGCACCTCCATCCAGCCAAAGAGATGGAAACGATGGACTACTGAGTGCTTGCTTGTCCTTTCACATAATAACAGGTCAGTGTTGTTCTAATGAAAAGGACTTTGTGGGAATTACTGCTGTAGGCATAATCACACAATATGAATTCTCAACAAAATCACAGACCCCCTACTCGGTGAAACTTATTCCAGGGGATTTCAGTGAATTGTTGATACCCCGTTGACTCACCCTGCTCAGTGCATTTTTGCTCTCACAGCAGCCCTGTCACTACTGGGTTTCAGTGGAGGCTTAAAAAAAGCAATTTCTCTGCAGGTCGGAGCTCAGCTTGCTGTAAGATCACAGGAGGGATTCACAGACCTCACAACCTTTGGGAAAATGACCAAATATCTTATTCTGAAAACTAATACCTAACATTTTGCTACCAAGAAAACATGTCCCATTAAATAGAAACCCCCAGGGACTTCCCTGGTGGTCCAGCGGTTACAACTTCACCTTCCAGTGTAGGGAGTGTGGGTTTGATCCCTGGTCAGGGAGTTAAGATTCCCACATGCCTTGAAGCAAGATAAATAAATAAAACATAAGCAATGTTGTAAATATGAACTTTCCTGGTGGCTCCAGACAGTAAAGGATCTGCCTGCAATGCAGGAGACCTGGGTTTGATCCCTGGGTTAGGAAGATCCCCTGGAGAAGGAAATGGCAACCCACCCCAGTATTCTTGCCTGGAGAATTCTATGGACAGAGGAGCCTGGAGGGCTACAGTCCCTGGGGTTGCAAAGAGTCGGACACAACTGAGTGACTAGCATTTCCACTTTCAATGTTGTAACAAATTCAATAAAGACTTTTTAAATGGTCCATATCAAAAAATCTTAAAAAAAAAAAATAGAAACCACTTCCAGGCATGAGACACTTCCCCTCCCACATATGGCAGACCCTCTGGAGTAGCTCTCACTGACCCAAACCAACTGGAGCTCCCCCAGGACAAGGAACCCTGTGCCCACCCCTGTTCTCAGTTGGTCATCCACAGAGTGTGTGCTGCGTCCCTGGGTCAGAGGAATTCGGGGAAGGCCAAGAGATCACCGAGGGCAGTGTTCTCACCATCTATTACATTCAATAACAAACCATCCCCAAACTGTCTTAAAACAACACCGTTATTTCTTTTGCTCATGAGTCTGCAACATGGGCAGGCCTCAGGAGGCATGCCTTGTCTCTGCTGCACTCCACTTAGCTTAGGGTGGCCCACAGCCAGGACTGGAATCACATGACTTGTGTAGTGTAGAATCACACGGGCTTCCTCACGTGACCGTGTGTGGTGATGGTTGCCAGCCCAGACCCTCTGCCTTTACTGGAACTGTCCACCAGGACACAGACATACAGCCCTGTAGCAGCTGGGCTTCCTTACAATATGGCGGTCACAGTCGCATCGCCTTCTGTATCCTCGCCTCCAAAGGCCCCTGCATCCCTCTGCCACATTCTATTCATCATAGCAGTCATGAAGTCCAGCGCAATTTCTAGGAGAGGGGAAACAGAATCCATCTCTGGATGGGGGTGGTGGGGGCAGGATTCTGGAAGAGCATGTAGAACAGAAATATTGCTGTGGTCATTCGCAGCCTGCCACATCCTGGTCCAGCGGTCACACTGGGGAGTCTGGGTCAAGGGGGCAGGTTCCCAACGTGGTTCACCATCAGGAGTTAGGGAAACAGTCCAAAAATGCCTCCCTACTGCTCTTGAAGTGAGTCTGAGCTCACACTGAACAGGCCACACCTGTGTCCCCTTTGGCCCCATGGGCACATTGGCACAAAGACCAGCAATAATCCTCTCTCAAGACTCCTCATCTTTGGCTGTCTGTGATGCCAGGACTCTCTGATCTATGGAATGAGTCATCAGTGGCATCTCCTTCAGCAAATGACCCATTCCAAGGGAAGATTTGTCATGCCTGGGGCGTTTTATGAATCTTGTTGCTTCCTCTGGCAAGCTGTGATTCCATTAGGAACAACATTGCCAGCATGAGGTGATGCTGCCAGGGCAGATGCTTGGATCAAGGGCACATGGGAGGGACGGGTGACCCGAGCCATGGCTACCTCCTCCCACCTACCTGAGGGGGACCCTGGGTGGTCAGTTCCTCCCAGCCAAGATATCGTGGGGTGGGGGCTGCAGGCTCAAGCTTGCACTCTGCACTTGTGACACCTGTGTGAGGGACAGAACGACCCTGAGCTGGGCTCCCCTGGACCCCAACACAAGGGAGGCACTGGCCAGGCTGCTAAGACAGCTGTCTGCACCCAGGACCCAGGGCAAGCTCCCGTCTTCCACTGCCTGGTGTGGGTGAGTGTGCATCGTCCCCTGAGGCCTGTGCACCTGTGCACAGGTGACACTTACCTGAGGCCTCTTCCCTCACCTGTGCACAGGTGAGACTCACCTGAGGCCTGTGCACCTGTGCACAGGTGACACCCACCTGGCAGCGACAGGCGTCAAAGGGCTCCGCCCGGGAGTGCTGGATGCCAGGGGCACACCCTCTCCTCCTTCCCCTTCTCTCCCCGTGAGGCCTAGCACAGTGCTGGGCACACACGGGGTCCTGTGGCCTCCTGCTCATTCTCTGAATAGGTCAAGGAAGACATGGGCCTCAGGGTCTCTGAGATGGGGTGGAGTGGGCTGTGGCTGTGATGCTGGGCAGGGCTGCTCGTTCCTACCCCTGGTTGGAGTTCCCTCCAAATGTCCATATTCTGGCTGGAACTATTGGATCTGAGACTCAGAAGGGACTGAAGCCATCTCCAAGGTCAATGGAAGGAAAGGGAGCACTTGCGTCCTCGGAAAGTGAGGAGAGGACTCCTTGGAGCCTCTTCCACTCCTGGTCTGACCCCCACATTTCTCTCCCTGACACTAATACCCATGGCCCCTCCCAGAGATATGTCCATTTACTGAGCCCTTCCTCAGCTGCAAAGTCCCGTTGTCAGTGCAGAAAGGGTTCAAACTGGTGCCTGCCCCAGGGTGGGGGTGCAACAGGACAGGGTATGGGCACGGGCTCCAGGAACTGAGGGTGACAAGGACAACCCACGTACGTCTCTCCTCTTCCCCCCAGCACTGCCCCCCAGTGCTCCTATTCACCCGGCGAAGCTCGACCTCGGGTGGCCCAGCTGTCTGCCTCTCCTGAGCCCTCCTCCTGGCTGGAGGAGGTGAGGGAGCTGCCTGTGTTCAGGGCCCTCTCCCCCAACAACAGTCTCAGCCACCCTGGTCGCTCGCTCCCTGTCTTCTGGGCCTCCCCAGCCCTCACGCCCGCCTCCCTGGGCCTCCGGCTCTCTTGGAGGGACCAGCTCAGCCTTTGCCAGTCCATCCGCACCTTGCACTCAGTCACAGCTCCCGAACCTTGTGCAGCGTCTTGCTGCAGCTTGAACCACTTCTCAGGCTTCCTGGATCATTCCCTCCAGAACATGCTGGAATGCTCCTCATCTTCAAACCCAACTCCAAGACCTTGTGCCTGTCCCTTATTCCTTGGCTCTTTTTTGGGAGGGGAGGAGGGGCCTCATGGCTCGCGGGATCTTTGTTCCCCAACCAGGGATCGAACCTGTATCTCCTGCAGTGGAAGCATGTTCTAACCACTGGACTGCCAGGGAATTCCCTCGGCTCTCTTGACAGGTGTTATCTTTGTAACCTCCTCCCCTCCTGGCCCTTGTGGTCCCTGCAGCCCCCTGCAACCCCTGTGGTCCCCGCCCTGCTCTGACTCTGGCTTTGTCTAAGCCTGAAAGCTGAAGGACCTCCACCCAATGGGCCAGAAGTGACGCTCTGCTGTCCACGTGCCCTCAGCTCCTGGCAGCACTGGACTGTTCATCCCCCTGCCTGCGCGTCCCACCCCTGGACCTCTCCTCACTTGGCTTCCCAGACACACCGCCTCCTCTTCTTCATCCGTGTGCCTTCCTCGTCTCCATTACGAAACATGGATGTGTTCACAAAGGATCCCCAACCTGGGCCATCAGTTCAGCCCACACTGACTCCTCAGTGACCTCATCCAGACCCAGCTTGAGACCCAGTCCACCCCACCCCCAACACTCCCCTCCGTCCCCCACCTACTCTCAGCCTCTCCTCCCCACTGAAGTCCAAAGACACCTGCCCTCCATGGACCCTCTGCACGACCCCCAGAGGGGGTCCAGGTTTAATGCATCAAAAACAAACTCTGTGTGTGTGTGTGTGTGATGTGGTTTGCAGGATCTTAGTTCCCCAAACTGGGATTGAACCAGTGACCTCACATTGAAAGGATGGTGTCTTAACCACGAGACTACCAGGGAATCCCCAAAACAAACTCTTAATTTTCACTTTTCCCACCCCCAGATCTTGCTTGTCCTTCATTTATTCCCGTCTTAGTAAAAGGGGCCATATTCACTCAGTTTCTCAGGACAAAGACCGAAGAGTTACAAGTGATCCCTTGTCTCTTTCATACGTTGAATCTGACCCAACAGCATGTTCCGCTGGGTCTCCAGAACATACTCAGAATCTCGTCCACCTGCGTTGGTCCAAGCTGCGTCCTCTCCAGGCTGTCGCAGTGGCCTCCTTCTCGGGCTCCAGCCATTGTCCTCATTCCCTTCTCACAGTCCCAGAGGGACGCTGGGGGAAAACTCAGCCCATCGCATGGAGCAGGCAGCTGAGGTCCCAACCCTGCCAGGGGCGGAGTCTCAGCAGCTGCACCGGCTCACCTGCCCCTGAGCCTGCAGCCTGAAGGGTAAGTGGTCCACAGCCCGCTCAGATGGGTGGGCGTCACCTATCTGACGCTCACCCACCCACCTCCGCTGGCCCACCTGCCTGACCTCCGCCTCCCTCTGCCTCCCGCTCCCCTCCCTCTCCTCCTCCTCACTCCACTTGGGCTTCTCCAGCCTGCTGTAGGTGTGTGCTCAATCGCTCAGTCATGTCCAACTCTTTGCGACCCCATGGACTTCAGCCCACCAGGCTCCTTTGTCCATGGGGATTCTCCAGGCCAGAACTCTTGAGTTGGTTGCCATTTCCTCCTCCAGGGGATCTTCCCCTCTCAGCAATGGAGCCCTTGTCTCCCGTGTCTCCTGCGTTGGCAAATGGAGTCTTTACCACTGAGCCACTTGGGAAGCGCCCCGCCCGCCCTGGGACTGCTCTTCTTTAAATACAGCAAGCCTGTTGGTACTGGGGGCTCTGCACTGGCTGTCCCTTATATCTGGGAGATACTTGCTCTTGACCTCTCCTTCATTTTGCCCGGATGTCGGCTCAGATGTTCCTCAGTGGCCATGCTCTAAGAAGCAGTCTCCCATGCTCTCCCTGCTCCACTGGGCTTTCTTTAGAATCCTGTTATGTTTGCATGGTTCTATTTGTTGGTGTGCTTTGCACATGCATGTGTGGGTTTACATGAATGTAAGCTTCCAAGAACAGGGAGTTTGCTCTTTTGTGTCCCTGGCACCTAGAATAATACTTGGAACATAGTAGATGCTCAAGAAATAGCTGTTGATTAACTCAGTAAATGAGATGATGTTGCATCCACATCAGGACATGTGGCTTTCCGGGTCTTCCCACCAGCTGTGTGCTATTCCACAGGTGGACACACCCAGGTTTCATTAGCTGGCCCCTCACTTGAGGACATTTAGCATTCTTATTCCTTCGCTACAATAAACAAAGTTGCATTGCACATCTTTGTACACCTGTCTTTGCATTTATCTGTGAATATAGTGAAAAATCAATAATTCCAGGCTCTGCACTTGCTGGATCAAGGAGTGTGTGCATTTAAAGCTTTGGTAGATAATGCTAAATTGTCACCCAAGAGTATTTTTTACCAAACTATGATTTTTGAATTTTTAAAATATTTGAAAATCCATATGTCAAAGAATGAATTAGCCTCACTCCTTTAAAGAGCGCTTGGAACTGAGATCAGGCTCTGGGACTGAGTGTCATTTCACAAGGGCGAGGCTGAGTCTCAGGGAGGGCACAGGGACTGTCATTCCTTGGCCGTGGCCATAGTAACCGGCACGCTCCAGCACTGGTGTCCCACACCCCAGCCTCTTTCACTCTTACAGAAGTCAGCCTTGTGTCTGTCACTGGCTGACTTTGGGGAAAACTAAAGGACAGTCACTGAGGGTGGAGGGCTGTTATTATTCTGCGTTGTCAGGAACTTCCTGAAGCACCAGCCCAGTAAGGATCTATTCAGTGCTGGCTACACGCTGCAACGGTGTGGACACAGCCTTCAACAACACAGAACAGCCTGGCCCTCAAAGAGCTTGCAGGGCACTCGAGGAGACAGATGATGAACAGAAGAGTACGTCAGATGGGAAGGAAGACTATGAGAAAGCCAAACCGGCAGAAACTGTGTGGTTGCCAGGTTCACAAGTGGCTTCAGGTGTTCACACCTCTAGGTTCTCACACTCTTGTGCAGTTCCCTCCCTCCAAATTTGGACTGGACCTGGGACTTGCTTTTAATGACTAGGAAAGGCAGAGTGATGGGCTGGCACTTCCAAGACTAGGTTACAAATGCCTGTGAGGGGACTTCCCTGGTGGTCCAGTGGCCAAGACTCTGCACTCCCAATGCAAGGGGCTCAGGTTCGATCTCTGATTGGGGAACTAGATCCCACATGCTGCAACTAAAGATTTGGCACAGTCAGATTACTTAATTAAAAAACAAAAGAAACATCTGTGAGTCTGTCTCACTGGCACACCCTCCCTTTCCCCTTGCTCACCTTGATGTTTTCAGCAGCACTAGGAGGACCCATGGAGAAGGCGATGGCACCCCACTCCAGTGCTCTTGCCTGGAAAACCCCATGGACTGCAGCCTACCAGGCTCCTCCGTCCATGGGGTCACACAGAGTCAGACACGACTGAGTGACTTCACTTTCACTTTTCACTTTCATGCATTGTGAAGGAAATGGCAACCCACTCCAGTGTTCTTGCCAGGAGAATCCCAGGGATGGGGGAGCCTGGTGGGCTGCCATCTATGGGGTTGCACAGAGTCAGACATGACTAAAGTGACTTAGCAACAGCAGCAGCAGCAATAGGAGGGCCCATGTGCCAGGGACTGAGGGCAGTCTGGGAGGAGACAATTGCTGCCCACAGTCTCATAAGACAGCCTTATGCAGAAACAGCCCTGAAAGGACCCCAGCCTAGCTTGCTTGAAGTTATGAGAGACCCAGAGGAATAGCAAGGCCACACCCATATTCCTGACCCATGGAAACTGTAAGATAAACATGCAAATACTGTCTTTAAGCCTCTACGTTTTGGGCTAACTTGTTACACAGCAGTAGCTAACTCACATAAAGGGGAACAGAGAGTGCCAGGGGAGGGGATGCAATTTAAAATAGGATAGGAGGGAAGGAATTATTTGAGAAGACTTGAAGAAGGGGAGACTGAGCCTCGGGATTCCAGGGGCAGAGCTGGATTCTGGATGGCAGTTACACGGGTGGCTGGAATAGAGCGAGAGGGGCAGGAAAGAGAGGGATGGCAGGATGTCACGCTAGCATTTTTTTTCACCCTGAACTTGGGGAAAGGGGGCTTTTAAGACTTTGAGCAAATGCACATTTCAACAGGGTCCAGGTGGGCGATAGGTTTAAGGGAAGGTGGGGGGGTAGCAGGGAGATGGCCAGAGGTGTCAGGTCCCCAGTTTACTTGAAAGGTGATCATAATAATAGATGTAGGGTGTGAGGGAAGAGTTCCTGCATCTAAGGGCGGGCATAGGGGCAGATTTGGGGAAACCTGGCGGTTGGGGCCCGAGACGCCTGTCTGAGCTTGAGGCGGAGGGCTGAGCAGGCAGCTGGGTCAGGCGGTGTGTACGGTGTTCAGGGCCACAGGACAGGCCTGAGTGCGGGGGGAGTGAGGAGGGGCCCGAGGGGTGAGAGTGAGGCAGGGAGTCTAGTCCAGCTGGGGACAGCACGGGACCAGAGTGCTGGGCTGCCGAGAGCTGAGGCAGAGCACTGACTCAGCAACTGGGACGGTCAGTGCAGAACGAGTCCAGCAGAGGCCTGTCTCAAGGACAGGGAAATAACAGTATATTTGGACCTGGTGGGAACAGTCCAGCTGGAGAGGGACACACTCGGGACACAGCATCAAGGGAACCAGGCCCAAGACAGGGAGAGGGCAATAGCCCTCGGAGCTGGTGGGGAGTCAGGGCGTCTGGTCCTCGGGAAGTTCCGAGGACCCGGGTGCCCCTGCAGCTTGTGCCTGCCCACCGGCCCCCACCTCACTGGCAGACGAGTGACCCTGGGGGTGTCAGCGGGGCTGGGGACGAACTGGGCGACTGCCTTCGGAATTTCCTGACCTGGGTGAGGCTCAGCCTTTAATCTCATGTTGCACCTACGGCCTTGTCTCATGTGGTTTGTGAGAAGCTGGGGGGAAAAAAGAAACGGGCTGATAAGCTTCACAGAGGGGAGGAGAGACTGACCCAAGACGTTTTAAGTGAGCTCCAAGGTGGCAGTGAGGGGTGGACGGAGACTCAGGGGGCGTGGGTCTGAGCTGAGGGTGCAGCGGGGATTCTGAGTGTGCCAAGCTGCAAGAACAGCCCCAGTCAGGCACCCGCTGTGGGGCTGGACTTCCCAAGCCCCAGTTTCTCCCTCAGACAAATGGAGTGACTGGGAACAGCACCCCACAGGCTGTGGAGCAGGAGCAGGAGGTGGGCAGTGACCCTGTGTCCTTCTGGGAGAGGGACCCAGGTGGCACCAGCGGTGGCAGCGGGGAGAGTGCCCCGGAGAGTCACAGTGTTGCTCTGAGTGATGCGGGGGGCAGGGGGTGCACAATCATATATGTGAAAGTATAAACCTGCCACTGAACTGAGGAAAACTGCTGTCTGAAGCAGCATCTGCTTCCCTTCCTCTTCATCTGGGCCCAGGAGGATTTGCTGCCTCTCAGGGGCCAAGAAAGCAGGTAGTGAGAGCAGAACCCGAGGGCTGGATGTCTTGACAAATTGGATTTTCCTTCTTTTCTGGCCTCCTGGGAGAGATATTGTGTCCTCCATTGATGCAAATGTGTTCAGAGTGCACTTTTCACAGACTCAGAAATAACAAGGCACTTTTCCGCTGAGGCCTGGGACCATGCAAGGACCCTCTTGCTGAAGGGGGCCCGTGGCTGGTCACAGAGTCTGTGGCTAGCATGGGAGCAGAGTCCAGGTGCCATGATGGGCGAGCCAGGGGAGCCTGCAGAAGGCATGAAGAGAGCAGCGACCCAGGAAGCATCTAATGCACCCCTTTTGCTGTGGGGAACCAGGCCCAGAGAAGGCACTGAGCTGCCTGGGGCAGGCAGGGAGTCCTGGGCACCTGGCCGGCTTCTCCCTACCCCACTCTCCAGGCCATCTCAGACCAGGTTTGCTTCTAGTAAGGAGCAAGGAGCTGTCAGCCAGCAGTTGGTCTTCAGCCAGAAGTTTGGGCTTTGGCCAGGAATTGGTATTTGTTAAAAGAGATAGAAAAGGTGAAGCTGTTATCAAGAGGCTGTATCTGAGGGCTAAGTTCACTGCAGGGTCTCAGGAACTAGATAGCATCAGCCTGGCCTGCCCAGAGGACATGAAGGAAATCTAGGGCGGTCACACATGGGAGCTGCCTACTCTCCGGCTGGCCCGCCCAGTGCTCCTGAGAGCCCGGAAGAAGGAAAACAGGTTAACAAGTCCAGGAGGAAATGAGCAGAGATGCCTTTGCTGCCAAGGGCTTGGTTCAGCAACCTGATGGCTTCTGGCTTCCTCACCAGCCTGAGGCTGGTAGTGATGGCCATTTCTGGCAGAAGGGTGTCTGGGTCTGGAAGTTGGAAAGGGGTTCTTTGGAAACCTCGGATCCTGGTCTGCACGGTTCTCAGCTTTGCTAAGTCTCAAGAAAATGTGGGCTCCCAGGTGGTCCCCATGGCTCGATATTTGCCTCTTGTTTCACAACAGGTGGGCTTCTATTTAGATGGACCCCAAGAGCCGGAGAGGGTTCTGCTGAGAAAACGTTTGGTGAACTTTACCACCCACTCCTGATTCACTGAACATGGTCACGGATTTTCCTTTCAAGGGATAAAGAAAATAGTGGCAGACTCGGCAAGGTCATTCTTACCTTCCTTTCCCTTATGATCTGCACTAATTGAGGCTGAAAAGCTAATTAAATTCCCAGCCTGTCTTGAACTAAGTGTGGTCAAACAGTACAGTTCTGGTAAATGAGATATAATTGACAGTCAGCTGGGGGATTCTGAGAAGACTTGTTTTCTTGATTAAAGAGCCATAGGTGGCTGATATTTCTAATTTTCTCTCCATTTCCCTTCTTCCTGCCTTGCAGGTGAATGTGAGGCCAGGAGTTGTGGCAGTCATGTTGTAACACTGAGGCAGAACACATGAAAAAGAGGCAAAGCCCTTATGGAGACAGGCCTTGACATGGCTGAGCTGCTGACCCAGCAGCTGTCAACTTGCAGGCCTCTTGTAAACTGAGGTAAAACCAAGCTTTATTTGTTTAAGCTGTTGTGTCTGGAATTTCTGCAGCTGAAAGCATTGCTGGCTAATGCACACACTATGACGAAGTATCAGCCAGCATCACAGGTGACAGTGAAACCCTACCTGCCTTCCCACCACATTTTGAGACAGGGGTGTGTCCGCTGTAACCACCAGGAATGATAATAACACAAATACCATTTCTGAGTGTTCATTACATGCCAACTGTCCTAAGCACTTGGCATATTGACTCATCTGATCTTTCAACAAATCCCATGGGGAACATTTTACAGGTGTCAAAACTAAGGCACAGAGAGGTCGAGGGAACTTGCTCAAGTTAGTAAGCAGTGAGCCAAGATGTGAATTCAGAAAGTCTGGCTCCAGGATCCATCCTCACAGTCATATGTGATACTCACCCTCTCTCTCTCTCCAATCAGGAGTCAGGAGAGACCAGCTCAGCCCTGATCGAGGCTTCTTGTCCTGAGCTTCATGGCTGCCTCATTCCTTCCTTTCACGCACTTCTCCAGGGAAGCCGGCTACCTGCCAAAGGACGGTGGAGAGCCAGGATCAGAGCTGGGGAACTGCGATCTGAAATGTTTGACAGCCTCAGGCTGGGGCAGCCTGTGGGGCTACTTCACAGACAGCCAAGACCCCTCCTCTGCTCCAGGGCATGTATGAGTGAACACTGTCAGTATTTTTCTCTTCCTTCTCCCATTTCCCAAGTTGATTGACCCCACTTCTGATGAACATCTTTTTCATTTATTTTTAAAGCTACTTTAGTATTCAGTAATACTGGTGAGTCTTATAGGAGCTGGCTGTCTCTTCTTCACCTATTATCACTTAGAGCATTTTCTCATTATTCATTTATTTATTTTTAGTGTGCTTTGTTGCTGTGCGGGCTTTCTCTAGTTGCGGCGAACCAAGGCTACTCTTTGTTGAGGAGTGAAGGCTTCTCAGTGAGGTGGCTTCTCTTGTTGCTGAGCACAGGCTCTAGGCACACTGGCTCAGTAGTTGCGGTGCATGGGCTTAGTTGCTCCTCGGCATACAGAATCTTCCCGAACTAGGGATTGAACTCCTGCATTGGCAGGTATCTACCTGCCTTATCCACTGTATCACCAGTTCAGTTCAGTTCAGTTCAGTCGCTCAGTTGTGTCCGACTCTTTGCGACCCTGTGAATCACAGCACGCCAGGCCTCCCTGTCCATCACCAACTCCCGGAGTTCACTCAAACTCATGTCCATCGAGTCGGTGATGCCATCCAGCCATCTCATTCTCTGTCGTCCCCGTCTCCTCCTGCCCCCAATCCCTCCCAGCATCAGAGTCTTTTCCAGTGAGTCAGCTCTTCCCATGAGGTGGCCAAAGTATTGGAGTTTCAGTTTTAGCATCAGTCCTTCCAATGAACACCCAGGATTGATCTTTAGAATGGACTGGTTGGATCTCCTTGCAGTCCAAGGGACTCTCAAGAGTCTTTTCCAGCACCACAGTTCAAAAGCATCAATTCTTCGGTGATAAGCTTTCTTCACAGTCCAACTCTCACATCCATACATGACCACGGGAAAAACCATAGCCTTGACTAGACGGACCTTGGTTGGCAAAGGAAGTCCTTAAAGCTTTTTTTCAATTGTGAAGGAAATACATGGCTGCTGTAAACCCTTAACATAGTTCAGAAGTGTGTGAAATGCTAAGTATGATTTTCTGCGCCTATGTTTTCAACCTCCAGGGCCTTTCCCCATAACTCAGAGAGATAATGTTGCCTATGAGATTGGAGTGTGTCCTTTTAGTTTTCCATACACAAACGCACTCACCTTTGTGAGATGCACATCTCTTACCTTTAAAAAAATTAGACTATTCATGGCATTGTGTAAATTGCTGCTTCTCCAAAAATAATTCATGGACTTAAATTAGGTTCATTTCAGGAAGGAAGTACAATTCCCTCAGTTAACTTTGTGTCCATGGACACTGGCTGTTTCCAGCGTGTTGCTTCTGTGTACTTGTGTGCTAGCTCGGGTTGAAGGGGTTCCGACAAGTGGTGCGGCTGTGTGCTTGTGCACACCTAGCGCCGTCAAACAGGCGTGACAGGCGCGGCCAAGGCCCTTTCTCACTGCGGCCCCACTGACCGAGGACGAGAGAGCTCCTCATCCCTGCCTCGCTAACCGCAGACACTTTCAGTACTTAAAAATGTTGCAAACACCCAGTCGCAACACGCAGTACCCTAATCTTGGTTTATAAATACAGCCCCCACTGAAAGGAACCAGGAACCAAGGCTCCTTGGAGAAATGACTGATTCCAGGGTTGGGACAGGGAAATTAAAAATGGGGTTAGAGGGACTTCCCTGGTGACCCAGTGGCTAAGACTCTGCTCCCAATGCAGGGGGCCAGGGTTTGAGTCCTGATCAGGGAACTGGATCCCATATGCCACAACTAAGACCCGGCATGCCCAGATAAATAAATAATTCTTTTTAAAATGGGCTTAGAATAGCTTGCTCTGACAGAAAGTAAGGAAGTAATCAAACTATGATGGGGGTGTGTCAAAGGGACACCGGAGCCAACTTGAAGGAGTTCCCATTGATCCAACTGGGATATTTTGAGCATCAAAATAAGTAATTACAGAAATGAATTATAACCACTGGAATTGAAAAACTCTAGGCATCCTATGAAATTGCATGCTTGCTCAGTCATGTTCCACTCTTTGCAACCCTATGGACAGTGTAGCTTGCTAGGCTCCTCTGTCCATGGGATTCTCCAGGCAAAAATACTGAAGTGGATTGCCATTTCCTTCTTCAGGGGAGCTTTCCAATCCAGAGATTGAACCTGCATTTCCTGCATTGGCATGCAGATTCTTTACCATCTGAGCTACCTGGGAAGCCTCGTAAGAACTTAGAAAAATGATCATTTGGCGACAATTGTAATGATAACTGATACAGACGAGGATGAGCAGCAGATGCCAAACTTGAGGGTGAAAGTTTAAACAGGAATAGTGGAATCACTGAACCTGTTTATTACAAAAGGAAAAGTAGTAACTTGAGGCTTTTCCAAGGCAGAGCGAGGGTCTGGGAGATAAAGTTATAGTAGTCCTTATGGGGGAGGGGAGGATACACAGAGTTCCGGCTTCACGTCCTCCTAGTGGATGACTCTGAAAGCTTCTCAGGGAGACCCAGCAGCCCCCAGTCCCCATGACGACCACCCCACTATTGGATTTTCTTCTCTCTCACTCCTGCCTTCGGCCATCACCCCCCAAACCAACTCCCACCCCAAGTGCTATCTCAGGCCCTGCTTTGGTGGGGACCAAGGCAACCTGCTTGGTGGGCTGCTGAGCCCCAGGGTGTCCATGCAGCTTGGGGAGACCAGTCAGGAGCAACTGCCACGGTTGAGTTGAGGGTCACTGTGGGTGGGACTGGAGGGTTTGCTGATAGAGCATGGGGGAACCACAGCACCGTCATGGTGGCTCTGCTCCCAGGCTTTGGAATGGAGCACTGGAAGGACGAGGTTGCCACCTGCTGCTATGCAGGAGAGTTCCGGGCAGAGATGTACAAGGGCTACCAGGTACCCTCCCTGGAGAGTAACCCTCTCTGGAGGTGCCTTCCAGAGCGTCAGAGTGACCTTCGTGGGCAGCATCAGTGCACAGATGCATGAAGCCATTGCCTGGATGAGCTCACCGTGGAGGGAGTGGGGAAGAGAGGAGGCAACCAAGAACAGAGGCTCCTGGGACATTCCAAAGTCCACACGTCAGGACAAGAGGCTGAGGCCAGCCAGGGGACCAAGGAGGGTGGGTGGCAGGTGAGCTGAGACTTCAAGCCAGCTGTGTGAGCCGGGATTCTGCTGCTGCTCTGCGGGTCCCAGCCAGGGAGGGGAGTGCCGCCAGAAGGGAGTGACTCACCCCGTCAAGGGCAGCCAGCAGTGTGGAGGGTGCGACAGCCTGGATGCGAGCGCATCCCTCAGACATCCTGAGATCCAGGGAGGAGGGGTCTGCTGCCTCGGGAGCTGCTGTATCTCTGACGTGTCATTAGCACTCGGGAGGAGGACAACTGACCTTTTTTCCTTTATGGCTTTTGTAAAATCTGTTTTCTACTTTGAGCAGATGTTATTATTTTGTGTAAGAAAAAACAGTGTATTTTATTTTATTTAAAAGTAAGTTAGGATATTTGCAAATTATATATCAGCTACAGGGTTAATATCCAAAATATACAACCAACTCATACAACTCAAAAGCAAAAAGAGAAAAAAAAATGAAAGAAATTTGATTTAAAATTGGCAAAGGACCTAAATACAGACACACCTCCTTTCATCATGCTGTGCTGCACTGTGCATCACAAATATTGCTTTTTTTTTTTTTTCAAATTCAATGTCCATAGCCAAAAGAAAAAGTAAGTTAGGTTCCAGACATGCTCTAGATCCCTTCAGCACAGCGGTGGGCTAGTGGTAACCTCATGGCTCCCGAGTGGGTCTGGGGACTTTACACCCAGGGGAGGGCAGTCACCTGGGTTTTGGTTCAGTGGGGCTGGACTTCTGGGTGATCCTGAGCAACTTCCCCTGGAGAGAAGCAGACCCCCATTTCAGACAGCCTGTGTGGTGCTCCTGCCTCTGACCATGAGGACGAAAGAGTGGCCTTTGCATGCTGGGTTGGCGAGGGGCAGAGGGGCATCACTGCCTGTCATGCTGTTTGTCTGCTGTGAACTTCCTCAGAGACAGGCATGGAGGTCATTGTCTCCTGGCCCCAAGGCCAGCTCAGCAGGACCGTCTGACCGCTATCATAAGTGTTCCTGGTTAAAATAGATTTATTCAGCCTCACCTGTTACACGGTAATTGAGCACCCACTCTGTGCCATCAACCATTCTGGTTGCTGGGAATGTAGCAGTTAAGAGAAGATGCAGTCAGAGTGGGGTCAGGGACCATCTAACCATCTCATCGTCTGGTTGGATGGCATCACTGACTCAACGGACAAGAATCTGAGCAAACTCAGGAGACAGTGAAGGACAGAGAAGCCTGGCCTGCTTCAGTCTGTGGGGTTGCAAAGAGTGGGACACGACTGAGCGACTGAACAAAAATGAGAAAGATCAGGAACAGGGGGATGGCTGTGACTGTGGATGCAACAAGCAGGGGCGGGCCCAAGGCCCTAAGCTGAGCTGCTGCTACAGCCCAGTCCGCAGTGCCTCTCCTAGTGGAGAACAGAGAGTGGCCAGGCCTGGGAGCCCCTTGCAGAAGCAGCCCCACGCCAGGTGAGGAGTCCGAGGACTGGGGCAGAAAGTGCTGCCCAGGGCTGTGAGTGACAGCCTCAGCCCACTTCCGGCCCCTCCTCCACTAAACGTTCCACGCGCCCTCACCCTAACTGACCACGCTGAGCCCCCGGCCCCACCTGGCATACTGCCCAGGAGAGGTGACCTTGGCCTGTACCACAGGGACAGGTCACAGGCAGTGGCTCCTCCACAGGACAGGCCACACTGGAGTCATTTACAAACATATCACAGGACAACTCCAAGCCAGTCGAAAATCAATGCACAAAACAAAAAAACAGAAACCAGAAGTCTGCTGACACAGTAACTGTAAGCAGCTTTCTCTGGACCCTGGATTCTGGGTGGTTTCTATGGTGATGGTTCTTTGGGGCCTTGGACCCCTGGAAATGTGGGGATCAGTGCTGCAGTTCTTCTCACAGCATCTCCATCAACTGCCTTTTCAGCTGAGTCTCCAGGGTGAGAACCCTCTCATCACTTTGTTGTTTTGTTAGATTAGCCTGTCTTTTCCAAACTGTGCACCAAGAGTGAGTTACCTTTATAACTGAAAAGCCAATACTTCCATTAAGATTCAGAGGGAAGTTTACAGTTTACTTTTAAAAACAATAGAAGCGGCTCTGGCCAAGCTGAGTTGGGTAAAGTGGGCGCCCATGGGGTCTTCTGGCCAGCACCTGACCCGCTGCGGAGCCTCTGGGTGTTTGGCAGGACACAGAAGTGAGCCGGTGGCTGATTCTTGGATCCCAGGGCCTCTTGGTTTGGGCCTGGAGTCTTCTTGGCCTCTGGGTCTCCTTCTGTCCCTGGCCTCTCCCATTTTTCTTCTTCCAAAATGACCAAAAGAAATACAGCCTCCCATTTCAGTGAGGGAAAAAATTCATCTAAGTAGCCTTTTAATAAAAACAGGGGCTCTTGCTTGATCACAAAATCAATTAGTTGGTGGAGAATTTTATTAGTCAATCATGTAAGTAATTAAAAATATTGATTGATGGGGGCGCCAGGGGCCGAAGGCGGCTGCTTCTCCCCAGCAATGTGGGGCAGCGGCTGGCATGGGGGCACCGGGAAGTGATCCTGAGTGGGGGCTTTTAAATCACTCCCCAGTGTGCCTCTTCCAAGGTCAAACCAGGACACTTTAGACAAGGGACTCAGCTGGTCTCAGAGCCTCTATTTTCTCCTGTGAAAAACAACAGGGCTGATAACATGGGATTCTCTCGGGGACTAAGAAGCAGAACTTGGATGGTGAGTGGCATGGCTTGAGGGCTCATGACAGGTTGGGCTGTATTCCTGACTGTCAAGGAATTCTAGGCCAAGGAATTCAAGTTCAGTCTTGTCCTGGGGCCGAGGGTGGGAGGGACAGAACGGTCAGGGGGCCTGGTCTTCCGAGTCAGGCCTCGCCAACAGGCAAGGGCTCTGCTGGGTTTCGTCTGACCAGAGGGGGATCAGGTGATGTGGGCGCCCAGCCTCCTATGTTCAGCACCCAACTCAAGTTCAAGGTGAGAGAAAACGGACTCCCTGTTGTCAGGGGAGGGGCAGATTTCTGAGAAAGCATGTGGAACTAGAACACTTTTGTGGCCAGTTTTGGAAAATATCACCTGCTGCCTTGGATCCCTTCCTGGAGGCCCGAGTATGGTGTCCTCGGCCTTGAGAAACACCCGCCTTGGCCCCCGCTGTGGAGGGATCGTGAGGGGGCAACAAACCTCCACTGAGTGCCCTGCCCTGTGCCTGCCTCCTCTTCATGGCACACGGGGTGGAAACCACTGCCCTGCTCTACAGATGAGGAGTGGGCATCTGGGGGCTCCATCACTTAACTGCTCTGTAAGTTCTGTCCTGCATTCTGGGCCTCCCTGTCCCCTGGTCCAGCAGGGAGGCCCCTCAGGATCAGACTCCATGGGTGCCTCCCCTAACATCTAAGAGATCTGTGTAATGGACCAGGAAGATGGGGCTCCCTGGAGGGGGAGGGGAGGAACAGAGCCTGAGGGTCCTCTGCCGTCAGTCCCTTCCTCCACCTCCTTGCCCACAGGCTGCAGCCTTGCCTGAGGGTCCTCAGGAGGGAGCCCCGGTCTGATGGGAGCCCACGTCCTTGGGACCACCCTGGTCCAGCTGCCCCTTCCTCCCCGGGAACCCTGTAAACCTCACCCGTCTGGGCCCTAAAGGCTTACCCCACCACGAAGGCTTCTGAGCTTCTTTCCTGGCACACAGTTTTGCAAAGCCACCCCGGAAAGCGGGCCCTGGCGGTGCTTGTATGCAGGCTGTTCCTCCTCCGTAAAGCCTGGCTATTTGTTTAGACTAGCTGACATTTCCACAGTCTTTTATTAAAGAAAATATCCTGGGGAGAAGGCAGGATGTTTGCACACAGCTTATACCCTCCGCCTCTGGTCGCCAGTGCCCTGGAGCGGGTAAGGCAGCAGGGGTGCCAGCCTCTCCCCTACCCTTCTTCCCTGAGAAAGGAGGGGTGGTAGGCAGCCCCCCACAGGTGCAGGGATCCTCCCAATCTCTGTTTGGCCCCATGCTCTGAGGGGCAGGACAGACAGAGGCCATGCAAGACCACGGTTTCCTTCTTGGTGGGACTATGGTCAAGGACGCCACGGGGGACTCCCGGCCAGCTCCATCGGCCGTGCCCTCTATTAGTCTGTCTCTGGCTCTCGTGTGCTATGCCCTTTGCTCTCCTTTGTGTCTTTGTTGCCAGCATCTGCCAGGGGATCCCCCGCAGTCAAAGGGCTGAGTTAACTGCTGGCAGGCTCCATTCTGAGCTAAGAAGCCTAGTTATTCTGTGGGATCTGTCTCAAGGTGCCAGGGGCACCTGTGGCCAGAGGAATCTCCTTTCCCCTCAGCCATCACCCAGGCACTTCTGAGGTGGCCGCACTAGGGTCTTGCCTCTCCCTCGGCACCAGACATAGGTGTCACAGTCACACTGACTGGGGTGTGGGTCCCAGCCCTGCACAGCTGCCGACAAGGGCCTGCCTGCTGAGTGGCCCCCTGGGGGGCCCTAGGGTGCTTACCGGACCTTCCCCAGGGCAGCACCCTGGGGGGTCCCCGTCTCCCTCACATGACTGGAATGCAGTCTAGGTACGAGGTCCTGGAACCTGGCTTTGCAAGCAGATGGAACACTGGTGCACTCCGGCGCTGTGTTCTTACCTGTCCTGGAGAAAAGGGAAGAAGGACAGGCTCGGCACTGTCATCCGGTGACACCTGGCAGGGAGGAGCAAAGATCGGGGCTGATTTGGCCTTAATTAAATCACCCACAGGCCCGGCTCATAGTTATAAATTGTTATCACTCCCATGGACCCATTTCAAGCAGCATCCTTCCAGGTCTGTGTAAACAACCCCACACCCTCCACTCCAGCTCCCGCCTGCAAACCACGCCTGCAAACCACACGAGGTGTTTCCATTTTAACCGAGATCAACTACTGACAATTAGGGATCCTTGGCCTCATTCATCATGAAAGGGCTACACATCTGTGGATTAGGAGAGTACAACTGCCTGCCTCCTGAGAGGAGACTGAGCTCTCAGGCCTGGGGCGGCCCAGTGGGTGGGGCTGAGCAGGTGGGGGTGGGAAAGCCCGGATTCTGCTTACTCGAGGTGGGGATGATCCCTGCAGGAAACGACCCTGTGGGTCAAGTATTAGTCTTGACAGCATAGAGGGGTGGGCGGAGTCCTGGATGCAGAGAGCCTATCTGAGGGGTCAGGTCTGGGCCTCCTCACAGGGGTGGGTTGGGAGGGTGGGGGAAGAAAGGGAAAGGGATGGGACACACAGGGTATAGGGAGGGGAAAGGGGGGAGGGGGGAGCAGCAGCATCTCGATCCTAGAGCAGAGCAGACGCCTCTCACTGGCCTCCCTGCTTCCCTGGGGTCCCCCAACAACCCCTTCACACAAGCATTAGCCAGAGCGAGCTTTCCAAATGACAGTCAGACACTGACACTCCTTCATGCAAACCTCCCAGGAGCTTCCTGTTGCCAGCAGAATAAATTCCGCATCCCTTCCGATGTCCCCCAGGGCCCTTCATGGCCTCCTGGCCCCTCTCCTTCTGCAGCCACTTCCTTCCCTGGGACCACACTGATGCCCATCCATCCTTCCAGCCTCAGGTCCCTGCACTTTTGTTTCCGTTGGGCCCTCTGACTCCTTGCCTGTCTGGCTTTTTGTCTCTCTCAAGATCAACTGTCATTTCTCAGAGGCCCTCCCTGAGCACTCTCAGCCATCCCGCGTGAATCATCTCCCAGCAAACGCTGTCCCCTTGGCCCGTCTGCCCCCTTCACTGGGCCTGCTGGTCAGAGTTGGCGAGCATGTTCCTTATTGACCTGTTGGCTGTCTCTCTGCTAACAGAAGTAGGGGACTCACCTGTCTGGCCCATGTTCTGAATGGTTGCAGGCACGTGATGTCGCCCCTCCCTCCGCAGGCCGTCAGCTCATTGAGGGCAGTGCTACTTCCACCTCCAAGCCGGGTACACCGTGTGATGCTCTGACCTGCATGGGCTCCGTTCACTGGGTCACGGTGCTGATCTTCTTCCCACTGTACAGACGAGGAAACACTGCCTTCCAGACCCCGTGCCCTGGAGGGGCGCTCCCCAGTGAGCGGAGCAGCAGCGGGGTCAGCACTGGCTGGAAGGCCTGTGCTGACCCTCAGCCAAGGCCCTGCCCCTGACCAGCCGCACATGGCCCGACGTCTGGCGGCCCTCCAGCTGCGGCAGACATCTGCTGCAGCTGGGCCTGGCCTGCAGCTCTGCCACATGTGTTCTGTCTTGAACTCTCACTGGGGACGCCCCTGGTGATGTGAGACTCACACTGCGATTTCCTGTGATGTAATTAGCTCCCTGGAGCCTGGGGAGCGGCCGGCTGCAGGCGGGCAGAGGGTGGGCTTCCCTGCAGGTGTGTGTGTGGGCATACATGTGCAAGTGAGTGTGTGGAGCTGCTCCTCGGGGACTGAGGGATCTGGGGTGGAGAGGCAGCACAGTTGGGTCCGCTTTTTAAAGAGACAGTGTCATGGGCTGTCTAGAGGCTTTGGAATCTCAGAGGCCACACTTCCTGATGCTCCACCCCATTCAACCTCTCAAGGGTCTCAGTATACTCATCCAGAAAACAGGGCAACAGTTCTCACTCTCAGGCTCACCATGAGGATGAAAATGCAGGACAAGTGCTGGGGGCCACTCCCGCCTGGAGAAGGTGCTGGGAAGTGTCACGGAGAGGACTGGGGTGGGGTGGGAGGGAGACCTCGGGGAAGCCGGGAACCTCAGAGGAGACCTTGTTCCCAGCTACTCAGGAAGCATCTGGGAAGGTCCATGAGAGGATACAGGCCCAAGAAAGCTGGCCTGGTGCCAGGAGTTAGAGAGACCGTCACGCTCATGGCTGAAATCTGAGCTCTGTTCAGGCCTCCACTGCTTGGGTATGGGCGTATTTGGGGACTCTGCTTTTTCCCTTGGAGCCTCCTGAGATCGTCCAGCCTGGGAAGATGGAGAGTGCCAGCCCTTAGGGATGCTCAGGGGTTCCCTGGAAGCTGGCAAGGGGCAAGAAGCTTCAGCACCTGTGCTCCGCCGCACAGGGAGGGTGCACCCACCCCTCCAGCCAGGCTTGTGGGTTTTCTGGGGCTGTTGGGGCAGGGATGGGGTAGCTGAGATCACACACTAACCCCTCCTTCTCATAGGGCTCACCTCCTGTCACCTTTTGTTGCAGGCCTCCAGGGCGAGCCCTCCGGAGGTTCAGGGTCCATGTCGCTCTCCAAGGTGCTCTCCTCCTTCAGCAGCCAGATTTGGGATGTAGGGAGGATTAAAAACAAGAGCAGTTAATCCCAATCTGTGTCTTTGTATTAATCATTCAGTCGTGTCCAATTCTTTGCTGCCCTTTGGACTATAGCTTGCCAAGCTCCTCTGTCCATGGGATTCTCCAGGCAAGAATACTGGAGTGGGTTGCCATTCCCTCCTCCAGGGGATCTTCCCAACCCATGGATCAAATCCAGGTCTTCTGCATTGTCGGCAGATTCTTTGCCATCTGAGCCACCAGAGAAGACCAATCCCAATCAACTATATATAACATCGGTTCAGTTCAGTTCAGTCGCTCAGTCGTGTCTGACTCTGCAACCCCATGAATCACAGCACACCAGCCCTCCCTGTCCATCACCAACTCCCGGAGTTCACTCAAACTCATGTCCATCAAGTCGGTGATGCTATCCAGACATCTCATTCTCTGTCATCCCCTTCTCCTCCCACCCCCAATCCCTCCCAGCATCAGAGTCTTTTCCAGTGAGTCAACTCTCACATGAGGTGGCCAAAGTATTGGAGTTTCAGCCTCAGCATCAGTCCTTCCAATGAACACCCAGGACTGATCTCATAGGTAACTAATAAGGAACTCCTATATAGCACAGGGAAGTCCACTCAACACTCTGTAATGGTCTATATGGAAAAAAATCTAAAAAAGGGTAGATACATGTATATGTATAACTGTTTATATAACTTTGCGTATACCCAAAACTAACAAAACATTGTAAATCAATTACACACTATTAAACAAACAAAAACCAAGAGCAGCATCAGAAAAGGCTCTTCAGCCACCCAGGGTGGGGGCCTTTGGGTGGGGGCAGCCCCCTGTACCTCCCAGGACTCAGCCATGTCACTGGAGCTGGGTCTGCCCTGCCTGTTCCAGGGCCACCTGAAGTCCAAGTGGCAGTGCCATGTGAAAGGCCGGAAGTAATAAAAACAATGAAAACAAGCCAGCCCAGGTTATTATTTTGCCCTCCACGTCCTAGTTCTGCTAACTCCCCTGGCTCCAGGCTGAGCTGAATGCCTCCCTATAATGAGACGATGGACAGTTTATTCCTTTGTGTTCAGCCAACCAGAAACTCAGCCTGAGGCACTGTAGTCTGTGCCCAGCGGGCAGCCCTGGAGCCTCACCCTCTAGCTCAGTTTCCCCTCTGATTTGGGGCGCCAGCACAGGGTTGCCTTTGAGCTCTCCTCCTACTGAGTTGGGATGGGTTTTTCCTGGGTTCTCCGGCATCTGTCCAAGCTGGCTTTCCCTGAGCACGGATTGTTCTAGCTCTTCAGGTGCATATGCCATCTCAGGGGATGGAAGCTGGAGAACACTGCACCCAATACCCCATGCTTCCCTTGACCTGGGCAGATCCCCTCAGAGCATGAGACAACCCAGCTGCCAAACTGAGGCTGCCTGGCCAGGCCTTCTGCTTGGCAGGGCTCCTTGAGGGAAAGCCTGGACCATAGACTAGTGCCGGCCTCTGAACCCTCCTCCTCTTGCACCACAGAGCATTGGACAGAGACCTTTTGCTTCCCACCAGCTCCAAGGCCCAGCACTCCTGCACAGAGGGACTGGCATCACACAGGCAGGATGCCTACCCTGGGGAGGCCACCCCATCATGCCACACAAAGTCCCTACCCACTGGCCAGCCCATGGCCCTGGCCCCTCCCATTGCAATTCTGGGGCACCCCATTCTCTGAGCCTCACATGTACCCAGGCCCTAGGCCCCGACAGCGCTGTCCCTTCCATGTCCCCAGGTGAGCCTCCTCTGTGACGCCTCCTGTGGCGGCAGGGCTGGGGGCAGGGCCAGCCCCCTGCCTCTCTGAGTCTCTAGGCTGTTCTGCTCCGGGAAGGAGCTACACATCACCTGCCGCTCCCCTAGGCCCTGCTGGCAGGTGGGATGAATGAGGGTCCAGTTGCCAGGTCACCATCCCTCCAGAGCCCTGCCCAGCTGGACCAGTGGACCACAGACCTAGTGATGAAGTCAGAATCACAGGCTCCATCCCATGGGCCAAGCTCTGGGCCTCTGCCTGGGGACGAGTCAGTTCATGAGCCCATGGACAGGATGCATCTGTCACTCTGCTCTCGGACAGCCCTGGTCCCTGAGCTCCTAGCCTGACCTGCCCCAGGCTGCAGGCTTCTGCTTATGGGATGGATCCTTCACTCGATGCCCAGAGTTAAATGGGCATTTCTTTGCTGCTTTTTCTTATCCCTAACACAGCTTCTGGGATTAATTATCAATGCAAAGTCATATTTGAAAGGTAGTTATTACAGAGCCAGCCCAACATGAATACCATAACTCTGTAAATAGCAAAAAACAATGGAGATTACCAGACCACGGACCACTCTCCTCTATGAAGACGGATGCAAAAAACCTTAAATTAGTAGCAAATAAAATAATATGCCACAACTAGGAGGCCTATCCCTCTGGTAAGTAAAGCTATACCCTTAGAAAGGGTATTAACAGAGTCCACTCGTTAATGGGTCAGATGGTGGACAGTGTTTGGAGGGGTGCAGAGGGGCTTCAGGACCCAGCAGTGCTCTGACCTGGGTGGGTGACACCGACTTAGGCACTCTGGAGAAGTCATGGAGCTACACATTTGGAGCTGTGCTGTCACTGTGTGGTGCTATGCTCCAAAAACAATTCAATAAGAAAAGTAACCAAAAGAGAGAAGATGTTGCTTCAATAAGAAGCAACCAACACACAGCAAACTGAGGACCAGCAACTTTAAAAATCAGTGAGAAAAACTAAAAACAACCTCAACCCACTCCAGGATTCTTGCCTGGAGAATTCCATGGGCAGAGGAACTTGGTGAGCTTCAGTCCACGGGGACACAAAGAGTGGGACACGACTGAGCAACTGTTGATGATGATGATAGGAAACGTGGGCAAGGGATAAAAAAGAGCAATTCACTAAAGAGGAAACACGCATGGTCATAAAAATGTGAAACCAACTGTTCAACGTCAGTAATCCACTGAGAAAATACAAACAAATAAAAATGGAGTATCACTTCATATCCATCAGTCTGGAGGAAAAATGGTATCTGATAATCCCGAGAGGAGATGAAATGATGAATTGTGAGAAATTTCACACCCACGTACAGGGGTGCAAATTAATCCAACCACTTGAAGGATGGAAAAGAAATGTGTGAATTCAAAACAGTGCATGCCTGAAGATGTGGAAATTCCACTCTTGGTACATGCCCTTGGATACCACTGGGAAGCTGAATAAGAATGTTCTTTATGGTATGAAGTTTGTCATAGGATAAAACTGAAAATAGCTTAAATCATTAGGGAAGCAGACAAATAAATTGCGAGATATCTATGAAAGAGAATCCTTGCGGAAAAGTTAAAAAGAGTGGATTAGATCAATGTAGATGAACTCAAATTTAGATTATAGTTTAAAGCCCGTGTGGCTTCACCACCCACACACGCTCACGGGCCCTTTGTGCATGTGTGTGTGTGCATCTGTGTCTGTATGTCTCCAACTATGGAAAGCACCTTGCGTCAGGAGGAAAGGAAAAATTCGGCAATATTTTGTTGCTTTTACATGAATTTAAAACTTCTCAAGTAAACATGCCAGATCTCAACATTTATAAATTCTGACACTGGTGTCTGCTACAGACCATACTTTTCTACAGTTTTAAAATTTTAAACAGAGAAAAAAAACCAAAAACAAAAACCACAAAGGAAAACCAAGGGAATGAACTGGGAAAAAAACAACTATTAAAAAAATGCTGATGGATTTGGAGAAAGTGGCAGCTGCCACCACTCTCAGAACAGTGCAGGGCCCTGGCCAGGCTGGATCTCAGGGCTTCATTCATGAACTCACCCAGGCCATGACTGGGTCTGAATTTGCAGAGGCTCTCGGCTGACTTTGGAGGCATCCGTGGGTGCCCTGGATTATAGAGCTGGTCACTGCTCAAACAGGCTATGCAGGCCCTTGTTTCAGGTCCAGCTTTGGTCCAGCTCTGGGCAGCCCCTCTGGCCTCTAACTCACCCTCACCATGCAAGCCACTTGGGGATCTGGTGGCTGTGGCCCCAGCCCAATGTCAGCCCAGTCCACTCCCTTCTACACCAGATGCCAGAGCCCAGACCAGCTTAGAGACTGCAGCCCTCCACAAGCCCCTCCTGTTCTGAGGCTTGAGAAGCGAGGTGTAGGTATATACCCAAGCTATAAAAATAACAGCCCACATTTATCCTGTACTTAGAATCTCCTGTCATCACCTGAATTACCTCTTACAACCATCCTCTAGGAAAGCAAACACCAGGAGACCAGGATACCTCACAAGGGAAAACCATGCTCCTTTTAGCCCACTGAAGACCCAGGAACAAGGAAAGGACCCAGAACAGACAAGGAGGGGGAAAAGACTGGGAAAACTATTTGACTTTTTTTCTGTCCCAGCCACATGGAAGTCAGAGAGAGCTCACATGTGAATGGGGATAACAATGAGTGGTGCCTCAGTGCTGGCCCCCACCTCCAGGCTTGGGACTTCCTCCTGCTTCGGGAGAAAGGACCTGGAGGAAGGAAGTGGTTGCCCTCGGGTCAGGAGAGGCAGGGTCCAGGCTGGCGTTACTGAGAGTTGTAGGCACTGCCAGGCCTCAGGCTGTCACCTGTTGGGCCCCTTGCTCTCTAGCTCTGGTCTCTCCTCACAGCCTCACAGTGTGGGCACCCAGAGGCTTCGCCTGACCCTTGCACCCATCTGGCCTACTCAGGTCTCAGGAGCAAAGGCTGGGGTGTGTCCCTCACGTTCACCCACCCCCCAGCAGTAGTGGGCAGGAGCTGGTCTCTTCATTTCTCACCAGCACCCAGCACAAATGGAAATAAGTTCCAGGGACCCAGCATGCTGCCGTGCTCTCCACAGCCCACAGCACTCTCTAGACTCAAAGCATTCCACGGTCACATCTGATTTTTCCTGCTGGAGCCCATCCATGTTAACACGTCAGAGTGCAGTGGGGGTGGAGCTGGGGTGGCCCCTCTGGGCCCTGAATCCCCCACCCCCACCCGCAAGAAGCTGGCTGAGGTTTCTGCTCGCAGTGGACCCCAGGGAGGGAGGCTCGGAGCTGGGGAGCGCCTGAAAGGATGGTAATGCAATCACCACCCAAGACCGAAAGCTTTTGCCACAGTATCATGTTCACGCCTTGTGACCCCAGCACACAGCTAGATAGGGAGCCCCGGCGGTGGCCGAGGCCCTTCTGGGGCTGGCGCCCTCCATCTGGCCGGCACTGGCTCCTGCGGTCCAGCCTTCCCAGTCTGACTGTCTTCTGGGTCAGAGGCCCTGCTCAGAGGCCACGTCCTTGGCTCATCTGCAAGAAGCCAACTCTCAGATGACATCTCATTTACATGCCCAGTGTCCCAGAACAAACTTGGGAGCAGTAAGTCTGATCAATTCATGTTATTATGCACAGGTTCAAATAATACATTAGAAATAGTCTTTGCCATCTTTGGAGAAACAAGGTTGAGCTTAAAAGAACAGGTATACAAGTAGGAAAAACAGGCCAGTTGAACACAGCAGGTGTTCTATCAGTAAATGCAAATCGTTCTGCAAGATTCAGGTGAAGACCCGTGTTTGGTCTTGCACAGACCTGGAAGCTCTGAAGCGGAAAGTGGAAGGTGGAGCAGGTCGGTTCCAAGTCAGGGAGTCCTCCCTCCAGGCACAGGCTGCTCCTCCCTAACTCAGCAGCCCAGGGCAGTGGGAGAGGCCAGGGGGATCTGGGTGCCAGACTGGACAGGGGGCCTGCCCAGACTTTCTCATCCTCAGGCTCCTGAGGGTGTGAATCCTGAGGGCCCAGGACCAAAAGGACAGCCGGCACATATCCTGGGAATGCTCCTGGCAACCAGGGTTTTACATCAGCAAGATGGGTCAATCCTTTGGGCCCCACTCACCTCACAGAGCCCAAAGTTAGAAGCCATCCAGATGGGAATAAGGCTGGGAAGACTCAGCCTCCCAGGGGGCAGAAGCTGTTGTCTGTATCTCTGGACCCTGGAGATGCCCAGCCCATCCTAGGTGTTTGATGGACACTCAGTGAGTGGTTGATGCATTTATTCAGCAAATATTAATAGCTATTCAACACAGGTGCCAGGCTCAGTGTGGCACCAGTGGCCAATAGGACAGACACAGCCCTGCCCCTGGAGCTTGTGTTCTGGTGGGAGAGACAGACCCATAAACAACAGCCTGAGTGGCAGGAGGGATCCCTGAGAGAAGAACCCCTGGGGCACAATGTCGTCCCCTGTCCTGTGAGGCCCAGGGTCATGGACAGAGAATCAGACAAGGCAGAGAGCAAGGGATGGGAGGCATGGCTAGTCTCAGGAGTGGCCATCTTGAAATTCTTAACATTTTACCTTTGAACTTGTTTTCTCTGAGTGAGGTTCTGGAGAAAAACAGCACCCGTGATCAGGGGAGACATGTAAATTCTCTGCAGCTTCCTTAATATTGAGAAATGGAGTATTTCCTGCCATATCAATAAACAAGGACATCATAGTCATCAGTGATTCCAGCCCTTCAGGGCAAATAGGAAGGAGAATAATGCCTGCTATCTGGCAGCTACCAGGCTGCAGCCATTCCTTATGGTGAGCTCACGATGTGAAAAACATAGGACACTGGTCCCAGATAGCATATGAAAGGAGTGATTTCAGAGAGCCCAGACTCTTGCATCTTCCTATACATAGAAAATCACTAAATGCCTTAACTTGGGATATCTGGTTTCCTTTAATTAATAGGTGGCACTAGTGGAGAAGGCAATGGCAAGCCACTCCAGTACTCTTGCCTAGAAAATCCCATGGATGGAGGAGCCTGGTAGGCTGCAGTCCGTGGGGTCGCTAAGGGTCGGACACAACTGAGCGACTTCACTTTCACTTTTCACTTTCACTTTCACACATTGGAGAAGGAAATGGAAACCCACTCCAGTGTTCTCACCTGGAGAATCACAGGGACGGGGTAGCCTGGTGGGCTGCCGTTTATGGGGTCACACAGAGTCAGACACGACTGAAGTGACTTAGCAGCAGCAGCAGTGGTAAAGAACCTGCCTGCCAATGTAGGAGACACAAGAGATGCGTGTTCAATCCCTGAGTCGAATCTCCAGGGAAGATCCCCTGGAGGAGGAAATGGCAACTCCCTTCTATATTCTTGACTGGAGAATCCCCATGGGCAGAGGTGGGCTATAGTTCATAGGGTTGCAAAGAGTCAGACACAACTGAAGCAACTACGCATGCACGCACTTGATATTCAGGGCTATCTGACCTTTGTTGTAAAACTTCTGTATAACCTGACTCCTCCCCAAGCAGCTCTTTCAGGGTTACTTGAGATGCTGTATTCAGGGCTTGAAGGCCTAAAAATTTCTGCTGAACACAATATAACTCAACTTTTAGGTTGTGGCTAGTTTTTCAGTGGACTACATAGGCCTTCATGAAGCCTCATGAGCATTGGGTGCTGGATGGACAGTGTTTTAGGCCAGTGACTCAGCAAGGACAAAGAGAGCTTGTCATGTCGATCACTGAGTAAGGGTGGCAGTGAGACCTGAGGGCCCTTGCTTTCTGGCAGAATCTGAATGCACTGGGCGTTGGCGGGGTAAGAAACCCAAACAAGGGCCCATCATGTCCTTTCTGTCTCATGTCACTTTGACACTTTTCATATCAGTCAGCCACTTGGATGAGAATGATGATAGGAGAGGGACTTCTTTCTCATGAGTAAGCTGAGGTTGAGAGTGTTGGTCCCCTGGTGTCAAGAAGTGAAATTAAAACAGTTGAGTTAGTAGTGTGAAGTATTTTCACTGTTCTGATGAGAAAGAAGAAAACAACATACATGAACATATGAGCTATAGAAGTCTTGGGAATTTTGGGTATCAGTTAAATGTTCTTACACTTGCATTTAAAACAGAAAGGTGAAATGGTAAGGTTCATGCTATTAATTAAATTTTTTTCTTTCCTTAGAGTGACATTAAATAACAAATTAAAACACTGCAAAAGAGGAAGGTGGAGAAAGAAAGGAAGAAGCTTCACATTTCAGAACTTTTTGCTCACTTTTTGAATGTGGAACCCATGACTCACTCTGCACTGAGCCTGAGTGAGCACTGTATTGGAGCCATGGTGCCTGCAAAAGGCAGGTGGGAGCAGGTAGGGGAAAGGGGTTGGTCAGAGAGGAGGCTGTGATAAGGGTCCAGGGTGGTCTTGGGGGACAGTGGCTGCCCACCAGCTGTGGTCACTGCAGGGAGGAGGAGCAGGGTGGGGAGGAGGAGCAGGGTGGAGCGGACCCCTAAAGTGTGTCATTTAATGCCCTCTTAGGGACAGCCTGCGAGTCGGGGTGCAGGGCAGAAAGGGAGCAGACAACAGTTTTCATGCATCCGACCTCCAAGTAACATTTCCCTTGAACATGGCTTCGAGGCTGCGTGGAGACCTGGGGCTGAGGCAACCCCTGGGCTGAGTTCAGGACCGGCCTTGAGCCCTTCCAGCCTGGCACCCAGAGATCTCTGGAGGTCCAGGACACCTCCTCCCCACCAAGGTCCACCGTGGGAGCTGTAGTTATGGGAAGCAGTTTGATTTCAACACCTTGCCCCACCCCTAGCCTGGAGGCCTTCTTGGTCCCGAGTGAGGCTGGCCTGTGAGGAAGGTCCAGCATCTCTCCTTTCACTCAGCAGCCCTGCTCTGCAGCCTGGGTAGGAAGCTGACGGCTGGCTGGTGTCTGGGGAACACTGCCTTCCACTTGAAAGTGTGGATGATTAAAGCCGAGGCTGGCGGTGATGGAAGCGGCTCCATTAGCTCCAGGGGAAAATGGCACATGGTTTTTCCCTTCTGCGCTTGCTCTAGGCCCTCCCCGGGGTCACACACACACACACACACACACACACACACAGGACCTTGTGTGATACAGCTACTCTGTGAGGTCGGCAAGGCGGGGCTGGGCAGGGAGGTTAGGGAAGTGGACATAAAGAGAAGCCTGAGCTTCCCTCACAGCCATGCCGGACCTGGCTCTCTAAATGCATTATCTCATTTATTTAATCCTCATGTGGGTTCTCATAACTATTACCAGAGCAACTGCTGTTTCCAGGGCGCCGACTCTATCTCAGGGATTTTCACTATTTCATCTCAGATCCTTATGTGTGGGTTTAACTGATGAAGGGGTGGTAGGGATGCCTTTCCAGTTTTTAAAACAATTATTAATTTTTGGCTGGTCTGGGTCTTCGTTGCTGCATGAAAGCTTTCTCTAGTTGCGGCAAGTGGGGGCTACTCTCTAGTTGAGGTGCATGGGCTTCTCATTGTGGTTGCTTCTTTGTTGCAGAGCATGGGCTGCAAGGCACTTGCACTTCAGTAGCTGAGGCATGGAAGCCTAGATGCCCCTCAACATGTGGAATCTTCTGGGATCAGGGATCAAACCTGTGTCCCTTGTATTGGCAGACAGATTCTTAACCATTGGCCCACCAGGGAAGTCCTGCCCTTCCATTTATTTAGATCCTGTTTCATACCTTTCAGCAATGTTTTGTAGTTTTCAGTGAACAAATGTTCCACATCTTTTATTAACTTTTTTCTTAGCATTTTATTATTTATGATTCTATTAAATGGAATTTTTCTTCATCTCATCTGCAAATTGTTATTTGCAAGTATATGGAAGTACTAATACATGGATCTTTGTCTGTTGACTTTCTATTTCAAAAACTTGCTGAACTCATATTAATTTTCATAGTTTTTTAGGATTCCTCAGAATTTTTTATGCACAAGATTATGTTATGTTACCTGTGAGTAGAGATGGTTTTACTTCTGCCTTTATGATCTGTATGCCTTTTCTTTTTTTTTTTTTTTGTTTAATTGCCCTGGCTCGAACCTCTAATACAGTATTGAATAGAAGTGGTGAGAGCAGGCATCCTTGTTTTTTTCTTATCTTAGTGGGAAAGCACTCAGTCTTTTTACTGTTAAGTATGATTTTGTGGGCTTTTCATGGATGCCCTTCCAAAGATTAAGGAAGTTCCCTTCTACTTGTTTGTTGATCGTTTTTTTCACATGAAAATATGCTATATTTTGTCTAACGCTTATTTTGCATCTATTGATATAATCATATGAATCTGTTTCCTTTGTTCTGTTTAATATGATGTTTGACACTGATTCTTTTTCAGATGTCATACGAACCTTATATTCTGAGATAAATCTCACTTGCTTACAGTATGTAATCCTTTTTAAAAATTATGTTGCTGGATTTGATTTGCTAGCATTCTTATATCTATATTCATAAGGGATATTGGCCTGTAGTATTCTTTTATTGTGGTGTCTTCGTTGAGTTTTGGAACCAAGGCATTATTGACCTCATGGAATGAGGTGGTAAATGATCCCGTCTATTTTTTGGAAGAGTATGTGAAGGGTTTGTAGCAACTCATCTTTCAGTGTTTGGTATAATTCACCAGTGAACTATCTGGGCTTTGGCTTTTCTTTGTGGGTAATACTTTTGATTACTAATTCCACTTCTATACCTATTATAAGTCTATCCAGATGTTCTATTTATTCCTGAATCCATTTCAGTCATCTGTGAAATAGATCCTTTACCAAGATACCTAACTTGTTGGCAACTCTATTATAGTATTTCTTTGTAATCCATTTTGTTTCCATAAGGTTGGTAGCAATGTTTCCTATTTATTTCATTTTGACTTTAGTAATTTGAATCCGCTCACTCCGTCTCTCCCTCTCCATCTCCTCCCCACCCCCTCTCCTCATGACTCTGCCTGAAGTTTGTTCCTCTGTTTCTGCATTACTTCCTTCTTTTGTGTTATATATTCTAGCATACTGTTTACTGTCCTTGCTGTTTCTTTTACTGTATTTTTAAAGTTATTTTCTTAACGGATCCCTGCAGATTACAATGGACATATTAATGATCAGCTAATGTTTGGGAAGAGTTCCTTAAATGCTTTGAACCAATAAGTCCTGTAGCCTTGGCTGAGGGACTGTGTATGTGTGTGCGTGTGAGAAAGGCGAGGCATATTTAACATTCAGGCAGGCAGTTTACAAGTCTGCCTTAACTTTCACTTTCTGCTTGCAGAGAGCCTCAAGTTACGCCAGAAGTGAGTGATTAGGTTCCTGACAGGTTTTCCTAAGCATGTGCATAGCCCTGCACGTACATATGATCTTTTAGATTCCCAGGAATGTGTCAGAGCTTTTTAAAGCCACTTATTATAAGCATCATGTTCCCGAGGCTTTATTTTGCAGTTTTTTTGTTCAGCCTCTTGTCTGCCCCAACTACTATTGCTGCCTCAGACAGAGTGAGAACTGTTGCTCATTGCTGTCAACAAATGCCTTAGACATGGAGCTATTGATATGCAGTAAGCTTTGATTAAAAAAAAAAAAATCATTTAAGAGGACCTCCCTGGCGGTTCAGTGGTAAAGACCCAGCACTTCGAATGCAGGGGGTGTGGTTGGATCCCTGGTTGGGGAACTAAGATCCCACACACCATGTGGAGCAGCCAAATAAATAAATAAATAATTTAGGAAGTTGGAGGGTGCTAGAATGGAATGCAGATTGTGACAAAAGAATCTAATTGCACTAGAAATGTCTGACATCACTTTACTAAAAAGGATGGGGGGGAAAGGTGCTGACCTAAGTGACTTCAGAAATGAGTGGAGAGACTTATTTGGTGGTCCAGTGGCTAAGACTCCATGCTCCTAATGCAGAGGGCCCAACTTCGATCCCTGATTGAGGAAATAGATCTCACATGCTGCAACTAAAGATTCCCACCTGCCACAACTAAGACCCAGTGCAGCCAAGTAAATAAATACGTATTTTAAAAAATGAATGGCGTTTATAAGACTAAAGAGGAACTGTACACAAGCACTACATTCTAGCTGATATAGTCATTCCTCACAAAGTATGAGTTAACAATTCTGAAGCCATCCAACATGTATACCAAAACTGAGCAACTAAATGTAAGGGTGGTTGATTCTGGAAGTCAGGTTTCTCCTTGTTGACAAGATTTCAGCTGAACAAGGAGGGAAAGATAGACTGATCTACAGCCTAGCCAAACTGACACAGAAAAACTAATCATCGCATGTAATATGAGCAGGTATTTCTTTGTTTTGTCAGCTAAGAGAGCCTAGAAGCAACAACACCCCAGTAGCGATAAGCATACTTAGCACTCGGATCTTGGTTTCTAAAACCATTCTCAAATAAAAGGAACCAGAGCACTTTGGAGAATGGCTGAATCTAGGCTGGGATTGGAAACATACAAGGTGAAACTGGAGCATCTTATAGTGCCAGAAAGTAAGAAAATGATAAAAACAAAAGAGAAAAAGAAAAAAATCTACAATGATGGAGCTAAAAGGAGAACAGAAGTCAAGTGAAAGAGTTCTCATGTCCAAAGCTGGAATAATTTGAGTGACAAAATAAACTAGTATTGGATTATAACCCAAAGTATAAAATAAATATTGATGATTCCTTACTGATATAAATAAAAGTAAAAGTGAAAGTGTTAGTCATTCAGCAGTGTCTGACTCTTTGTGACCCCAGACACTAGAGCCCTCCAAACTCCTCTGTCCATGGAATTCTCCAGGCAAGAATACTGGAGCGGGTTGCCATTCCCTTCTCCAGGGGGTCTTCCCAACCCAGGGATCGAAACTAGGTCTCCTGCATTGCAGGGGGATTCTTGACCACCAAGCCACCAGGAAAGCCTTATATAAATACTGAGTAAATAAATAAAATGGGGAGAAGAGACAAATATCCCAATTAGAAGAATTCCAAACAACTGTTGTAGATGCTGCACACTGAGAGGCAGAGTGTAACCCCCACTCCTTAAGTGTGGGCTGTTCTTAGTTACTTTCTTTTATATAATATGGTATACTTTGCAAAAAAATAAAAGTGGTGGCGGGGGGAAGGAAGAAAGAAAGGAGGGAGGGAGGAAGAAAGGAAGAAAGAGGGTAATTTTACAGTAGAGGAACCTCACAAATACTATCTCAGCCAAGTAAACAAGGTGAATATTGACAATCCCAAGACATATTAACAGCAAAGACCCTTGATATGATAGGATGAGGTAAACTCTGTGGTCTTCATCTCCAAAACATATTACCCCAGCCTAATCATGATATAATATCAGATATATCCCAACTGATGCATATTCTACAAAATACCTGATTAGTACTCCTTGAAACTATGAAGGTCATCAAAGACAAGGAAAGTCTGAGAAACTGCCACAGCCAAGTGGAGCTGAAGGAGATATGATGATCACAAGTAATGTGTTCTCCTGGATGGGCCCCTGGAGCCGAAAAAGGGCGTCAGATAAAACCATGAAAATTCAAACAAGGTGTGCTGTTTGACTGATGACAGCGCATCAGTATTGGTACCTTGGTTGTGACAAAGGTACCATACTGAAAAAGAAGCTACTAACAGGGGGAACTGGGTGTGGGGTATACAAGAACTCTCTGTACTATCTTCACAATCCTTCTGTAAATCTAAAGCTCTTCTAAAAGAAAAATCTTTATTTTGAAAAAATGGATTGGAAACTTTGCATAGAGAGATGTCATCGATGTCCCGGCATTTAAGTAAGGGATATTTTCCTAAATGCCTTTTCTCTGGGATGATTCACTTCCCTGGAGAAAAACCCTATAATTTCTGGCCTGGAGACTACAGGACTGGCTGCTGATACTTGGGCTGCTGCTTCATGGGGGAAGGGGATGGGGAGCCTGTGTACTCAGGAGGCAAATGTTTACTCACCTGTCCCTCACTTTCAACAAGACACCTCCCTTTCTTGGTAGGTTCTCTTTTTTAAAAAAATTGGGGTATAGTTGTTTTACAATGTTGTGTTAGTTCTGCTGCACAATGAAATGAATCAGCTACACGTATACATATGTACCCTCCCCCACCATCCCACCCATTTGGTCATCACAGAGCACCGAGCTGAGCTCCCTGTGCACTACAGCAGGATCCCACTAGCTATCCACACATGGCAGTATATATATGTAAATCCTAACTCCCAATTCATCCCACACGAACTTCCCTCCCCACCCTGTCCACACATCTGTTCTCCATGTCTGCACCTCTATTCCCCCTGCAAATCTGTACCTTTTTTCTAGGTTCCACATGTATGTGCTAACATAGGATATTTGGTTTTCTCTTTCTGATTTACTTCACTCTGTACGACAGACACAGGTCCATTCATGTCTCTACGAATGACCCAATTCTATTCTTTTTTATGGCTGAGTAATATTCCACTGTCAGGGAAGGCAATGGCAAGCCACTCCAGTACTCTTGCCTAGAAAATCCCATGGATGGAGGGGCCTGGTAGGCTGCAGCCCGTGGGGTCACTAAGGGTCGGACACGCTGAGCGACTTCACTTTCACTTTTCACTTTCCACTTTCACACATTGGAGAAGGAAATGGCAACCCACTCCAGTGTTCTTGCCTGGAGAATCCCAGGGACAGGGGAGCCTGGTGGGCTTCCGTCTATGGGGTCACACAGAGTCGGACACGACTGAAGTGACTTAGCAGCAGCAGCAATATTCCACTGTATATATGTACCACATCCCCTTTATCCATTTCCTCTACTGATGGACATTTAGGTTATTTCCATGTCCTGGCTGTGGTAAATAGTGCTGCAGTGAACATTGGGGTACATGTGTCTTCTTGAATTATGGTTTTTCTCAGGGTATATACCAAGTAGTGGGATTGCTAGGTCATATGATAGCTCAGTTTTCAGTTTTTAAGGAACCTCCTTACTTCTCCCTATTGTGGCTATATCAGTTTACAATCCCAACACTAATTCTTGATGTTTCCAACATCAGGAGCTTTTTGGATCACTTTTCCTGTGAGCACTCCTCCCACCCCTTGCAGGCGTGTGGTGGGGGTCTTGGGGCCTGACTCTGGGGCTCAGTCACTGCTTCTCATTCATTTCCCTCTGTGGGACTCAGTGCTGCTTCTACCAAACTATCTGCTTTCCATGTTCCCACAGTGTGTTGACATCAGTTGTTCTGTTGTTTCTTCCCGTGTGTTTTGATGGACCCCCTTGTTTATTTGTCTTTTGAGCTTTCAAAGTTCTCTTTTTATTCATGATCATTTTGGTAGGATTTGGGGAGAGAGGGAAAATAAATGAGATGCTCCTTCAGCCAATTTTAACTGAAAGTTTCATGGTTCTTCCACCATGATCAAATATTCTGTAGGAAATCTGGGGCATGACCTTTCCAACCTTAATAGCCTGGGGCTGAACGCTGGCCCCAAGGCTCCTGTCAGACAAAAACTAATCAGAAAATGGGCAGATAAAGTACTAGAGCTGAAAGATCAAAGTCAGAATCCCCAACTCCCTAAAAAGCCAGATTCCCTTGGAAAGCCACGACCCCATTACCTGGAGGGAAAGATGGCCGTATGGGTGAGCTCTGAGCATTAGCCTTTGCAGGTAGATGGCAGCTCTCGCCTTGTGGCTGTATAATTACATAGCAGCCCTGATCTCTCTGGGGCCCATGGGAGCCTCTCAACAGAGCCTGAATGACCATCATGAAGCCAGCCAGCACCTGTCACATTCTCAAATGGGCCAGCAGAGTTTGGGCATGCTCCTACTGCCCTGATGGACCACTTGGAGATGGGGTCACTCAGCATGTCCCCTGACCCCCTTTATCCTGACATTCATTTAAGGGGTAGGCTGCAGCCCAGTGGAAATATAAAAAGGAAGTCAATTCCATGGGTTTTTCCTCACAAAAAGAAAGCTAAACAATGTCACTCAGGCCAAAATAGCCTGAATATGGGATGTGAAGCTTCAAGAAAGTACTGAAGAGACTGCCTCCAGGCATCTCTGTTATTCAGGGCTCTGTCCCTCCCTGGATCCAGGAGGATCTGTGTGGGATTCGACTCCCAGCTGCCTGCCAGCCTTGGTGTCACCTCGTTTTATTCAGGGGGACAACCAGGCCAGGAGAGCCTGGTCTGAGACTTGGCCCACCACACCAAGAGCCTGTCTAAGTTGGTGTTCCTCCCTACTTGGGGCCAGACTGAATGTCCCTCTGAAAGGCCTTCCCCTCACAGCAATCTCATAGCCTGGAAAATGCAGACAACCACCTGAACCGCTGGCCTGCACTGCTGTCTCCCCTGGCTCTCACCTGGTCCTGGGAAGTGGGAATCTACACTGCTGTCCACTTGCTCTGCAACCCTGGGGAGCCCTGCTTGGGCAGTCAGGCAGGAGATACTGGTGCTCAAAGGCCTTGGTGTACCCTAGATGTTCCCTCCTGCTCACACCGATTCACTCCCTAGAATCCAGCAAAGCCTCCCCCACCAACTTAATCAGGTCCATTTACCTGGGAATGGGTGGGGCTGTGAGGTGCAGAATAGGAGTGGCCCCACCCCAGCCTCCTCCTGGGGTGATGGCTGTGTCTCCACTAAGGCTTGGCTCCTATGGTGGGGGTTCTCTCCTGAGCATCAGTCCCCCACCCCACCCCATCCAGCCCTCGTGGGACCCTCTGCTGCATCCCCTCTCCTGCTGGGGCTGAACCACCACTCCCTAAGCACACTCCTTGTGCCTGGATTCCAGCCCTGACATCATCTCTGCTCTGGCAGAGCCCACAGCAGCAGACCCAGGACCCCTTACAGTGGGGCAGGTGAGGAGGTCACCACCACACGTCAGGAGCCCCCAGCACCTCTCCCCGCCTCTCCCCAGGCAGGGCCCAGGCCCAGGCAGGCAGCAGGGAGGGGCATCTCAGGGCCAGTCTGCTAGCCCCACTCCCTCCAGAAAACAGGCTCTGCTCCATCTTCATGTATTTATAATAGCCCTTTCTTGTTTTCTGTCAAGCTGTGTTCTCTGTTTATCAATAAAATCAATGCTACAAATCCCACACCAGGGGCTGGTTGGAAATCTCTGCTGGGAAACATCTCCTTCTAAAGTCCTCCCTCTTCAAAGAGCTCTTTCTAAAAGGAAGTAATGGTCTCTGCCCGCGTAAGAGCCTCGGAGGACACAAAAGGAGCTCTCAGGAGAGGACCCAGGCCCAGAGATCTGGGGATAGACCTCATGGGGCTCCCAGACCTGCTCTGGAGCACTGGAGGTGGGATGCAGATTCCAAGGCCCCCTTTCTTTCAGGGTCTTGCCTTCGCAAGGACTATGACAAGTCTCGCATCTCTCATGAGAACCCTAGCTCCTGTTGGGGTCATCAGAGGGGTTCACAGGCATGGGGTCAGCACAGTAGTGGGGGACTGGTGGGGAGAGGAGAACGGGGACTAAGGGCCCTTGGAGCCGATGAATTCCATCCCTCTAAAGGGAGGCTGGTACGGGGTTTCTGGACTCCAGGGAGGGCAGACAGGACACCTGGGATGCACTAGATCTGTTCCCAGTCTCTCCGAAGGCCTTGAATCTCCTGGTAGTCACTGGCACACAGCTGGGCAGGGGACACACCCCGAGAGCAGTTATGAATTAGATGGTGTTCTCCCCAAATGCCTGCATTGAAACTCTGGCTCCTACTGTGACTGTACTGGGAGACAGGGTCTTAAGAGAGATGATTAAGGTTAAATGAGGTCATAAGAGTGGGGCTCCGACAGGACTGGCATCCTTATACGAAGAGGAAAAGACATCAGAGAGCTCTCCACCCCTCTCTCTCCCTCTTTGCTCACCCACAGAGGACAGGGCATGTGAGGACACAGCGGAAGGTGGCTGCTTGCAATCTGGGAAGAGAGGCCTCACCAGAAACCAGCCCTTCCTCCAGAACAGTGAGAAGTCAATTTCTGTTGTTTAGCTCCCCGGTCTGTGGGTCTGGTATGGCAGCCTTAGCTGACTGATACAGTGGCTCCAGTAGGAATGTTCTGGATAGGAAGGTGCTCTGGGCTGTGAGGCTGGAGGAGCAGGGGTAAGATCAGCAAGAGGCACAGAGAGCACAGGTGCCTGGAAGTGGGGCCTATGTGGACCAGGGCTTGCAGGATCCCTCCCCAAGCAATTCCCCTCCCCTGAGAGGATCCTTCCCCTGGCTGACCCCTCTGAAGCCAGGGGACATGTTGGGACCACTGGGGAGCTGGATTCTGGTGCTAAGCAGTCCTCAAAGGTGCCTGAGACCACTGATGACAAGTTGATGACAAAACTGGCATAGAGGGTTGAAAGTGTGAGGTGACCCTGGGCCAGCTGTCATGGGACAGGCACAGTCAGGGTGTTGCTCTTGGCTGGGGATCTGAGAAGAGGTTCCCATGGGTTCTGACCACCAAGGTGTGACCCACGACACAGATGCAGGCCCTGGCTGCCTTCCAGTGGAGAGTGTGGGCTTACCCTGCTATACTCCCAGAGGTGCTGGGCACACAAACTGCAGAGGCACTAGGGCTTCCAAGGCTGCATCCTCTGTGTCCCTTGGAGCTCCCACTCCTAGGATAAGGACTTGTTGGACAGCTGCAGGTGTTCTGGTCCAGGGGCCCCTTGGCATGCAGCCCTGGGGTCCTCAGAAATGGGGCTCAACCCTCTGTCCACAGCCAAACATGGGACAAGTCTGGCCCTTTTGTGGAAGTCAGCTGTCTACTTTCCATTTTTTTCTGCTACCAGTAATACTTATCCAAAGTCAGCCTTGTGCCAAGCACTGTCCTGGGCATTTATGACCCTGTGAGGCAAGTGCTCTCAAACCCAGATTTCACAGGATAGGTAGCTTGCCCAAGGCCATGCTGGTTGAGTGAGTTGAGTTTACACGTCAACCCACTGGATTTCACAGCCCAGGATGCCTTTCTTCATAGTAGCACTGACCTTGGAGGTGGTTCCCTCAGCCCATGGCTGCTAACCTCAGATACCCCGGAAGTGCTGGCTGAGGCAGTGTGATCCTCCCCTACTTGAGGGACCCTTCCTGGGAGCATGGAGAAGTGGATCCTTTCTGGGTACCATGGCCCCAGGGCTCTGTATCACCCCGATGCTTGGGCTCTGTATTAGTCAGGGTTCTTCAAAGAAACGGACCAATGAGATGTTCTACCTGTCTATCTATGCATCTGTCTAGAGAAATTTATTATAAAGAACTAACTCACCTGATCGTGGAGGCTGAGAAGTCCCAAGATCTGTAGTTGGCAGCTGGAGACCCAGGAGAGCTGATGGTCTGAGTTCTAGTCTGAAGGCTGACAGGTTTGAGACACAGTATTTCAGTTCAGGCCTGAAGGTCAGAAAAGATCAACGTCCCAGTTCAACTATCAGGCAGGAGGAATTCCCTTTTGCTTCAGGAAGCATCAGCCTTTTGTTCTATTCAGGCCTATGACTGACTGGATGAGGTCCACCCACATCAGGGAGGGAAATCTGCTTTCTACCTTTTACTGGTCCAAATGTTAATATCCTCCAAAGACAACCCCAGTGACTGCATGCATGCTCTGTTGTGTCCGACTCTTTGCAACCCCATGGACTGGGCTGTAGCCTGCCAGGATCCTCTGTCCATAGAATTTTCCAAGTAAGAATGATGGAGCCGGTTGCCATTTCCTTCTCCAAGGGATCTTTCCCACTCAGAGACTGAACTCAAGTCTCTTGTATCTCCTGCGCTGGCAGGTGGATTCTTTACCACTGCACCACCTAGGAAGCCCCAGGGACACCATTGACCGTCACATGTTGACATGTAAAATGCAAATATCTTGTGCCTGGAGAGTCCAGGCCCAGGAGCCCCTCATATGCACCAGCTCCTAGCCATATGCCCTGCTCTGGGACCGGCTTTGACTGGATGGCCTGGATGTGGGTGAGACCACTTAACAGCACGTCTCCTGAGCACGCCCTTCACACTCTGAGCCTCCTTCCTCCTCTAGACATGGATGTACAGTCCATGACCAGTGATCCAGGCAGGGTAGAACAGGGCACTGGGGTTCGAAGAGGTCCCACAGTCCAGTCCAAGTTACTGCTGGGATCTCAGCCCCAGACTGTCCTGCCTTCTGCCTCCTGCTGGGGGTGGAGTGCTTTCCCTACTCCTGCTGACTTGTGGCTGTTTCTGAAGCTGGGTGGCCTGCCAGTCAGGTTCCTTGGAACAGTCTGGGATATGAAGAGGAAGCTGATGCTTAATGGGGGGTCTGGGGGTGAAGAGGATGACTTCCTCCTGCTGAGAGAGGACCATGTCTCTCCCTTGAACCCACCACGGGCGGCCTTGCAGGGGGCAGGCCAGGACAGGCAGTCTGAGGAAGCCTGGATGGCCTTGAAGGGGCAAGTCTCCCAATGCCTTGGCGAGATGACCCCCCTCCATCATGGAGAACCCTAGACTTTGCATCAGATTCCAGACAGAATGATATTCACATGCTGTTTAAAAACAATTCCTTCTAAAAATCAATACAGGCTCTTACATACTGAAGTAATTTTGGTACATGCTGAGATTTGTAGAACTGAGTCCAAAGTTCTGGTGTGTGTGTGTGTGTGTGTGTGTATGGTGGGTGTGACGGTGGCCCTAAGGATTTCAGCTAGAGAAGATGGCCTTTGAAGTTCTGGAGGGTGGATCCAGGGTTCCTATTAAGGCTTGCACACTTAAAAAAAAAAAAAAATATATATATATATAATTATTTTTTAATATATATTTTCTTGGCTGCACCTTGCAACATGTAGGATCTTAGTTCCCCAGCCAGGGATTGAACTCGAGACCCATGCATTGGAAGCACAAGAGTCTTAACCGCTGGACCTCCAGGGAAGTCCCAAGGCTGGCACACTTTTGACAGGGTCCTTGAGGGCTCAGGACCCAGAGACAACAAGGAGCATTTCTGGGAGGGAAAGCCCTGGCCTATGGCTGCTCACAGTGAGACCCAGGTCCACACGGTTTATACCCTCCAGGCCTCAAAGACCAGCACACCCATCCCCTGTCCTCTAGATGAGGCCCCTCAGGGGAGAGGGGTCCTGCCAGGCCCCGGATGCCAAGACCAGCCAGGTGCTGGTTACTGCCCCACACCGGACCCCAGGGGTTAGCCCCTCCTTCTCCATTTGTGCTGTGTCCAAATACCACATTGGCTTTGTTATCACCTTTGTAAATCAACTCACTTCTTAACCTATTCCAATCCCAAAGAAGGGCAATGCCAAAGAGTGTTCAAACTACTGCACAACTGCAATCATCTCAATGCTAGAAAAATAATGCTCAAAATCCTCCAAGCTAGGCTTCAACTGTCTGTTAACCAAGAACTTCCAGATGTTCAAGATGAATTCAGAAGAGGCAGAGGAACCAGAGATCAAATTGCCAATATCTGTTGGATGATTGAAAAAGCAAGAAAATTCAAAAAAACCCATCTACTTCTGCTTTATTGACTATGTAAAGCCTTTGACTGTGTGGATCACAACAAACTGTGGAAAATTCTTCAAGAGATGGGAATACCAGACTACCTTACCTGCCTCCTGAGAAATCTGTATGCAGGTCAAGAAGCTACAGTTAGAACCAGATACGGAACAATGGACTGGTTCCAAATTGGGAAAGGAGTATGTCATGGCTATATATTGTCACCCTGATTATTTAACTTATATGCAGAGTACATCATGTGAAATGCCAGGCTGGATGAAGCACAAGCTGGAATCAAGATTGCCTGGAGAAGTATCAATAACCTCAGAGATGCAGATGATACTACCCTTAGGGCAGAAAGTGAAGGGGAACAAAGGGGCTCTTGATAAAAGTGAAGGAGGAGAGTGAAAAAGCTGCCTTAAAACTCAGAAAACTAAGACCATGGCATCCAGTCCCATCACTTCAAGGCAAATAGATGGGGAAACAATGGAAACAGTGACAGACTTTCTTTTCTTGGGCTCCAAAATCACTGCAGATGGTGAATGCAGTCATGAAATTAAAAGACACTTGCTCTTTGGAAGAAAAGCTATGACCAACCTAGACAGCATATTAAATAGCAGAGACATTACTTTGCTGACAAAGGTCCATCTAGTCAAAGCTATGGTTTTTCCAATAGTCATGTATGGGTGTGAGAGTTGGACCATAAAAGAAGCTGAGTGTCGAAGAATTGGTTTTTGAACTGTGGTGTTGGAGAAGACTCTTGTGAGTCCCTTGGACTGCAAGGAGATCAAACCAGTCAACCCTTAAGGAAATCAGTCCTGAATATTCATTGGAAGGACTGATGCTGAAGCTGAAACTCCAATACTTTGGCCACCTGATATGAAGAACTGACTCATTGGAATAGACCCTAATGCTGGGAAAGACTGAAGGCAGGAGAAGGGGATGATGGAGGATGAGATGGTTTGATGGCATCACTGACTCGATGAACATGAGGTTGACCAAGCTTTGGGAGTTGATGGTGGACAGGGACGCCTGGCATGCTGTAGTCCATGGGGTTGCAAAGAGTCGGACATGTTTGAGTGACTGAACTGAACTGAACTGAACATCTTAAGTAATGTCAGCCTTCAAATCAGTCTTTCAATGTACTTAGGTTTCGTCTCCCCTCACGAAGATAACTCATGGAGATAAAGATGGTTTGGATAGCTCCTGACTTAAGGAGTCAAGCTTTGTTCCTTGTAGCTGCTCACTGGGTGGTCCCGAGGCTGCCATGAGGTGGCCCCAGCCCAGGAGGATGGGGTTGGTCAGGCTGTTCTCTGGGAGCCAGGCTGCCCTGGGCTGATTTCGACCACAGCCCCACAATCTTTGTTGAAATGTCTTTTTCTTTGTAAAGCCAGGTCACGTGCTGTGACTGACCCATCTTCATATGACTGAGGGTTCAGTAGAGTGGAGTGGGCTTCACCTTCTCCTGTGTCTTCTCCAGGTGGCCGCCTTCATCCCTGTGACACCTGGTGTCTGAAAGTCTACATTGTCTTGGGATTCACACATTCATATTTAGTATTTACGTGACAGGATTCCCCCGTCCTCTTGCCTTCTACCTTTTTCTGCTTCAGTGGGACACTTGCTACCAATATAAGGCTGGATTTTGATTTTGTGTCCAATCCGACAGTCCCTGTAGAGTACATGTATGTTTATTGTTTCCACTGAAAGATGAGAATTTAATTCCACCTTTTAATTTTTGTCCTAGATTTTTCTAGACTTCTATTTTCCCTCTCCTTCTTAACTCCTATTAGAATGGCTAAGTTTTCTGTCTTCCCTTTTCCTCTTCCTAGTGGTTTGGAAATTGTTACTGGCTGATAAGGCGTAGGCCTGCCAAGTAGCTTTAGTTGTGTCTGACTCATTGTCACCCCATGGACTGTAGCCCACCAGGCTCCTCTGTCCTTGGGGATTCTCTAGGCAAGAATACTGGAGTGGGTTGCCGTTTCCTCCTCCAGGGGATCTTCCCAACCCAGGGCTGGAACCCCCATCTCTTACATCTCCTGCATTTCCAGGCAGTTTTCTTTTTTGTCACTAGCACCACCTGAGGAGTCCTCCCAAGGATGAACCACAGGCTCACCCCAGAATCTTCGAAGACCATCTTTTAGCAAAAGAGGTGATCAGGTTGATGATCTTGAGAGCAGGAGCTTATCCTGGGCTCTCTCAGTTCAATTCAGTCACTCAGTTGTGTCTGACTCTTTGAGACACCATGGACTGCAGCACACCAGGCCTCCCTGTCCATCACCAACTGCTAGAGCAGTTGGTTTTTCCAATAGTCATGTATGGGTGTTAGAGTTAGTCTATAAAGAAAGCTGAGCACCGAAGAATTGATGCTTTTGAACTGTGGTGTTGGAGAAGATTCTTGAGAGTCCCTTGGACTGCAAGGAGATCAAACCAGTCCATCCTAAAGGAGATCAGTCCTGTATAGTTCATTGGAGGGAGTGATGTTTAAGCTGAAGCTCCAATACTTTGGCCACCTGATGTGAAGAACTGACTCATTTGAAAAGACCCTGATGCTGGGAAAGACTGAAGGCAGGAGGAGAAGGGGACGACAGATGACCATTATATCTACTACTGTAGGCAGGAATCCTTTAGAAGAAATGGAGTAGCCATCATAATCAACAAGAGAGTCCAAAATGCAGTACTTGGATGCAATCTCAAAAACGGCAGAATGATCTCTGTTCGTTTCCAGTGCAAACCATTCAATATCACGGTAATCCAAGTCCATGCCCCAACCAGTAATGCTGAAGAAGCTGAACAGTTCTATGAAGACCTACAAGACCTTCTAGAACTAACACCCAAAAAAGATTTCCTTTTCATTATAGGGGACTGGAATGCAAAAGTAGGAAATCAAGAAACACCTGGAGTAACAGGCAAGATTGGTCTTGGAATACAGAATGAAGCAGGGCAAAAGCTAATAGAGTTTTGCCAAGAGAACGCACTGGTCATAGCAAACACACTCTTCCAACAACACAAGAGAAGACTCTACACATGGATATCACCAGATAGTTGACACTGAAATCAGACTGACTGTATTATTTGCAGCCAAAGATGGAGAAGCTGTATACAGTTAGCAAAAACAAGACCTAGAGCTGACTGTGGCTCAGATCATGAACTCCTTATTGCCAAATTCAGACTGAAATGGAAGAAAGTGGAGAAAACCACTAGACCATTCAGGTATGACCTAAATCAAATCCCTTATGGCTAAACAGTGGAAGTGAGAAATAGATTTAAGGGACTAGATCTGATAGATAGAGTGCCTGATGAACTCTGGATGGAGGTTCATGACACTGTACAGGAGGCAGGGACCAAGACCATCCCCATGGAAAAGAAATGCAAAAAAGCAAAATGGCTGTCTGAAGAGGCCTTACAAATAGCTGGGAAAAGAAAGGAAGTGAAAAGCAAAGGAGAAAAGGAAATATATACCATTTGAATGCAGAGTTCTAAAGAATAGCACGGAGAAATAAGAAAGCCTTCCTCAGAGATCAAGGGAAAGAAATAGAGGAAAACAGTAGAATGGGAAAGACTAGAGATCTCTTCATGAAAATTAGAGATACCAAGGGAATATTTCATGCAAAGATGAGCTCAATAAAGGACAGAAATGGTAGGGACCTAACAAAAGCAGAAGATATTAAGAAGAGGTGGCAAGAATACACAGAAGAACTGTACAAAAAAGATTTTCACGACCCAGATAATCACAATGGTGTGATCACTCACATAGAGCCAGACATCCTGAATGTCAAGTCAAGTGGGCCTTAGGAAGCATCACTACGAACAAAGCTAGTGGAGATAATGGAATTCCAGTTGAGCTATTTCAAATCCTGAAAGATGACGCTGTGAAAGTGCTGCACTCAATATGCTAGCAAACTTGGAAAACTCAGCAGTGGACACAGGACTGGAAAAGGTCAGTCTTCATTCCAATCCCAAAGAAAGGCAATGCCAAAGAATGCTCAAACTACTGCACAATTGCATTCATCTCACATGCTAGTAAAATAATGCTTAAAATTCTCCAAGCCAGGCTTCAGCAATATGTGAACCGTGAAGTTCCAGATGTTCAAGCTGGTTTTAGAAAAGGAAGAGGAACCAGAGATCAAATTGCCAACATCCTCTGGATCATTGAAAAAGCAAGAGAGTTCCAGAGAAACATCTATTTCTGCTTTATTGACTATGCCAAAACCTTTGACTGTGTGGATCATAATAAACTGTGGAAAATTCTGAAAGAGATGGGAATACCAGACCACCTGACCTGCCTCTTGAGAAAACCTGTATGCAGATCAGGAAGCAACAGTTAGAACTGGACATGGAACAACAGACTGGTTCCAAATAGGAAAAGGAGTACGTCAAGGCTGTATATTGTCACCTTGCTTATTTAACTTATATGCAGAGTACATCATGAGGAACGCTGGGCTGGAAGAAGCACAAGCTGGAATCAAGATTGCCGGGAGAAATATCAATAACCTCAGATATGCAGATGACACCACCCTTATGGCAGAAAGTGAAGAACTAAAGAGTCTCTTGATGAAAGTGAAAGAGGAGAGTGAAAAAGTTGTCTTAAAGTTCAACATTCAGAAAACTAAGATCATGACATCTGGTCCCATCACTTCATGGGAAATAGATGGGGAAACACTGGAAACAATGGCTGACTTTATTTTTTTGGGCTCCAAAATCACTGCAGGTGGTGACTGCAGCCATGAAATTAAAAGATGCTTACTCCTTGGAAGGAAAGTTATGACCAACCTAGATAGCAGGGACATTAAAAAGCAGGGACATGACTTTGGCAACCAAGGTCCGGTCTAGTCAAGGCTATGGTTTTTCCAGTGGTCATGTATGGATGTGAGAGTTGGACTGTGAAGAAAGTTGAGCACCGAAGAATTGATGCTTTTGAACTGTGGTGTTGGAGAAGACTCTTGAAAGTCTGTTGGACTGCAAGGAGATCCAACCAGTCCATTTTAAAGGAGGTCAGTCCTGGGTGTTCATTGGAAGGACTGATGTTGAAGCTGAAACTCCAATACTTTTGCCACCTGATGCAAAGAGCTGACTCATTTGAAAAGACCCTGATGCTGGGAAAGATTGAGGGCAGAGGAGAAGGGGACGACAGAGGACGAGATGGTTGGATGGCATCACCGAGTCAGTGGACATGGGTTTGGGTGGACTCCGGAAGTTGGTGTTGGACAGGAAGGCCTGGCGTGCTGCGGTTCATGGGGTCACGAAGAGTCAGACCCAAGTTATCAACTGAACTGAACTGAACTGCACAGACAAGAAGGCCTTATGAAGATTGGCAGAGATTGAAGTAATGTGACTACAAGGAAGTAATGCTAGGACAGCCACCAGAAGCTGGATGAGGCACGGAAAGATTCTCCCATAAATCCTCAGGAGGGAGCCTTCTTGATTGACACTTGCATTCTGTCTTCTAGCCTCCAGAACTGTAGGAGAATACATTTCTGTTGTTATAAACCACCAGCTTTGTGTTAACTTGTTATAGTAGTCACAGGAAACTAATGCAGCACTTGTCTATTTCTAGTACTTTAGTATTTTGCCCTGAAATTCTTTGCCTGTATGCTGAAGCATGCAAACTCTTCATGGACATAGTTAACATCACTCTCTGCTCCTCCTGAGTGGGCTGGACTTTGCTCCTCAGTATATCAATTCCCATTTTCTCTCATGGGCCCAAGCTCTTGACACCTCTCCTGTAGGGACCTTTAAAACTGGATGCACGCCAAGATGCTACATTCACCAAAGGGCCAATTTATGGAAAATCAATTTGCTGAAAGTCAGTTTTTCAAAAAATCAATTTGCTGAAGACAGAATTTGCCAGATGACCAATATACCAAATTTACCAATTTAAGAAAGGTCTGTTTGTTTGGTGATAATAAAGTGTGCAGCTATTGGGTGGTATAATTTTTAACAGTTTCTAAAGATTTCTGTGAAGTTTTAGCTGACTGTTGTGTTTCCTGGCAGCCCTCTAAGGAAGGCCCAGCTCACTGAATGCTGAGGTCGCAGGGTGCAATCCATGTTTTGTGAGTGTATCCAAGCCCTGGTCCTGACTAGGCAGCTGTTCATCTGCCTGGCTCCGGTCAGCATAGCATCAGATCAGTGCCTGGGCTTCCACTGTGATTTTTCACTCTTCATTTCTGTCCTTAGAAATACCTCTCATCTTCTCAAAAGCTTAGTCATGCATTTAAATGTTGTTTGTAATACATTGTCCAGTCTTTCTAAGTCCTGTGTGGAGGGGGATGGGGTGGGGTAAAAGATGTCTGAGGTCTCCAGGATTGAAACAGAGCCTGCTGTGCCCTTTTTGTGACCAAGGAATCTGAGGCTGGCATCAGGAAACCCACCCTACAACAGTCCTGCAGTCACTGGGGTGCAGCTGAGATTTGACCCTGGATATGCCTCCTCGGGGCTTTCCAGATGGCGCCAGTGGTAAAGAACCCACCTGCCAATGAAGGTAGACATAAGAGATGTGGGTTCAATCCCTGGGTTGGGAAGATCTCCAGGAGGACGGCATAGCAACCCACTCCATATTCTTGCCTGGAGAATCTCATGGACAGAGGAGACTGGTGGGCTATGGCCCATAAAGTCACAAAGAGTTGGACACAACTAAAGCAACTGAACAGCACACACTGCCTCCTGATTCAAAGGATCTTCCTTTGAATATTCAAATCCTCATCATGGTGCACAGAGTGGCTTTGAGGGGGAGGGACTGTGAGCCCTCTGTGGCTCCAGGGCTCTCTAGTTGGGTAGATGGGTAGATGACCCTACCCATCGCAGGGACCCTGGCACCTATGATATACATTTTCAGTAGATTGTCACCACAGGTGGGACACTCAGCACTCGTGCAGTTTGCAGATGAGTAACTGAGGCTCAGAGTGGCCAAAATGGCCTCTACCTTCCCCTGCTCCGCGAACGGCAGAGCCGGAACGCTCACCCAGCCTCCTGACGCCTCTGAGGCTGGCGGTGTCCACAGTGATATGTGCTTCCACCCACGAGACAGGGCAGGGGGGTGGGGGAGGGGTGGGGGTGAGGCCAGGCCTGAGCCGGCCCTGCAGCTCAGGGCAACCTGGCCCGAAGAGAGGTGGCTGTGGCTTCCTACACCTTGGTGGGGCCACCACCATCACTGAGTCGGGGTGCCTCTTATGGGCTCGGGAGAGCAGAAACCTCCCCAGGCTTCCAGCCATGGAACCCATGTGGGGACTTTGAATTCCAGTTAGGAAGCCTCCTCCAACCCCCACTGCCACCAAGCTGTTTAGGGAAAGCAGCCCAAAGCTGGGCTTTCTCTGGCTCTCAGTCTCCTGGCATATAGAACAGGGTAGGATTGCCTGCCCTGTCTTCTCTTAAGTCCAGGCTTTGCTGTGTCCGGTTTTCCCACTCCTGAGAAGGTGTTAGTGCAGGGGTCATAGGCAACGACTGTCAGGAACCTCCCAGAATTAGTGGGGGAATGGATCAGAGCTGGAAACAGATGGACCATGGCTTCAACCCTCTTGTCCACTTGGGCATCTTGGTTGTGACTACCTGGAGTACTGTGTTAAGAAAGATTCTGAGAACTCATCTGGGCTCAGAGAGCAGTGGGGGCTGTGAGTGATTACCAATGTCCTCCTTGGGGGGCAGGGGTGACTCTGTGTAAGTGCCAGCTTCCCTGCCCATCTCCTCTCCACGGATGGCCGTGATGAAGGTACAGCAAGAAGGAAAGGGCCCGCAGGCTCTGCCATGGGCCCAGATCTCCTGCCCCCAGCCTGGCACAGCGTGGAACCACCCCAGCCGGTTCTTGGGCCTCTTATTCCGAGTGGTGGCAGGTTCTGCTGTGCTAGCTCCATCTCGGACGTGCGGGTTAATGTGCTGTTACATATTGCATGAGGCAGCCTGCTGATAAAGCACCCGAGATTCTTGCTTACAGGCAACCCAGCCCCTGGACTCAATGCCCAGAGGGTCCCATTAGCTCGGCTCTTGGGTCGATCGCACCTGGGAAAGGCCCGGCCAGACTGAGCCTGAGGTCCTCCCTGAACACTTAGTGTCGGAGGAACAGGCTTCCTGCCCACTGCAGGCCAGAGCTCCAGGCACCTGAGCTATTGCTCTGGGAAGCAGAGCCCAGCTGTGCCCAGCTGGCAGTCCAGAGCAAGGGGAATGTGGGGGCTGCCTCTGAACCCCCATCCCCTTGGAGTGGTGGCCACAGGCCACTGTGACCTTCTTTGACCCGCCTTGCCTCACCCACCCATGCCTGGGGCTGTACCCCTTCGCTGTCACCCTCCAGCCTCAGGCTTGGCTGCCTCAATCAGCTGTTCTTTAAGCTACTGACCCTCATCTTCACCCTGAGCGAGCTCAGGCAACATCTCAGACTGTCCTCACTGGTGGCCGACACACCAGGCAGATCGCACTGGTGGAAGGAGCTCTCACGGGAGAGCTGGCGGCAGCTTCATCTCATCCAGAAGCCTGCATGGCCGTCTCTGTGGCTTGCAGGGCCCTGCTGGCGCAATCCTGCCTCCTGACCAGTCACCTTTCCCAGAATTGAACCTGCCTTGACCTGGACCTGTTTGGATGAAGAGACAAGGTTGGGGGCGGGGCTTGCTTCCTCGTGGGGACACAAGGAGTTCTGGGGGTCCCTGGCCAACTGCTGCCCCTCAGGCTTGCCCTCTGGTCATCTCTGTGGAGCAGCCCACAGAGATGTGCTGGACACAGGTATCCCATGCAGGCTGGAGAGGGCTCTGCAGGGCTGCATTTAGCAGACCCATGGGGAACACCTCGCCTCCACTGGCAGTGGCTGCACCATGAGAGGTCTGGGCTGGCTGGCTGGCTGTGAACAGGTGATGGGCCTGGGTCTGGCAGAGAGGGATCCTTCAGTCAGGAGTTCCTTCTTCCTTGTGGGCCTGTGTCTACCCGCCCCCCATCAACGGTGAGCCCCTCTGGGCCTGCCCCTGCCTATATGTGAAGAGGGGTCCCCATAGCATTCTCGGGCCCACCCCAGAGTGCTCACTTCCTGCTGAAAGTCTGGGGTTAAGCTCTCCAGCTGGCTTATCTGAGCTGGTGTTTCAGAGGAAGGGACCTTGGCCTCTGAATCATGCAGGGTTCACCCTGCAGCCCAGAACAGGCAGTAGTCTGAGCTGGGGGTGAAGGAAGGAGGTCACAGCTAAGGCACCTGCTTGTATGGCTGAGACATGGGCTCCTCCTCCACGGGGCTGACTGGCACCCCTGGTTCCTACCCACAGCCAAGCCCTCATACCAGCTGCCCCACCACTTTGCAAAGGCCCTCTGGCTCCTAGGCCTGGTCCAGCCCTGGGTGCCAGGGTGCAGCCCACTCAGCCGCCCCTCAGCCCCCAGCCTCCAGCTGGTCCAGCACAGGGATCCAAACTTTCTGGAATCAGAAGTCCCAGAGAAAGCTGCTGCCCTTGTCCCATCCCCAACTCCAGGGAATGAAACGAGGTCACAAGCAAAAACCACACAGGCTTCTATCAACTCCCTGTCCTTGGAGTTATCACAAGGGTCTGTGGAAACAGGATGCCAGCCCCCGGCCCAGCAATGTGGAGGAAGGTGCAGACGGTCATCACTGCCCCCTCATCTCTTTCCTGACAGGAGCGCTGTCAATAAATGTGTCTTCATATATCACTGCCCGAACCACAGAGGGGACCCGGTGAGCGGCAGCTAAATTCTAGGAGCTGACAGACACAAACCTCCCGGCCTGGCAAGTCTCCAAGTTCCAGATAGCAGGCCCAGATTGGGGGCGGGGATGAGGGACAAAGCGCCCCTGGCCCCACAGGGCCCACAGAGTGTCTGAAGGTCGGGGTGGGGGTGAGGGTGCTGTGACCCTCGCGCTCCAACTGTATGAAGGGACCTGCTCAAGGCTGCCACAGCCAGCTGGGCTGGGCCAGGCTGGGGATCCCCAAGTTGTGAGCCACTGTCTCTCTGATGCCCGGCCTGGCCTGGCCTGGATTCCACTCCCCACAACTGGTCACACTCGATGGCCCAGGGCTTGGGTGTCTCATGGGCCTTCCAGCACCTTCATAGCCTGGAGCCGGCAGGGTGCTGGGTGCGGTGATGCTGCGAGGGTGGGCGTAGCGCCTGAGCCTGGCACTGGCCACAAGCAGACCAGGTTCTCCTCCGGCTGTTGCTATTGGCAGGGCTTCTGTGGGAATAAGGACAGCGTCCTTCCGGAGGCCCAGGGAGGAGAGTCAAGTGATGGCTGCAGAGTTGAGCTGGGCAACCCTCAACTCCAAGACCACAGAGGACACTTTGCCTCAGAGTCGGCAGGCAGGGCCCTTCCAGAGGGCCTGGCCAGAGACCTCCTCGGCAGCCCTCGTCCCTCCTGTCCTTCACATTCTGCCAGCCTTCTGAGCACGGCAGCAATGCCAGCAGTCCTCACGTCTCCCCACGGCCACCTGCCAGACCCCCGAAGCCCGCCTGGGAGCTGTCCCCGAGTGCCCTGCTGAGCACACACACGGCCCAGCCCAAACTCTGCCAGGGATGCGGGTGCTGGTGCAGCTCCCCAACGAGCTTCTCCACAGGGCCTCGACCACAGTCTGTGACACGCCTGAGCAAGGGGTTCACGGAAGGACAAGGGCAAAGGCAGCCATGAGGCCCACGTTCTCGGAGCTCAGGGTCTCATCTGGTCCCCCAACACTCACCTTGTCCTTGCTACACCCATGGGGAGAAGGGAGGTAAGATCTCAGGCCTCGGGCCACAGAGAGGACTGGGGCCTAGGCCCTGGCTCCTGCCGCCACTCACGCTCTTTGCACACTCATGAGGGCTGCTGTGAGGAATGGCCACCCTTTGGAGGTTCTGAAAAGCAGAGGCTGGGTATCCCAGTCTCCTACCCTATCGCCCCACGTCCCCTCCACGCAGGGGCTCCAAGACACCAGGGTCCCAGGGGAGTCCCGCCTGCAGACTGTGCTCTGGAGGGGCCCAGGCTCACCCACAGCCCATTGTGCTAGCACTCTCAAATCTTGTGCTGGACCTGGGTGGGATTGAGCCTCCTTCTCCTCCCTCCCAGGCTGGGGCCCAGGTCTGAGGCCCTTGCCTCTCTCCTGGCTGCATTTCCTCCCAGCCCCTGTGCTAATAGGGAGAGCTTCCATTAAGGCCGATGACAGGAACTGCCACCCAGGAGACACCCTTTGATCTCAGGGCAGCAGGAAGCAAAGGGTCAGGGAGGGTTGCCCTTCTAACAGATACCAGTGTTGAGCAGCTCCCTGATTGTCCTGGACATGGGGGTGGCGGGTGAGGGGACAGGAGGGCAAGGTTATGTGGGCAGGCCTCTGACCTGAATGGGACTGTGTGCACAGGAAGGGGCCAGTCCACGGAGGTCCTGGGGGGTACCCCAGAGCAGACTCAGTGCACCCTAGTATCTCTTGACCAATCATGAGGGTTGTCAGCTCTGGGAGGCTGGGCTGATCATTTTCCAGAACGTGTCCTGGAATTCTCCCTGCCCTTGCCACAGTTACAACCCTTAGGAGACAACGAGCTGCACTGAGACTCCTTAAAACATTTCCTGTGCAGTGATGCCTCCAGACTGCCAGTCCTGACCAGCAGGGACCCCTCAGCTGCCCCCACCTCAGCTTCCTTCTTGAGAAATCTGATGCTCCCCATAATCCCTTGAGTCGAGGTCTGAACGCCCTCCTGATGCAGTCTGCATTTAAGGGAAGCCCTAAAGGAGGCCTGAAGAAGTCAGGGGTCCCAGATTCTGAACTGGCAGGATGCTCTAAGCCATGAAGCGTTTCTCAGGGAGAAACATTCCTGAGAAATGTTCCTCCTCAGGGAGGGACACTTCCTGCCCTACAGCCCATGGTATCATAAACAATGGGCCCAGTTTGCTTGACTGGAGCCCTGGACTCATTTCCAAGAAGAAAGTTGCTCAGAGATTTCCTTGGTGGTCCAATGGCTAAGGTTCTGCACTCCCAATGCATGGGGCCAGGCTTCGATCCCTGGTCAGGGAACTAGATCTCACATGCTGCAACTAAGAGCTTGGCATTGCTGCTGTTGTTTAGTCACTAAGTCGTGTCTGACTCTTTGTGACCCCATGGACTGTAGCCCTCCCGGATCCCCTGTCCATGGGATTCTCCAGGCAAGAATACCGGATGGGTTGCCAGGCCCTCTTCCAGGCTATCTTCCCGACCCAGGAATTGAACCCACATCTCCAGCATTGTAGGCAGATTCCTTACTGCTGAGCTGTGCTGCAATTAAAAGATCCTACATGCTGCAATAAAGATTGAAGATCCTGTGTGCTGCAACTAAGACCTGGCACAGACAAAATAAATAAATATTTTTTTAAAAAATTAAAAAAGAAAAGGAAGTTGCTCAGGCCATTGGCTCAAATTCCTGCACCTGGCCCTCACCATCCATGGGATCCTGGGAGGGTCAGGACACCTCGAGCCTTGGTTTTCTGCTTTGCAAGGTAGAGATGGGAATGCCTGGAATTGATGGGAGGCTGAGCGAGGAGATGCGCTCAGGGTGGGGTGGGGGTGAGCCTCTGGGTGTGGGGCCGCACAAGTCTGCAGAAACCCAGCCTGGGAGCACCCGCCTGGTACTCCTGAGTCGATACCCTGGACTCCAGGAAAAGGGAGGGTCAGCAAAACCGGGCAGTGCAGTGCTCACTGAGAGGCAGCGGAAACGTCCCGGGAGGTAAGTGCCAGGCCATAAACGAACGTAGAAAGAAGTCCGGCAAGGCCAACTAATGGTCCTTCAGTGGGAGAGGCAGACAGCTGGGATTCGCAGGCGGGCTTCCAGATCAATACTTGTGTGCTGATTTGCCGAAGAGGCTTTTATGAAGTTTAAGCAGAGTTCATTGTTAAATACTCTTATGTACAAAGGATGTGGGCGGCCGTATTAATTCCTTTTCTCTTACAGATCAATAATTACATTGCTGATTTGCTTAAAAGGCTCAGGTTGAGGCAGGGGTGAGGGAAGCGGACCTCACAGCTCCAGAGAGCGTGGCTGCAGGTCCAGGAAGAACACGCTGTGATCCCCAGGGAACAGAAGGGGCTGGGTGACAGAGGGACATGTGGCAGCCAGTTCAGGGTCCCCTCCAATCCCCGAGGTTCCCTCTCCATCCTCGCCTCTTCTTCCAGAAGCCCTTCTCTCGAAGCCAGAGAGGGAGGTCCCGGCTCCCTCACCCCACTCGCAGGACCTCTGTCCTGACCTCCTCTGCTCTTTTGGACAGCTCATCCCACTAGTCCAGAAGATCCAGGAGAGGAGGCTGTGCCCTGTGAGGCAGGACAGGAGGGAGGGAGCGGGCAGGTCCCAGCAGACCAAGGCTGGCAGAGGGGCCAGAGCTGACCCAGTTCTCCAATAAATAGGGAGATGATGAGCAAACTGTGCCCCAATCCGGTGTCACACTCAGGCCGAGGGCAAGCCCTCCTCACAGGGGAGAAGGCAGGGCAGGGTGGCCGCAGGCTTTCATCAGCTTTGACCGTCTGCCTGGATGTTCACGCTTCAGTGTCGCAAAGCTAACAGAGCATGGCTTGTTCACTGCTGACTGCCAGTAATCCCGGCCTTGTCGAGCAAAGTGTTTCCAGTCCCCAAAGCTGGGGTGGTCGACATAAGAGCCCTGTAAGGTGGGAGGTAGGCAGGCTTGGGGCTGCTCTTTCCTGGCCCTGCAATAGGGTCCTGCCTGGGCCGCTTTTAACAGCCTGGAGGAGGCCCAGTGGGAGGAGCTCAGTCACCTGATTCTATCCATGCTCAGAAGTGGTAATGCACATTAAAAAGAAAGGAAGGAGGGGAGAGAGGGAGAGAGAAAAGAAAGAAAGAAAGCAGTGTGGGAAGAGCCATCAATTACTTCTCTTGTCTAGATGGTCAAGAGGTTTCCTTTTCCAGGCTTGGACTTAAATCATCAGTTGATGACTGGGTAGGAAAGCCCCCTGTCTGAACTCAGAGGTGAAGAGTGCCTGTGATTAATCAATAATGTTTGCCATGGGCACGAAATTGGCAGTGGTGGAACATGTGTGATATATTTTTCGCTTCACATGAACCATAGAATCCATTTGGCACCAAGGGTACCACATAGCTTGAGGTCTGGTTTGAAGAATCTTTTGAAAAGTGTTGAGTCCTGGCTGAGGGGCATGCTGGGATCCTGCCTGACCCCACACATGTACACAGGTGCATGGAGGCTGTCGGCAGGCTATTATGAATTCTAATTCATCTAATAGCCTGGTCAGGAAATAGAAAGGTATAATACAGATCATTAAGTGGGTGAAGGAATTTGACAACCTTTGATCTGAGTCGGGGAAATAGATGGTATGAATTAATTTGCTGGCTTGCAAAGAGAAGAAAAGTCATCCCTCAATAGTGACAGGCAGGGAGTTCAACCCCCAGGGGCCTGGTCCCAGGGAAGGCACGCAGCTGTGATCCTGGGAGCAGAGGCCAGGATGCTCAGGGCAGGTGTTGGAGGGCCGAGGTGTCCAGTCCAAGGTACAAACCCGTCCCTCACTTCACCATGGTCAGGGCACTGGCTCCCAGAGAATGTCCACTAAAGCCAGAACAGCCATCAGGGACAATACACCCACCAGGCACCCCTGTGTGCCAGGCTTGTGTGCGGTGTCTGGGGTCCATGACACCCAGCAGGGTCCCCAGGGGACTGGCTGCATCTTGGCAGTGTACTGACCCCGCGGGAGGCCAGGGACAAGGGCCGGGGCTGGGGCCGCGAGCTCACAGATCCAATGTCCACTCACACACACTTCCACTGGGGTGGCCAGTAGGTGTTCACAAGGCACCCCTCCCCCCACCCCAGCTGGAACATTCCAGTTTCTCAGGGTCCAAGCCTTGGTGACTCCCAGTGCCTTTTCCTCCCTTCCCCCACAGCATGGCTTCCGGCAGACCCGTGACCTGTACCTTCCTGTACGCCAGAATCAGACCTCCATTCACCCCTGCCCACCGACCTACCTGAGCCCTGCCCCCTCTCACTCCGTTCCCACGCCAGCCAGTGCCTGTCCTTCTGTGCCCACCTGCCTACAGCCTGTCCCTTCCCACAAGCCACAAGTCCTTTGGAGGCTAAGGTCAGAACCCAGCAGTGACCGTCCTCTTCCCCGCAGCAGCTTCTTGGACCTTTCCCCGCTCAACCTCCGGCTCCTGCGCTCCGCTGGCCCTGGGCTCATCTCTAACTCTCCGGGGCACACCTGGCCCTGGGTCTCCTCCTGCCTGGCACCTCCGCACTGCCTTGGTGAACACTGCAGCCCTTTGGGCAGGATTCTTGTTTGCTTTGTCACTGTGGCGTCAGAACGCCCAGAGCCAGGCCTGATGCGCAGTGGGCCCTCAGTCAGTGAATGAGAGCGTCCAGGTCTGAACAGGACCCTGCAAGGAGTGCAGCACGGCCGGGGAGGGCTGGCCAACGCGAGCCCGAGGCGGGGAGGCACTAGTCACAGGGCTGCAAACACAGCATCGTGGAGCGCCGGCACCTCCTGAACTGCAGAGAAGAGTTTTAATAGCAGAATTGAGTGGGTCCATATCTGGACAAAACTATAACTCAAAAAGACACATGCACCTCGATGTTCAAAGCAGCAATATTCATGACAGCCAAGACACGGAAACAACCTAAATGTCCACCGGCAGATGAATGGAGAAAGAAGACCTGGCACATATATACGATGGAATACTACTCAGCCGTGAAAAGAAGGAAACTGCGCCATTTGCACCAATATGGATGCAGCTCGAGTGGTAAAGACACATCTGCCGATGCAGGAGACATGAGAGACCTGGGTTTGACCCCTGGGTCGGGAAGATCCCCTGGAGGAGGACACGGCAACCCACTCCAGTATTCTTCCCTGGAGAATCCCATGGCCAGAGGAGCCTGGCAGGCTATAGTCCGCGAGACTGCAAAGAGCTGGACAGGATTGAAGCAACTTGGCATGCATGCACACAGATGCAATTAGAGATTATCATTCTAAGTGAAGTAAGTCAGAAAGAAAAAAACAGATACCATATGATATTACTTACATGTGGAATCTCAAACATGACATGAATGAACTTACCTACGAAACAGAAACAGACTCACAGACATAGAGAAGACTTGTGGCTGCCGAGGGAGAGGGGGAGAAAGGTGGATGGTTGGGGTTAGCAGAGGTAAAGTCACTCGGTCGTGTCTGACTCTTTATAACTCCATGGACTGTAGTCTACCAGGCTCCTCCGTCCATGATTTTCCAGGCAAGAGTACTGGAGTGGATTGCCATTTCCTTCTCCAGGGGATCTTCCTGACTCAGGGATTGAACTCGGATCTCCTGCACTGTAGACAGATGCTTTACCATATGAGCCACCAGGTAGCAGATGTAAGCTTTTGCAATGGATCAATGTAAGCTTTTACAATGGATAAACAAGGCCCCACTGATAGCACAGAGGGCTATATTCAATATCCTATGATAAAACAGAATGAAAAGAATATATAAAAGAATGTATATACATGTTTAACTGAATCACTTTGCTATAGAGCAGTAACTAGCACAATATTGTATATCAACTACATTTCAATAAAAATAAATAAATATTTAAAAGATATCAAAAAGGGGGAGCGAGAACATTTTGCATTTAGAGGTTTAAGTTGGTGGTCGGCAGGACAGATTGGAGGAAGGGAAAATGCAGGGCAAACAGTGAGGAGGCAGTGCCATGAGCCAGGCAGGAGTGGGAAACCGAGTCAGCCAATGGAGAGTGGGAGTGAGGGAGCTTGTGAGCAATTTTCTGGAGGGCTCCCAGCTTCCCTGCTCACCGGCTGTGTGGACTTGGACATGTTCCTTTATTTTTTCTTTTTTGAATACTGGAGTGGGTAGCCTATCCCTTCTCCAGGGGATCTTCCCAACCCAGGAATAGAACTGGGGTCTCCTGCATTGCAGGCGATTCTTTACCAACTGAGCTATCAGGGAAGCCCTCCTTTATCTTTTCCATCCTCAATTATCTCACCTATAAAATGGGCTAACAGTGGGACTCTCTCCAGGGCAGACTGAGGTTAGATGAGGGAGGTGTGCAGAGAACCTGCTCACAGCCCAGGCCCCGCAGGCCGAGCCTCTGCCCCAGGCTGCCCTGGACCCTGGAAGGAGCCGAGCGCGCACAGCACCTTTGAGCTTCCTCCTCCCCTCAGTGCCCCTGCTCTCAGCCTGCCTGTTGATCGCTCAGAGGGCAGCGCCTTGACAGGTGATGAGATCTTTCTCTCGAAGAACACCCTGTGCTCAGGAAACACGTCCTCAGTATGCAAGGGCGCTGCCCCTGTTAGCTTAGAGTACATCGTCACGTTGCTGGACTGACTGTTCCTCAAATAGAATTACCTCCTACCATTACCCTCTGGAGAGACAGGCCCTGGGACATGGGCAGGAGGTGCTTGGAGACCAGCGCCAAATCAAATCAAGGACCCGGTTCTCTGGAGATGAGTCTGGCCCTGGGGTCCACGTGGCATCCATGTACATGGGGACTGCCAGGACCCTCAGTGGCGCCACCCCTGCTACTCTCCCAGCCCCAAACCAAAGAGACTAGCGCTCCGGCTAGTAGACGCGGTGTGGGGCAGGCTGACCAAGGGCCTGCTGAGTGAGGGAGGAAGGGGCAGGCAGGCACAGGCAGCACGAAAGAGCGGGACTCTGTTGAAGGTACATTTTGTTCTGAGTGGAGCCAGATGGATGGTGGCCCCGCGGCCCTGTGCCTCCTGGTCACCTCCCTGACGCCACTGCCCCAAACAGACGAAGCAGCTCAATATGAATGGCATTAATAGTAATCAGACTGCACACTGTCCTAAGGACCTAGATGTACCCCTCATTTCATCCTCACAACGACGCTGTAACTGCCCCCGTTTTACAGATGAGGAAACAGAGGCCCCGGAGGCCACTCAGTCAGCATATGTGGGGCACCGAGCACCTCCAGGACCCGTTCTGGGCATCGCAACAAATGAGTTGAAGAGTCTAACAGCTGACACATCAGAGTGAAAGGGGGAGACTCACCATCAGTACGAAAACAAATAACAAGGCCAGATTGGCTCAGGCGGTGATAAGAATGTACAGAGGGAGACCCCAGGGAGGGACTCTGGCTGGGCTAGAGAGAAAGCCCCCAAGGGGATGTCTGGGTTGGAGGGAAGGAGGTGGCCTGCCGAGATAGGAGATAAAGAGCTCCAAGCAGAAGGCACAGCCAAACAAAGACCCAGAGGCTGGGTGGATGCAGTGAGGCTGGCGGGCAGCCTGGCCGGAGCGTCTGATGCAGGCACAGAGGTGGGAGAGGAGGTGAAAGCGGCAGGTGAGCGAGGGCCCACAGAGTGTTCTGTCTGATGAGGAGCAGGGGTCGTCTTGGCTGCACTGGCAGCTGGTTGTGGGATCAAGCCGGAAGCAATGGGACCCAGGGTGCGCTTGGGAAGATGATGCTGTGGGGATGGGGGCGGGGTGGGGGGTGGGTGAGCACACAGGCTGGCTGGACTGGGATGGCAGCTGAGGTGAGAGTGGACGAATCCTCCAGAGACGGGGCCGAGTGAGGTGTCGTTGTGCTGAGCTATCCTGGAGGTGGGCAGCAGAGCTTCCTTGGTTGGGTGTGGGGGTGAGGGAATGGTAGTGAGGGGACTCAAAGGGGATGTGACCTGAGTAGCCGGGGTGGGTCAGTTCAGACTGGGAGACCTGGGGCGGATCTCAGTGTTTTTCCGGGCCCTGGGTACCACATGCTATAGGCGTCAAGGGGATGCAAAGAGAGCATTTGGCAGGTGAGACTCAGCTGAAGACAGGCAGGGCCCATAGTGGGGCCCAGGGAGAGGCAGGGCCCGAGCACAAGTCCGAGTAGCCAGCACAAGGTGACAACGGAGTAGCAGGGCTGAGGCCTCAGCAGGACACTCGGGCTCTACCTGGGCTCTGCCAATTCACACAGCTCCACACACAGCTCCCCTCAGCCCTATGCTGCCCTTCCTTCCCCTGCCTGGGCGGGAGCCCAGGCCCCCTGAGCATGTCACCCGCCTCCTCCGGCCCCCACCAGATCAGGCCCTGGGCCTGCCTGTCAGAACAGAAAAGGACGCACGTTATCTCATCGGTCACTGTACCCCCAGAGCACTTAGCAAAGAGTAGACATTCTAAGTGCTTGCTCTACTAAATTGAATAAACCAGGGCATTTTCTTATCTCGTTCCTGCTCAGAAGTGGGCCGGCCTCCACTCACATCAGGGCCCAACATTCAGCACGCTCCATTCTGTGGGGCCCAGCGCACGCGTGCCAGATTAGGATCGTGGTCAATATCTGTTTTATTGTCCTTCCACACCAGCACAGCGGAGAGTGATCGATCGCCCTCCTGGCTGTTGATAAGGCACGCTCTCCGCTCGGGCAGACAAGCCTTCAGGCGCCAGAGCTGAGACCCCGCAGCCTCCTGGCCCCCCACCTCCCCGGCTTCAGAAAGCTCTGCCCTCTGTCAGTGGGCCCTCCAGTCTGGGATGACTCAGAAGGTAGCTCCTGTGGTGGGTGACACAGGGTGGGGACACAGCAGCCCCTGGCATCCAATTTGGGACTGGCCTGGGAATGAAGTGGCCCTGGTCATGGTGAAGGATGCTGGGGTGCCTGAAATCTGTAGGCCACCCCTCATTTGCCTCCTGGGTGAGAGCCACTGGTTCTCATATGTCACCTGTCACTGTTGGGCCCTACACCTGAGTTAGCATTCAGAAATGGCCCCACTCTGCCCACAAGTCATCCTCCCTGTGCACAAGGTTGCTACCTCACCATGTTCAGGTCTGCCCCCTGGAGAGTGTTTCCTGGACCTGTCAGAATAGAGCTCCCCGGACTTCCTTGGCGGTCCAGTGGTTAAGACTCCATGCTTCTAACGCAGGTTTGATCCCTAGTCAGGGAACTTAGATTCCACATGCTGTGCTGCATGGCCAAAAAACCCCAGCAAACAAACAAAACAGAACAGAGTCCCCTGCCCTGGCCGGGCATGGGGGTGTGTGGCACAGTGCAGACTTGGGGGCCTGGAATACAGCAGGGTCTGCTCCCCTCTCAGCTAAGGCTCAAGATACTGAGGACCAGCCCTTTTCGTTCTGTCTCACCTGTATACTTTTTGCTTCCCCCAGCCCTCCTTGATCCTGGCTGGACAGCACATGTGCCCCTCTCCTGGGGTTCAAGCCCAGACGTTTTGTGTCCTGCCATCTCAGAGCCCCCCACTTTGCCCTGTGGCCCTCGGTGCAGACTGGAACTGAGCCAAGGATGGGGACCATAGAGTGACCGGCAGGGGCCCCGGTTCTTCTCCTCAACCCATGTATGCACAGCAGGGCTGTAGGACTCAACCTGAGGTCTTGGTCAATCCTTAGAGTGACTCGCAAGAAGAATACATTTATTCCCATTTATTCCATAGAATATATTTATTCCCATTTCACAGATGAGGAATTAAGATTCAGAAGCTCCTGGTCCCTTTCTATGAGGGACCTTCTTTGCCTCTGAAAGGAGGACCTTCTCCTTCTTTGCTCCTGAAAGGAGCTTTCCTCTTCCAGGTGGGCCTGCCTCCTCAGACAGACACTGAGCATCTCCTGCTCTGTAAGTCCTCCAAGCATCTGGGGAGACCTGTGGTATGTTGGCCTCCAGGGTCTGCACCCCGGGTGTCCTGGCCGCCATTCAGTACCCGAGGCCGGGTACCAGCATCCCTTTCCTTGGCCGTGACCTTCCCCTGTGTGTGAAAGGGATGTGGGCAGGGGCAGCACACGGTGCCTTTACCTGAAGGCCCCTCTGCATATCTGCACAGCTTGGAGGCAGGGAGGCTCCCATGGCTTGTTCCAAAGACAGCTGCTTTGGGTCTCACCCTCTGCTCCGGGCCAGACAGTCCAGTTCCGACAGCACTGGCCAGTGACAGCATAAGCTAAGGTACCTGGAGACACTGCTGAGTCTCCAATCCAGGGGCCTGGATTCTCCAAGCCAAATGGGATGAAGAGAAGATCCCAGAAGGAATTTCTGAGTAGAAAGACCCCCTTGGAGCTCATTAAGAGGCCTGGTCTTTTCACCTCATGGCTCTGTCCCCCTCAGAAGCCCCTCTTCCCACTCCCTGTCCCCTCCGCACCCTGCTGCTTCTCACGGTGGAACAATCACGTCCATTAGTTGTCATAGCAACCAAGACAGGACGAAGTCATTTTCTAGAGGGCCCTGTGCGAATTATGGCATTACACCAACTTATTGCCAATCTTTTTAATTAAAACATTTTGCTTTCAACTCTACTAATGGCAGAGATCAGTAAACAGGGCAGATTGAATTACTAATATTGAAGCTCCCACATCTCTTAAAAGGCTTAATTACTGGTGGGACCACAGTGAGGCCAGAGAGAGGTTGCTAACAAGCAAGTGGGCCTCACCCATGAGGAGGCCAGCCCCTGTGAAGGTAACCAAACAAAGCCCAGAGCACCGAAAAGATACATATTATAAAAAAAATTTTTTTAGAACTCTTAAAGGACATAAAAAGCTGCTAGAATTATGGCTACAATTCAGCTTCCAGGAACTAGGATGTCTGTCACATTGCTGGCTGCTCAGTTTGTGTTTGATTAAATCGCCTGGCCTGACACCTGGAGGCAGAACCTGTGTCCATGCATCCATGGTGTGTGGCTGACTGGCAAGGGGGCCACTTGCTTCAAAGGCCCCTCCCCACTCTCCTCCTGCAGTTAACATCCATCTAACCAAAGTCCCCAGGGAGCACTTTCCCTCCCAGCAGGCCCCATCAGGGTGGCTAGAAGCGGCTCAGCAGGAAATGCCCTCAGATGGGCCTCATTTAGTGAAGGGAAAACAAAGGCCCAAGAGAGAAGGGTCACACTGAGGCTCCTTCTGTGTATAATGAATTGTGCTAATTACAGTAATCTCCTTCATCTCCTCCAGGATCTATAATGCCCAGGTAGGAATGAGTAGCTATTTTTAAACGGAAATTTTCTGTTAATTAAAACGGCTTCAAGTGCATGTGTGTGTGTGTATGCGTGTGCATGTAAGTCTGTGTGAGAGTGCAGGTGAGTGTGAGGCGTGTGTGTGCAGCACTGCACTTGTAGCACAAACTTGAGCACAGACACTTCGGGGTTCTTTATTCCTGAGGGTTCAGGACAGTTAGGGTCCCTCCAACAGAGCAGATCTTGGTTCCCATGAACGCAGTGGACATCACAGGTGCACCTAAAATCAGATCATAGGAAAAGGTAAAGGGGAACTTCCCTGGTAGTCCAGTAGTTGAGACCTCACCTTCCGATAAATGGAGGGTGTGGGTTTGGTCCCTGGTCGGGGAACTGGGCTGCCGTCTATGGGGTCGCACAGAGTCAGACACAACTGAAGTGACTTAGCAGCAGCAGCGGGGAACTGGGATCCCACATGCCTCGCGGCCAGAAGACCAAAACATGAAACAGAAACAATCCTGTCACAGATTCAATAAGGACTTTGAAAATGGTCCACATAAAAAAATATTTTAAAAACAGGAAAAGGAATAAGACATATGCCCAGAAAATCTTAGACCAAAATGTCAAAAAAAGTTGACATGGCAACAGAAGGCAAGGCAGAGCGCAGTACTGAAGATGAAGAAAGAAGCCGCAGCCACGTTTGCCAAGACGACTCACTGACCAGGGACTCGCGTGGACTTAACAATATGATGCTGCAAATTAGCGAGAATTTGCACAAAACTAAAAAATTCGCCCTTCAGTGGAAGTTTGAAATATTTAAAAATCAGAAATGGACAGATAGCTCAAGGAGACAAACATTAGTAAATAAAAGGAAAAGTCTCATGAATGTTCAGAGGATGATATTGATACAGCCCAAGAAGGCTGAGCACAGGAGAACTGATGCTCTCGAACTATGGTGCTGGAGAAGACTCTTGAGGGTTCCTTGGGCAGCAAGGAGATCAAAACAGTCAATCCCAAAGGAAATCCACCCTGAATATTCATTGGAAGGACTGATGCTGAAGCTGAAGCTCCAATGCTTTGGCTACCTGGCCACTTTGGCCACTCCAATAGTTTGGTGAAGAGCCAACTCATTGGCAAAGACTCTGACGCTGGGAAAGATTGAGGGCAGGAGGAGAAAGGGGTGACAGAACATGAGATGGTTGGATGGCATCACTGACTCAATTTGGACATGAATTTGAGCAAACTCTGGAAGAGAGTGAAGGACAGGGAAGCCTGGTATGCTGCAGTCCATTGGGTCACAAAGAGTCGGACACAACTAAGTGATTGAACAACACTCTGACCACAGTTTAGTAAGCTGGAAATCAACTTATGAAGTACTTGCATTAAAGTGTGCTTGGAAATTTATAAATATACTCCAATTGACTGAACTCAAGATGAAATTTCAAACCATTCAGCATAGTAGGGCAGGATATAATACATAAATTACTATATATTGTGGAATATAAAACTTGTGGAACTCAGCTAAACCAGTATTTAGAGGAAAATGTATAGCCTTGAATACATTCATTGAACAAGAAGGAAAAGTCTAAAGTTTTTAAATCAAAAAAATAGGAAAAGCAAGTAAAGGAGTGCTAAAAGGCAGAGATTAATAAAAACTTTTTTAAAAAAACAAGCACAAATAAGGCTGAAAGCTATTTCTACTTTTAAAAATACTAATGAAATTGATGAGGAGGGAAGAAACCCTGTTTTGAAAACCCAGGCACCTCGGTGCCCCCTTTTCCTGTCCCTCCAGGCCTGGTTTCTGACCCAGGCAGAGGTAACTCATCTAGTTCTCAGGGTACCTGGGGATTCTCTAAGACTTTGTGGTTTGGACAGCCTGTGTTCTGTAAACAAGTGGCAAGTAATTTTGCCTGTCTCTGCCCTGCTTTTTTCCCAGATATACGGGGCAAGCAAAGGAGAGTTGAGGATGACCAAACTCTTGGTCAACCACAAACTTCTATGTAATCTATAAGAATCAACATGAAGTAGCAGGGCCTCCTTGGTGGCCCCGTGGTTAACAATCTGCCTTCCAATGCAGGGGATGCCGGTTTGATCTCTGATTGGGGAACTAAGACCCCACGTGCCGTGTGCAGCTACAGAGCCAGCCCACACGATCTGGAACCCGTGTACTACAACAAAGATCCTGTGTGCCACAAATAAAGTCCTAGGCAGCCAAAAAATAAATTAAAAAAAAAGAAGATGAAGTAAGTAGCACGTAAGATGTTTAATGCAAATGAGCACTTGCACAGCTCTTTTTCACTCAACCTGTTCTAAAGTTGTAAAATCAAAAACAGAGAGAAGTGGGACCTGGAGTTTGCCCTCCCACCCACCCAAATGTGAAGAAGAGCCCGCGCACCATTGGAGACTGTGCTTCCCCCCAAGATAGAGGGCTCTGAGGACAGGATGATGTCTGGCTCTGGCCTCCAGGCCCATCTAGTGTGATCCAGGTGCTCTGACCCCAGGGGTCTGCAGAAAGCAGAAGTTCCCACCAGAGGATCTGAATCAGGGAAGGGCTGCCCCCAGGCTCTGCTGCCTGCCCCCCCCTCACCCCGCCAGGATCTTCTCAGGAGCAGAGCCAAATGCCCTGGTCTTTCCTTAGGCTGCCTAATAACAAGCATTTACATAAAACCAGGGCTTCCCTGGTGGCTCAGATGGTAAAGAAAATGCCTGCAATGCAGGAGACCAGGGTTTGATCCCTGGGTTGGGAAGATGCCCTGGAGGAGGGCATGGCAACCCACTCCAGTGGGAGAATCTCTTGGAGAATCTCATGGACAGAGGAGCTTGGCAGATTCAGTCCATAGGGTCGCAGAGAGTTGGACACGACTGAGTGACTAACACTTTCCGTAAAACGTCACCTTTGCTGAGTTCTCACCAAAGACCTTCCTCCTTACCCATCCCCCTGAGATACCATCATCATCAACACACTTACATGGACGAGGGCAACAAGGCTCAGAGACTGAGCCTCAGCCTAAGGCTCAGGGAGAATTAACAATCTGCCCAGGAGTCCAGTCTAGGAACATGGAGCAGGGCTTGAATGTGGTGCCCTGAATACCAGCCTCCATCCGCACGCACTGGTCCCAGGCGGCCCTGGCCCTCACTCCAGACAGTGAGGCTGCCCCCGCTCAGGGAGCCTAGCCTCTGTCCCCTTCAGAGCTACCCGCTGTGAGCTCTGCTTCCCAGGGGCACAGCGTCACTATATCAATCTTATCTGGCAGCAGGAGGGAGAGCTGGCAGCTGAATCATAGAAAAACGTCCTTTCCCAGTGGAGCTGGAGATAAGGAAGGGCTGCATTAACCCCAGAACCCTCCAGAAATGCTCCCAGTGCTCAGAAGCAGCCGCGGCCAGAGTCACAGCCCCCATCAATCGCCCTCTGCAGCGCCTGTCTGTCGATATACAGGCCTTGGGCGGGTGGGTGGTGTGCGGAATCCATCTCCCTCTCCTTGATATACAGGAGCACAGGGACCCTGACTGTCAAGCTCTCGGGAATTTCTCATCTGCCCATGACGTGTCCCCAGAGTGAGTGTTAATCAGTAGGTCTAAACTGAGACCCCATCCTCACACACAGCCTGGTTAAAACAGCCTTATTATGCTCACTGGAGGTGTCGTGTCCCTTGTCCTTCCAGAAGATGGGATCTTTGGGCCTCGGACCTCTACCTCTGCCCAGGAACCCTGCGTCCTGCACACCTGAGCTCTGCCTTGGGCAGTTGCCAGCCCACGCCTGGTCAGCGTCTCTGCTCTGTTCACGCTGGGACTGAGGCTGCGGAGGTGGTCGGTGGTAGCCGGTGTGTGTCCCCAGGGATGGATCAGCCATGCCAACAGGTACTAGGGTGGGGACAGGGGGCGGCCTGGCCTTAAATCCTGCTCCTGACTCGGTGGTCTCTTTGAACTTCAGCGAGATTAGGGCTGGCCAGTCTGTCACTTGCTGGCCCTGATGGTTCCAGTTTCCTTCTGGGGTTACTGGCGTGGGGAAGTAGATAGTGCGGGTATCTCACTGAGCACAGGGCGGGTGGAGAACCCCTCTGACTTCCACTGCAGGTCAGCTCACTGTCCTAGTATAGCCTCCCTCTGCCCTCGGCCTGTGTGCCCCACGCCTGAGCTGGGGTGGCTCTGAGCTTGTGTAGGTGCTGATGTTGGAGGCTCTGGGAGGTGCAGAGCCTCAGGAAGGAAACTGGGGATGCCTGGGGCTCTGAATACCCAAGGCTGAATATGTAGGGCTGGAGGCTGGGGGAGGCGGGGCTCCAGGCTCCCTGACTGATAGCCTGTGTGATTGCTCTGGGCTGTGCTCAGCTCCAGGGCCTGTGCTGGCAGGAAGTCTCAGGGGGCCTTTCAAATTGCTCAGGGTCAGCCCAGGGCAGCCTGGAGGGAGGCCGGCACCCCTGCTGGAGAAGCAGCTTTCCCCCTCCCACACGGCCTTTCATCTGGGCCCCACCGTGGGGGGAGATCCAGGGGCCACAGCAGGCTGCCCAGCTTGGGGTGCGCCTGGGGCCTAGCCCCCCCGCAGGGTGCCCACCTCGCCCCAGGCACTGAGATCCCAGAGGGTGGGAGACTGGCCCCTCAGTGTTCAGCGCTCTCCCGCCTTCGTTCGTTCAGGAGGGGGTTCAGTCCCAGAATCTTGGCCTTGGGCAGGGTCTCTGGAAAGCCCAGAGGGAGGCCAAAGGGCAGGTAGAGAGACGGCGGAGCATGACAGCAGAGCCTTGCTCTGAAACTCGGGCTCTGCGCTCCTGCAGGGCAGTTCTCATAGCACAGACTCACGATGGGCTGACACCCCCACTGCCCCCCCACCCGATGGTGGCTCTGAGCCTCTCCACAGGGCTCTGGGCGCACTGCTAGGGCCCCAGCAGGTCCAGCCTGAAGCTTCAGGGCCCCATTTGCTACCTACTGCCCACCGCACCCTCTGCCTCAGCCACTGCCTGCTGAGGAGCCGCCTTAGGAAGCTCCTCAGGCATCCAGGCCTGAGGTGGGGAGAAGCCCCTTACTGGTGGGCTCCAAAGTGGATCTGCCTGACCCTGTTTCCCAAGTCCCTCTGAACAGTCCACCAGCAGCTGCCTCCTATCCTCTCTAACCAGAGACCCCGGGGGGGCTCTCTCTCCTTCCTGCCACCTGCCCTCCCTGCCACCCTCACCAAGAAACTCCCACCTGCCCAGTGATAAAGTCCCCATGAACACAGGGTGTGAGTGTGTGTGTGTGTGTGTGTGTTTGTGCGCACATGTGTGCATGTGTGTTGGGGACAGAAAGAGTCATGGTGTTGGTGGACTCCTGCTCTGACAGGGGCTGGGAAAAGGGTGGAGGTGGGCATAAGAAAGAGAAGACCCCACGCAAACTGCAGACTTCACCCCCTTCTCCCTTCCTCTGGGTGCCCCAGCGTAGGGCCTGTTTCCTCAGTTTCCCTGACTGCTCCCAACCAGCCCACCAGCTCTGCATGCACCTGTGCCGGAGCCTCCAAGAAATCAGGGGTGCTTTGGAGTAGTAATAAATCCTGGCTCCCTGCTGGCAGCCACCTTTCGAGCAGGGCCTCAAGGTGGCAGTAAGCCCACTGGATGGTGGAAGAGGCCTGGAAAGTGGGGGGAGGGACACTTGGCATGCCACTGTCCTGACCCCAAGGTGTCAGAGCTGGCGGCATGGCCCACAGCAGATAGGATGTTCCCTCTGGATCTGGCCCTCCGTGGGTCAAGCCAGCCTTGAGCTTGGAGAGTTGACTTCAGCCTCTACCTGTCCCTTGGCAAGGTATCTTGGGCAGCTGTCTGCGGAAGCCCTTGTCAGGCATGTCAACTTCCCGAGTTGGAAGTGCCTATGGGGCCCAGCTCTGTCGATCTAAGAGATGGGACAGAAAATGTCCCTTCAAGGAAACTGAGCCCTTATAATGAGGTGCCCTGGCAGTCAGCACCCCACCATGCAATGGGACCAACAGTGGGTTACTGGTCAACTGGGAACCCCTGGTCAACACCAAGGAAGCCCTGCTATGAGATGGTCTCTCCTAAATGGGTTAACTTCCAATTTATGGGCAATACAGGGGAGAGAGGAACAAGTTCAACGACACTAAATAGGCAGATCCTGGATGTGAGTCTTCCGTGAGACAATGGTCCCTGGGTTCTTATAAAAGACAACAGAAGAAGGGCTATTCTCTACTAGAAGGACCACAAGGGTGAAACCAAATGGCAGCATGGTCCCAGATTGATTTGGACTTTTTTCCGTTCCGTTCTGTTCGGTCGCTCAGTCGTGTCCGACTATATGTGACCCTGTGGACTGTAGCCTACCAGGCTTCTCTGTCCATGGGATTCTCCAGGCAAGAATACTGGAGTGGGTTACCGTTTCCTTCTCCAGGGGATCTTCCTGACCCAGGGATCGAACCCAGGTCTCCCGCATTGGAGGCAGACGCTTTAACCTCTGAGCCACCAGGGAAGCCCATAAAACAGATTCTTGGGTCGATTTGGGAAATCGGAGTTTGGAGTCCGACTGCATGATATATTGGAGTCATTCTTAATTTTCCAAGGTATCATAACAGAATATAAGGAAATGTCCTTTCTATTGTGTGATACAGGCTGAAGTATCTAGGAATCAAGTGTCTCCAAATCACTCAGTAAAATTACCTGTGCATCTGTGTGTATAGGTGTGTATGCGTGTGCAAGGAGAGAAAGGGAAGGAAGGAGAAGAGGAAAAGCCAACATAGCAAATGTCAACAATTTTCACAATTGCTCAGTCCAACTGCACTTGTACTGGTCTTTCAACCCTCCCAACCTTTGTGTTTAATATTTTTCATCATAAAAAAAATAGGATACAGCCCCACCAGACACAAAGCTCTCCTCTCTCTCTGAGGACCTGTGCCTCTGGCCACCATCCCTAGATGGCCCTCTTCTTCCAGCCGGAGCCAGGTGGCCCTGCTTGTCTTCCCCACCTGCTACTCTAGAACTGACAGTCCTGCTCTGGGCATCAGGTGCCTTTGGTCTCAGAGTCCCATCCCTGCTGTTCCCTGCCTGGAGCCCTCCTCCCTCATGACCAGCCCTCCCCCCTCTCCCCCTGCACACACCCTCCCCCCTTGTAAGCCTCACTTCACCAGGGAGCCTTTCCTGGCTGCTGGAAAGAGTTAGCACAGCCCCATGGCAGGGTCCTGTCCTTTCTCATTTGATGGCCTCTTCATCAATCCAGAGGCAGAGGCTCTCTGCCAGGCCAGGATCTGATGACTGGGGACTACTGATGGTAGCCACCAGGTCCACTGGAGACTGGGGACACTGTTGGGGGCAGCCAACACCATCCATGGGGCCATTCCATCTTGATAGCTTCTGTCCTTTCCCCAAACCAATGTGATGCCTTGACATGGGTCAGGCTTGGCCTGGACACCCACAGTGCTCCATGGGCATCACTCATTTCCCACCTTGTGTCATGGTCTTCCCATGCTGCTCTAAAGAGCAGGTCCCAGCCTGTTTGGGTTACACTGAGATGAGGCTTTCTTAGTGTGTCCTGGAGCTGGCAAAGCCCAGTTCCTCTAGGCTCTGGATGTGCCTTGTAGAGGGGCCCGTCTAGGCTGGACCCTCCCCCCTGGCCTGGGCAGAACTCCTTGACCCCGCAGAGGTGAAAAGTGGGCTCCCAGGGGCTACTACCCCTTTCGCTGCCAAGCACCTGGGAGGGCCCAAGAGCAGCTCCATGTGATGCAGCACCCTATTCAAGGACATTTTTCATTTGGCACAAATTAAATATGTCCTGAAAAGAAGTCAATAGAACTAAATTTGATAATGTCCAGTCCTACCTAATGGGGAATGTGGCAATTTTCTGATAAAGGAGTGAGAGTTCCAGACCCTGGCGGTGACCTGCCCAATCAGCACCCCAGCCTGTGTGTGGTGTGCTGTGGGACCCATGCACCCCAGCTGAGTGCTCCCCTCAGTACAGCCCTCCTCAGGCACAGCCTGAGACCTGAGGATGTTGAGCCCTGGGCCCTCACACCTCCCCAGGGCAAGCATTCACCCTGACTCACACATTTGCAGCTCATCTGCTCCCCTGGGCTTTCCTTTGGCCAAGAAGAAAGTTTGGCTTCCAAGCAGCACAGAAGGTCAGAGGTGCTGCACCACCAGGCAGGGACCCAAACCACCAAGCACGGGCTTCCTGGCTTCCTGATGAGCCAGAAAGATGCCCTTCACCCCTCCCTTCCTTACAGCCAGGATGAGGAAACCCTAGTTTGTGACCATCCCAAGAGACCTCCCTAAGCTTCTGTCTTGCATTTATTGCTTCTGCAGGCTTTCAGGAGGGTTGGCTGAAGACAGCTGTGCCCAGTGTTCTACCAGGGCTAACATGGTTCACAGGAGCCCCCAGAAGGCCCAGCCAGAACTTCAGGCCCTTCCAGAGAGAAGGGTATGAGTTTCTGGGGTCACATGGTACCCACCTCACCATCCAGATCTCAGCAGAGCAGACCCTGGTGTTGTAGCCTGGGTCCAGCATCCCATGACTACCCACCCAGCTGCTTTTGGAGGGGACCCCAGGCCTGAGCCGCACAGGGCCACCTCCTCCCTTTGGGCACACTTGGAGCAGAGCCCCAACCTTGGGCCTGCAGAAACACAGCAAAATTGCCATATAACAGGCTCTGACCCCTGAGTCTGGAGCTCCCACCACAGGTCATCATTAGGCCCAGCAGTGATAGTGAGGCCAAGGAAAGGCTGACACTTGAATCCAGGCCCCTGAAAGAAGAGAAGAGGCCCACGCCATGCTGGGCCTTACCTTGGGGTCAGCCCCCCTCTGTGAAGGACCACTTCCCTCCTGAGTTGAAGGCTGGGCAGCACAGGCATGGCCAGGACAAGGGCCTTGCATTCCCTAGTGCATCCTGGAAGGGTGAGCGGGCATGCGTGGTAGGAGTGTCACCAGGCACACTTCCACTCTACTCACCTTCATGATGGCTTTGGGGCAAAGACAGACATTCTTCAGTTCACAGGTGAAGGAACTGAGGCTTAGAGATGGAAAAGACTCGGGTCTGACATATGGACCCATGGAACACAAGAGAGAGCCCAGAGATAAACTCCTACAGCTACAGTCAATTAATCTTCAACAAAGGAGGCAAGAATATAGAATAAAGAAAAAATAGTCTCTTCAATAAGTGGTGCTGGGAAAGCTGGACAGCTGCATGTAAATCAATGAAGTTGGAACACTCCCTCATACCACACATTAGAGATAAACTCGAAATGGCTTAAAGACTTAAATGTAAGACATGACACCATAAAACTCCTAGAGGAGAACATAGGCAAAACGCTTTCTGACATAAATCACAGCAATGTTTTCTTAGGTCAGTTTTATTTCTTAGAAATAAAAGCAAAAATAACAAATGGGATCAATCCAACTTATAAGCTTTTGCACAGCAAAGGAAACTGTAAACAAAATGAAAAGACAACCTATGGGCTGGGAGAAAATACTTGAAAATAATGCAACTGAAAGGCCTTAATTTCCAAAATACACAAGCAACTCCTACAACTCAATAACAAAAACAAATAACCCAAACAAACAATGGACAGAAGATCTAAATAGATATTTCTCCAGATGGCCAATAGGCACATGAAAAGATGCTCATCATTGTTAATTATTAGAGAAAGGTAAACAAAAGAGTCCGAAATGCAGTACTTGGATGCAATCTTAAAAATGACAGAATGATTTCTGTTCGTTTCCAAGGCAAACCATTCAATATTACAGTAATCCAGGCCTATGCCCCAACCAGTAAGGTTGAAGAAGCCAAAGTTGAACAGGTCTATGAAGACCTACAAGACCATTTAGAACTAACACCCAAAAAAAGATGTCCTTTTCATTATAGGGGACTGGAATGCAAAAGTAGGAAGTCAAGAAACACCTGGAGTAACTGGCAAATTTGGCCTTGGAGCACGGAATGAAGGAGGGCAAAGGCTAATAGAGTTTTGTCAAGAGAACACACTGGTCATAGCAAACACTCTCTTCCAACAACGCGAGAGAAGACTCTACACATGGACATCACCAGATGGTCAACACCGAAATCAGATTGATTATATTCTTTGCAGCCAAAGATGGAGAAGCTGTATACAGTTAGCAAAAACAAGACCAGGAGCTGACTGTGGCTCAGATCATGAACTGCTTATTACCAAATTCAGACTTAAATTGAAGAAAGTAGGGAAAACCACTAGACCATTCAGATATGACCTGAATCAAATCCCTTATGATTATACAGTGGAAGTGAGAAACAGATTTAAGGGACTAGATCTGATAGATAAAGTGAGTGATGAACTCTGGATGGAGGTTCGTGACATTGTACAGGAGACAGGGACCAAGACCATCCCCATGGAAAAGAAATGCAAAGGGCAAAATGGCTGTCTGAGGAGGCCTTACAAATAGCTGTGAAAAGAAGAGAAGTGAAAAGCAAAGGAGAAAAGGAAAGATATAAGCATCTGAATGCAGAGTTCCAAAGAATAGCAAGGAGAGATAAGAAAGCCTTCCTCAGTGATCAATGCAAAGAAATAGAGGAAAACAACAGAATAGGAAAAACAAGAGATCTCTTCAAGAAAATTAGAGACTCCAAGGGATCATTTCATGCAAAGATGGGCTCGATAAAGGACAGAAATGGTATGGACCTAACAGAAGCAGAAGATATTAAGAAGAGGTGGCCAGAATACACAGAAGAACTGTACAAAAAAGATCTTCACAACCAAGATAGTCACGATAACATGATCACTGACCTAGAGCCAGACATCTTGGAATGTGAAGTCAAGTAGGCCTTAGAAAGCATCACTATGAACAAAGCTAGTGGAGGTGATGGAATCCCACTTGAGCTATTTCAAATCTTGAAAGATGATGCTGTGAAAGTGCTGCACTTAATATGCCAGCAAATTTGGAAAACTCAGCAGTGGCCACAGGACTGGAAAAGGTCAGTTTTCATTCCAATCCCAAAGAAAGGCAATGCCAAAGAACATTCAAACTACCGCACAATTGCACTCATCTCCCACGCTAGTAAAGTCATGCTCAAAATTCTCCAAGCCAGGCTTCAGCAATATGTGAACCGTGAACTCCCAGGTGTTCAAGCAGGTTTTAGAAAAGGCAGAGGCACCAGAGATCAAATTGTCAACATCTGCTGGATCATGGAGAAAGCAATCGAGTTCCAGAAAAACATCTATTTCTGCTTCATTGACTATGCCAAAGACTTTGACTGTGTGGATCACAATAAACTGTGGAACATTCTGAAAGAGATGGGAATCCCAGACCATCTGACCTGCCTCTTGAGAAACCTGTATTCAGGTCAGGAAGCAACAGTCAGAACTATACATGGGAAAACAGACTGGTTCCAAATAGGAAAAGGAGTACATCAAGGCTGTATATTGTCACCTTGCTTATTTAACTTATATGCAGAGTACATCATGAGGAACGCTGGGCTGGAAGAAGCACAGGCTGGAATCAAGATTTCTGGGAGAAATATCAATAATCTCAGATATGCAGATGACACTACCCTTATGGCAGAAAGTGAAGAGGAACTCAAAAGCTTCTCGATGAAAGTGAAAGAGGAGAGTGAAAAGGTTGGCTTGAAGCTCAACATTCAGAAAACAAAGATCATGGCATCTGGTCCCATCACTTCATGGGAAATAGATGGAAAAACAGTGGAAACAGTGTCAGACTTTATGTTTTTGGGCTCCAAAATCACTGCAGATGCTGATTGCAGCCAGGAAATTAAAAGACGCTTACTCCTTGGAAGGAAAGTTATGACCAACCTTGATAGTATATTAAAAAGCAGAGACATTATTTTGCCAACCAAGGTCCGTCTAGTCAAGGCTATGGTTTTTCCCGTGGTCATGTATGGATGTGAGAGTTGGACTGTGAAGAAGGCTGATCTCCGAAGAATTGATGTTTTTGAACTGTGGTGTTGGAGAAGACTCTTGAGAGTCCCTTGGACTGCAAGGAGATCCAACCAGTCCATTCTAAAGGAGATCAATCCTGGGTGTTCATTGGAAGGCCTGATGCTAAAGCTGAAACTGCAATGCTTTGGCCACCTCATGCGACGAGCTGACTCACTGGAAAAGAGTCTGATGCTGGGAGGGATTGGGGGCGGGAGGAGAAGGGGACGACAGATAATGAGATGGCTGGATGGCATCACCGACTCTGTGGACATGAGTTTAAGTGAACTCCGGGAGCTGGTGATGGACAGAGCGGCCTGGCGTGCTGTGATTCATGGGGTCGTGGAGCGTCGGACACAACTGAGCGAGTGAACTGAACTGAAATCAAAACTATCAGAAGGGACCCCCTCACACTGGTCAGAATGGCAATCATCAAAAAGTCTAACAAATCCTGGAGGAGGGTATGGAGAAAAGAGAATCCTCCTACAGTGTTGGTGGAAATATAAGTTGGTACAGCCACTATGGTACAGAACTGTGGTGCTGGAGAAGACTCTTGAGAGTCCCTTGGGCAGCAAAGAGATCAAACTAGTCAATACGAAAGGAAATCAACCCTGAATATTCACTGGAAGGACTGATGCTGAAGCTGAAGCTCCAATACTTTGGCTACCTGACCACTTTGGCCACACCAATAGTTTGGCGAAGAGCCAACTCATTGGCAAAGACTCTGACGCTGGGAAAGATTGAGGGCAGGAGGAGAAGGGGGTGACAGAACATGAGATGGTTGGATGGCATCACTGACTCAATGGACATGAGTTTGAGCGATCTCTGGGAGATAGTGAAGGACAGGGAAGCCTGGAGTGCTGCAGTCCGTGGGGTTGCAACGAGTCAGACACGACTTAGCGACTGAGCAACATCAACAACAGCCATTATGAAGAACAGCATGGAGTTTCCTTAAAAAACTAAAAGTCGAGTTACCATATAATCCAGAAATCCCACTCCTGGGCACATATCCAAATAAGACTTTAATTTGAAAAGATACAGGTACCCCTACATTCATAACAGCACTATCTACAATAGCCAAGCCATGGGAGCAACCCAAATGTCCATTGATGATGAATGAATAAAGAAGGCGTGGTACACATATATAATGGAGCACTGCTGCTGCTGCTGAGTCGCTTCAGTCGTGTCCGACTCTGTGCGACCCCACAGACGGCAGCCCACCAGGCTCCCCCGTCCCTGGGATTCTCCAGGCAAGAACACTGGAGTGGGTCGCCATTTCCTTCTCCAGTGCATGAAAGTGAAAAGGGAAAGTGAAGTTGCTCCGTCGTGTCCGACTCTTTGCAACCCCATGGACTGAAGCCTACCAGGTTCCTCCATCCATGGGATTTTCCAGGCAAGAGTACTGGAGTGGGGTGACATTGCCTTCTCCAATGGAGCACTGCTGCTGCTGCTGCTGCTGCTAAGTCACTTCAGTCGTGTCCGACTCTGTGTGACCCCATAGACGGAAGCCCACCAGGCTCCCCCGTCCCTGGGATTCTCCAGGCAAGAACACTGGAGTGGGTTAGCACTACTCAGCCATAAAAAAGAATGAAAGAATGTCATTTGCAGCAACATGGATGGACCTAGAGATTATCATACTAAGTGAAGTAAGTCAGAAGGAGAAAGACAAACACCATATGATATCACTTATGTAGAATCTAAACTATGACACAAATGGATCTATCTATGAAACAGAAACAGAATCATGGACATAGAGAATAGATTGGTGGTAGCCAAATGTTGGGGGGGAGGTGGAGGAGGGAAGGATTGGAAGTTTGGGATTATCAGCTGCAAACTAGTATATACAGAATGGATCAACAAGGTCCTACTGTATAGCATAGGGAACTATATCCAATGTCCTATGATAAATCATAATGGGAAAGAATATACATATGTTTAACTGAGTCACTCTGCTGTACAGCAGAAATTAACACAACATTGTAAATCAACTATACTTCAATAAAAAAAAACCCGGGTCTGAGATGTGAGGCATCGCGCCGGGAACTCTGACCCCAGGGCTCCTCCTGCTTGGCCTGGCCTATTCGTGTGAGGGACTGAGGCGCTGGGATGTCCTCACTTCCCTCTTGGGGTGCGCATGTATATGTGGTATGACAGGTGTATGTGCAGTGTGTGGGTGTGAATTTTTTGGTGTGTGTGTGTGCGCGCATGCTGTGTGCACATGGTGTGTGTATTTGTGTGTGTGTGTGATGTGTGTATGTATGTGGCGTGTACATACATGTGTGTGTACACATGTATGGGGCATGTGTGTGTGTGGTATCTGTGTGTGTGTGCGATAGGTATGGCACATTCAGTATATGCATACGTGTGTGTGTGTAGCGTGTGCATATGTGTGTGCCATATGTATATGTGTTTAGGGTGTGTATGTGTGTGAGTGTGTGTGATGTGTGGTATGCATATAGATGTATGTATGTGCTGTGTGCATGTACTGTGTGTTTGTGTGTATGTGGCACCTGACTGCTGATACCATCCACGTCCTCTAAGAACAGGGTTCAGGGTGCCCAGGCCTTCACAAGTGAAGTTCAAAGCCTCCACCGTGCACTGAGCTGCCTGAGACGGGACACCTGGAGGACATATGCCACCCTCAGATGAGGGAGGCTCCTGGGGTCCCCCTGGCCTCCAGGATGCTCCCCTGGGTCCACTCCACAGCCCTGCATGCCAGCAAAGGGGGTCAGGGCTCCCTAGAAGCCAGCTCTGCATCGCTCATCTTGGGACCCCAGAGACAGGGGTACAGGGGGTGGAAAGTGCTAGAGCTGGCCTTTTCTACCCACGACCTCTGATCTGGCTTCCCTGTAGATCCCGCCCGCTGCGTGTGCACCTGGACCCTGCTGGCCCTCAGCGACCTCAGCACCGGGACAGACTCACCCCAGGAGTATCCTGGGGTCCACTGGGGCCAGCTCACTGGGAGCATCACCCACAGCCTCTCTGGGACTCTCCTTGGGCCTGACCTCCGCACGGTCCAAGCTGACACTAGGGGTCCAGGTCGCAGAGAAGGGAGAGGCAGGCTCTCTGGGGGCCCAACAGCTGGTGGACGGAGGAGTCTGCAAGTCAGGTGATAGGAGAGCAGGGCCCTATGCTGAGGAGGATACTTGTAGAGGACCCACTGAGCCTGCAGAGAAGCCACTTATCACTGCTGCAAAGAGGGAGCACCCCAAGTGTCCCTGGGGTACGCTGCCCTTGTTGGGGCACCTTTGACTGGCAGGATGGCCCCAACAAGGCCAGGGCTGGACTAATGTAGGAGTGGGGCCAATCAATCCTGGGTGTTCATTGGAAGGACTTATGCTAAAGCTGAAACTCCAATACTTTGGCCACCTCATGCGACGAGTTGACTCACTGGAAAAGACTCTGATGCTGGGAGGGATTGGGGATCGGAGGAGAAGGGGACGACAGAGAATGAGATGGCTGGATGGCATCCCCGACTTGATGGACATGAGTTTGAGTGAACTCCGGGAGTTGGTGATGGACAGGGAGGCCTGGTGTGCTGTGATTCATGGGGTTGCAGAGAGTCGGACACGACTGAGCAACTGAACTGAACTGAAGAATGACATTGTAGCAATGGGGTAAAATGGACCATTCAATAAACAATGCTGTGACAACAGATAAGCCATTTGGAGAAAAAAAGCAACAGTTTGAGCAGAATAAAGTTATCCTGCTGCTGCTAAGTCGCTTCAGGCGTGTTCGACTCTGTGCGACCCCACAGACAGCAGCCCACCAGGCTCCGCCGTCCCTGGGATTCTCCAGGCAAGAACACTGGAGTGCATTGTCATTTCCTTCTCCAATGCATGAAAGTGAAAAGGGAAAGTGAAGTTGCTCAGTCGTGTCCGACTCTTCGCGACCCCATGGACTGTAGCCTACCAGGTTCCTCCGCCCATGGGATTATCCAGGCAAGAGTACTGGAGTGGGGTGTCATTGCCTTCTCCAAAAGTTATCGTACTCTAACTCAATACCAAATATATAAGAAATTTAAATATAAAACATAAAACCACAAAATTACTAGAAGTAAATGTGATTTTTAAAAATAATAAATGCCTTTTTAAGCAATGTCAAACTTGATTTTAAAATGATTGATATATTTGTTTAAATTTTAAAAATTTTAAACTTTGGTATGTTATAATAAACAAATGGGGGGAAATATTTGCAACACATAGGACAACCAAAGGAGTCTAAGTTCCTAAATTGATCAAGTGCACTCACACACCAGCTGGAAAAAGACAACCCAGAGAACCAGGGGCAAAAATATTAAAAAGTACTCAACTTCTCTTGTGACTGCTGCTGCTGCTGCTGCTAAGTCGCTTCAGTCGTGTCCAACTCTGTGCGACCCCATAGACGGCAGCCCACCAGGCTCCCCCGTCCCTGGGTTTCTCCAGGCAAGAACACTGGAGTAAGTTGCCATTTCCTACTACCTGCAAAACAGAATGAGACGCTATGTTCATTTGAAAGCACTGATAATCTGTGTTTTTAAATGATGGGTAAATAAGTGTGGTCTTTTTCTAAAGCAATTTAGCAAGATTCCTTTAAAAACTTATTTCCAAATATGCTTTGGCTCCGAGGAATTGTGGTGGTGGTGGTGGTTATACCACCAGGAAATTATCCTAAGAATACACTTGCAAATTTTGCCAAGTAAAATTTCCTGTAAGATGTCCTGGAGCGTTGTCTGCAGGGGCCAATGCCTGGAAACAGCCTGGGTGTCCACCAGTGGGAAATTGCTTAGCCATGGAATATGGGCTGCACATGATCAGTCTACTACTAAACTTTAAAAAAGGAGTTGCTTTTACACTGTGATTCAGATGAATGTATAGTATGATGCTCATTGTATGGATGCTGAGTATGCATAAACTTTTTTTTTCTGAAAGTATACACAGTGAATGGTTAATAGCAGTTACTCTAGGAGAGAGAGACTATTGGGAGGTGAACTTTTAATTTTATATACTTCACCAAATCAGTATTGTTTGAAATTGATCATGTGCAGGTATCAGTTTTAATACAAACCAAACTGAAACAACAACAAAAACACAGACAAAGCAAAACAGGATAATAAAAAATCCATTATCTCAACAGAGGGTGCCAAAGGTATGGATTTATTTATCCTAAAAAGTCTATGAATAATAAATTATTTCAAGAGCTTCCAGGCAGTCATGCTGGCCCAGAGATGGAGTGAATGGATTTGAGCATCAAGCCCTGACCCCCAGAGGTGCTGGGGGTACCCTGAGGGTGCTGGACTTGACCCCACTGCTAGTGGGAAGGATGGCTCATCCTTGAATTGGCCCACCTCCGAGGAGGGGTATACCACATATTTGTATGTAGAAAGTGCCCTGGAAGTTCAGTGGTATTGAATGAGTCACAGGAAAACTAATTCGAATGATCAATAGAACATGCACATTAAGAAGTTAACACTGCAAAGCCTTATCCTTAACTAGTCATACATGTCTCATGTCTCCACGTCTCCTGAGCCTCAGCTGGACTTAGCGCTGCTCACCCTTGGTGAGACCCTGCTCTTAATGGCAATCCCTGGTTGGGTAGGTAGGAGTTGGACTTTTTGGTCTCTCTAATCCCCTCAAGTCCTGAGATGCCAGCATTTCTGGGTCTAAGATTTGAGCTTCAGTGAAGGAACCCATTCAGGCTGGGTGTTGAGGGACCTAGGCATGTTTGGGACACAGCCCTGGCCATGAGCCCTATAAGGGAAGCCACATGGCCCCTCCCCTGTGCTTCCCTCGGTAGGTCTGGCTGGAGCCTGAATCCAGCTGTGCCCAGAGCCTGTTGCCACCTCCCCCAGCCCAGCAGCACCCTCCCCACCATGGTTACTTCCACTTGACCCTCCAACTGGCCTGGAGCAACGCCGTTCACAGCATAGCACTCTGCCGAGAAAGGAACTTGGTAAGAACAGAACATCAGCTGTGGACAGGCCTGTGTGGGGGCTGTGGCGCTTCCTGCTCCCTGTGGCTGACATGACAAGGCCCCTTCCCTCCTGAAACCCTGCCTGACTGAGGGGTGCCTGTGGGGAGCTGGCAGGGTGGTGGCAGCAGGGCCCTGGTACCTCTCGAGGCAGGGGTGGCCCCAGCCTGACTCCTGAGCGGAAGCTGACATGTTAATGCTGGCGGCCGGGTCGCAGAAGCGAGGCCTTCATTCGATTTGGGAGCGCCTTTCCCGGGCCAGGCCTCTGGTTTGGCTCCTATTGAATTACTCAGCTAAGCAGAGCAGGAAGGAGCTGTTCATCTAATTGCACTTGATGGATCTCTTCGTCTTGTTCAGATGCCAGACGCAAGATAGATGCCCTCCCTTTGCATCTGAGCCCCAAGCTGGTGCTTTGGGGTCAGCAAGTGGCCGCTACACATACCACCTCCCCCAGCTTCAGCCGAGGGGCTGGGCCCCCACGAGGAGCGCCCTAAGCAGGGGCCGCCAGGGACCAGAGGGAAGTTCAGTCTTGCTAGCTTGGGGGGCGGGGCGGGTGACAACAAAGGCGGACCCGCGGGCGTGCCATTGACTCCAGCTCCACGGGGTTAAGGGCTCCTTGTCTGGGTAATTGTCTCCCCTTTAATTACAGTGACTGAAAGTGCCTCCTAATTTACTTTAGGACCCTCAGATGACATCTCAAGAAGGATCACATCCGCTCCCCGGCACGGGCCCTGGGAAGACAGCGCTGGCCTCTGCGGCCATTCAAAGACCGCAGCTTCTGCTCGGGGTCTCTGTTCTGCATCTGCTCCCTCCCAGCCCCTCAGCCCGCCCCGCCCAACACACTTCTGGTGATGATGCAAGAGGGAAACAGAGAACAGAACGCAGGACGGGAGACAGGCTTCCTGTCTTAAGAGAACCTAGCCCCTGACACGGCCAGCAGCTGAGGGGCCTGATCTTGGAGCCCCAGCCCCAGTTGCCAGGGGGCCATCAGGTAACAGCTTCTGTTATATCCTAGGTATATGTTGTCTTTGGAACAAATTCTGTTGAGCATTGGGAATGTTGGCCAGGCCTCGGCGAAAGAAAGAAACCATTTCAAAGGGCCTAACACAGCCAGCAGAGGAAGGGGGTCATGGCTCCCGACACCAGGAGAAGGAAGAGCCCCCTTGTCACCTGTTTCACGGGAAGGAAGGAGTGAGGTGCCACCTTGCAGCTAAGGGTGTCTGTTGGTGCTGGGCCTCAGCCACTGCAGGACTTGGGATACCACCCTGAGAGCTTGGGACCCCCTCGGTGTCTGTAGGCTTCTGCACCACCGCCTTCCTTCCCTTAAGGAGACCCAGGGCCTTGCACTCAGCCCAGCCAATGTCAACTGTGGACAGAACGTGTTTTTGTGGCAGGCACTGGTGCATCTGATTTCCAGCGAGAAAACAAGAGATTCCCACCCAATAATATCCTGAAATGCATCCCAGAGCAATTTACATTTTAAAATTAACAAGGAAACCATGAAAAGCCAAATAGTAAGCGTAGGGAAGGCCTTTCCAATCATAAAAAAACACTGTGAAAACCATTAAAAAAAAAAAAGAAGGCTTCAACTCACAACAAAATTTAAAAGGAAAGAAAAGAAATTAACACACAAAGCTCCCAGTAGAGTTCAAAGGCAAATAACACTGCCCTTGGCAGGGGGGATGTTGTCACATGAACGATAACCAAAGGATTGTTGTCTTATTGTATAAAGATCTCCTATAATTCAATAAGGAGATGATGAACAGAAGCCAGTAACAAAAGCTGTCACATTATTGAGGGGGCAGGCAGGCCAGCAGCAATCAGAGACTAGTTCGCAAAGCAAGGTGATTTTTTGGTGTGAGTTGTTAAATTGTGTGCTGTTCTCTGTTTTGCCTTCTCAGGAAACAGGAAGACCCTGGTGGGTAGCCACTCCCGTAAGAGGCTAATGCCCAGAATGGATGATGCTGGGTGTCCTGGGAGGAGAAGGCAGAGAGAACATCTGAGAAGCATAAAGAGGACAGGGGCTTCGCAGAGCCAAGAATGAGTGAAAGGGTCTGGGTGCTACATCAGCAGAAGGACCCAGAGCCTGGTTCCTGAGGGGAAATAGGGTGAGGGGTGTCTTATGGCCAAGGAAGGGAAGGAACAGCAAAGAGTACAAACCTGAAAGGTCCATGCACATTAGCACCTTGGGGGGTCTCGGGGTAACCAGTGTAGAAGGGCTTCTTAGGCTACTGCCCCATAGGGAAGTTCCAAGCTTAGAGTGAAAGCAAGTTAGTTTTAAGAAAGACAAACATGAGATCTTTCTCCATATGTGCAAATTATACATAGAGTGATCCATGATTTACGATAAGGAATGCAAATTAAAACAAGATAGTAGAAGATTTTACCCATACTAAAAGCAAAGGTGGGACTTCCTAGGTGGCTTAGTGGTAAAGAATCTGCCTGCAATTCAGGAGAGGCAGGTTTGATCCCTGGGTTGGGAAGATTCCCTGGAGAAGAAAATGGGAACCCACTCTAGTATTCTTGCTTGGGGAACTCCAATAACAGAGGAGCCTGGCGGGTTACAGCCGGGGTCACAGAATTGGAAACGGCTTAGCTACTAAACAACCACTACAAAGCAAGTGCAGTATTTTAACAGTAACCAAACATCCACACAGAAGAATGCAGGGCATGCTGTGCGGGAGCTAACTTGGGATTACAGTTTCCAGAAGGCAATCTTAAAAACGACCGTATCCTTTGACACCAAAATTCCCCTTCTAAGAGTTTATCTTAAGGAAACAATCAGAGACCCATCTAAAGATTTATGTGTGTTTTTGTTCACAAAACCCACCACAAAAATTAGAAACACTTAAATACACAGTAACTGGGGACTTATGGTATATATCCACATATGCTAAAATTGTATTTTAGGACAATATTTAATAACATAAAGATATACTTGAATTATTGCTAAGTGAATGTGTTCAAAATACACATGCACTTTAATTTTTTTAAAAAAAGATCATATAAAAAATGTTTGAAGGGTGTCCCAGAGGACAGCAAAAAGTTGTGGAAGAGGCAAAGTTTTTGAATACTTGCTCTCTCTACACACTGATGTTTTCCAAACTTTCTCCAGTAGGAATGCAATTACTTCATTTGCTGTTGTTCAGTAGCTAAGTTGTGTCTGACTCTGCTACCTCATGAACTACAACACGCCACGATTCCCTTCTCCAGCGGATCTTCCCAACCCAGGACTCAAACCAGGGTCTCCTGCACTGCAGGCGGACTCTTTACCAACTGAGCTATCAGGGAAGCCCTTTCAGTGAAAATCACTCAGTCGTGTCAGACTCTTTGCAACCCCATGGACTATACAGTCCATGGAATGCTCCAGGCCAGAATACTGGAGTGGGTAGCCTTTCACTTCTCCAGGGGATCTTCCCAACCCAGGAATCGAACCCAGGTCTCCCACATTGCAGGCGGATTCTTTACCAGCTGAGACACAGGGAAGTTCCAGGCTTCCCTATCCTTCACTATCTCCCGGAATTTGCTCAGAGTCATGTCCATTGAGTTAGTGATGTCATCCATCTATCTCATCCTCTGCCACCCCTTTCTCCTCTTGCCCTCAATCTTTCCCAGCATCAGGGTCTTTTCCAATGAATTGGCTCTTCACATCAGGTGGCCAAAATTACTTTATAATGTAAAATAAATGCTATTTTAAAGTTAATCACAGAATCAAACTGTTAGAAAGGTTTTCTGAAGATCTGCTTGGTGGGGGAAACATGCTCTGAGACAAGAAGCCTCAGTCTTCCCAGAAGTCCATTACAATGGGTATATGATCTCTATTTCCTGATGGGAAAGTGCTGAGAGCTGAAATAACCAAGCCACAGACCAGGCTGAGAGGCAACAGAGCCTGTCCTTTCTTGACCAGGTTTCTGTCTTCTATACCACCTGCCTTAGTTAAGCTTTCATTTGCAAACGAGAATACCTGAAGCTCACCACTGTAGAGCACTAAATACTTGCATTAGAAAAAAGAGGAACTTCCCTGGTGGTCCTGTGCTAAGACTCCATGCTCTCAATGCAGGGGGCCCAGGTTTGATCCCCAGTGAGGAAACTAGATCCCATATGCCACAACTAAGTGTTTGCACACAGCAACTAAAAATCCTGCATGCAGCAACAAAGATGGAAGATCCTGCAGTCAAATAAACACCTTTTAAAAAAGAAAAAAATCAAAAGAAAGAAGGAAAGAAAATCAAAAGAAAGAAAGAGAGAAAGGAAAAGAAAACAAAAGAGGCAAAGTCTCAAACTGACAATCTAAGTAACTGCACCAAGAAACATAAAAAAAGAAGAGCAAAATAACCCAGAGCAAGCAGCGTGAAGGAAACCATAAAGACAGAAGCAGAAGCCAGTGAAACTGAGGACAAGACGACCACAGAGGAAAACAATGAAACAAACTCTGGTTCTCTGGAAAAAACAAATCTCTGGCAAGACTGTCAAAGATAAAATAGTGAATACACAAATAGCTAATATCTGGAGTGAAATGGAGATATCATTACAAACCCTGAAGCCATTTAAAGGGAGTACTACAAACAATTTACAATCATAAACTTGACAACACAGAAAAATGGACCAATTCCTCAAAACCCACAAACTACCCAAACTCAACCAATATGAAATATACATCCTAAATAGTCCTATAACAATTTTAAAAAATGAATTGGAAATTTAACAGAAATCTACAGGCCTAGATGGTTTCATTGGAAAAAACTTCTATACATTTACGAAGACTTAATGCCAAGTTTACACAATCTTTTCCAGAAAATAGAAGAAGCAGTTATTTTACGAGGCTAGTATTAGCCTGATACCAAAACCAGACAAAAGATAGTACACAAAAAGAAAACTAAAGATGAGTATCTCTCATGAATTTCAACACAAAAATCTTCAACAAAATATTAGTAAATCAAATTCGGCAACCTGTAAATCAAATTCAACACCATGACCAGTGGGGACTTATTCCAAGCATGCAAACCTGGTTCAATATTACAAAATCAGTGTGACACCCCTTACCAAGAGGCTAAACAGGAAAAACCACATAATCATATCAATTGATACAGAAAAAGCATTCAAGAAAATCCAACACTTATTCATGATAACTACTCTCAGCAAACAAGGAATAGGAGGGAATTTCCTCAACCTCATAAAGATCATCCACAAAAAAACTATAGCTAATATCATAAATGATTAAAAAACTGAATGTTCTCCCTCTCAGATTGAGAACCATGCAAGGATGTCTGTTCTCACCTCTTATTCAATGTAACACTGGAAGATGTGTGTGTGTGTGCACATGTGTGCGTGCATGTGTGTGCACACCCACATGCACACACACGCACATGCACACACGTGCATGCTCAAGTTGCTCACTCGTGTCTGACTCTGTGGCCCAATGGAGTGTAGCCTGCCAGGCTCCTCTGTCCATGGAATTTTCCAGCCAAGAATGCTGGAGTGGGTTGCTATTTCCTACTCCAGGGGATCTTCCCCACCCAGGGATCTAACCCATGTCTCTTGCATCTCCTGCATTGGCAGGCAGACTCTTTATTACTGTGCCACCTGGGGAGCCCCACTGGAAGTTCTACCCACTCCAATAAAGGGAAAAAGAGGAGAGGGCATAGAGATTGGAAAGAAAAAAATTAACTGTCCTTATTTGCATATGACTGACAGTCTACATAGAAAATGTCGAAGAATCTACATAAAACACCTAGAACTAATACATGTGTTCAGCAAAATTGTAGTATGCATGATCAACACTCAAAAAAATCAGTCTCATTTCTAAGCACAAATGATGAACTGACTAAATACAAGATCATTTACAATCACCCCCAAAGTAATAAAATATTTCGGTGTAAACTTAACAAAACATATATAGGACACAATGTAAAAACAAGGCCAATTCTTTCCAAATTGATCTACAGATGGATCAAAATGTTAGCAAGATTTCTTGTGTAGATATAGAAAAACTTACTCTAAAAAGGCACAGGCCCTGAACCAGCAAAAGCAATCTTTAAAAGGAAGAATAAAGCGGGAAGAATTGCTCTGCCTGATAGTAAAGTTTACTAATCGAGACAGTGTGGAATCAGCAGAGGGACAGACAAATCACATTTAATAGCACCCAGAATTAGACCCACATAAATTTTCCCAACTGAACTTTGACAAAGGTACAAAAGCAATTGCGTGAAGGAAGGATGGCCTTTTCACAAATGGTGCAGGAGCTGTGGACATGATGGATGTGTGGTTAGTTGTGTTCAATTCATTGCAACATGGGGTCTGTAGCCCGCCAGGTTTCTCTATCTGTGGAATTTTTCATGCAAGGATACTGGAGCGGGTTACCATTTCCTACTCCAGGGGATCTTCCTGACCCAGGGGTTGAACCCAAGTCTCTTGAGTTGCCTGCTTTGGCAGGTGGGTTCTTTACCACTGTGCCACCCAACTGACATGAAGGCAAAAGTAAGAAATCTTGATCTAGACCTTATGCCTCATATAAAAATTAACTCAAAATGGATCATGGATTTAAAAGTAAAACTATGAAATTTTTAGAAAAAAAATAGGGTAAAAATTTTATAATCTAGGACTAACAAGAGTTTTTAGATTGACTGAATTTCCTTAAAATTAAAACAAAATTGAATTAAAATGAAAAAACAACTGAATTTCCTTAAAATTGAAAATGCTTTTGCTCTGTGAAAGACCCTGTTAAATGGATGAAAAGACAAACTACAGACAGGCAGATTGTTGTAAAATACATCTCTGACAATGGCTTTTAGTATCTAGAATAAATACAAAATTCTCAGGAATCAATACTTTTAAAAAATACAAATAATCCAATTAGAAAATGGGCAAAAGACATGAGCAGATATATCACACAAGAGTCTATACAGAATGCAAGTAAACCCATGAAAACATGTTCATCACCATTAGCCATTAGAGAAATGGGAGTTAAAACTACAATGAGATATCACTATATAACTGTAAAAATGGCTAAAATAAAAAATAGTGACAACATTAAATGCTGGTGAAGATGTGAGGAAACTGGATATTTTTGTCACTGGCAGGAATAGAAAATGTTACAGTCACTCTGGAAAAGTTTGTCAGTTTCTTATTTTTAAACATACAATTACCACACACTTCAGAAATTGCACGTCTGGGCATGTATCTCAGAGAAATCAAGACTTATATTCACATAAAAATCTTTACATAAAAGTTCCTAGTAGTTTTTTCATAATAACCAAAAATTGGGAATAACTCAGATGCTCTTCAGTAAGTGAATGGTTAAACAAAATTGCAGTATCATGGAGTACTATCTGTACTTTAAATTTCTATTAAAAAGGAATCAACTATTGATACACACACTAACTTGGATGGGTCTCCAAGGCAGGGTGAAAAAAATCAAGGCCAAAATATTCATAAGGTAATGATTCCATTCATATAACATGGCTCAGTCCCTGGGTGTCGGAGGGAAGTGGGGTGGTACTAAAAGACAGCAGGAGGGATCCTGGTGGGGATGGAAATGTTCTGTCTCAGTGTCAATATCCTGGTTCTGACATTGTGCTCCAGTTTTGCAAGGTGTTACCGTTGTGGGAAACAGGACAGGGGACATCTTACAGATGCCAGGGAATCCCCAGTTATCTCAAAATATAAAGTTAAAAGACAGAGAGAGGTGACAGAACTTGGTGAGGTTTGAAGCTAGTGGGCTGGGCAGAGGTCTGTCTTGCACCATATTCAGTCACTTGTTGAAGGCCCATTACACTTCAGAGCTGCCTCAGGAGACAGACATGAAGGGCCGTCCACAGGGCCACATGGAGACCCCCAACAAGAGGAAACAATGAGGGACTTCCCTCATGGTCCAGAAGCTAACACTCCACACTTCTAAGGCAGGGGACCCGGGTTCAAACCCTGGTCAGGTAACTAGATCCCACATGCCCCAACTATGTTCCCATGCTGCAATTAAAGATCCCACATGCCACAACTGAGGCTCGGCGTAGCCAAATAAATCAATGATTGTTTAAAAAACAAACTGATTTCTGTCCAATTAAAAAAGAAACAAAAAGGTGACACTGAGCCTTAAGAACAGGCCCCTTGATCTTCTTCAGGCTTATGGTGGAGACTATGCCCCTCTTCCCCTTTATTTGAAAATGTTTTATTTACTTCTTTATATTTACTTTGGGCTGTGCTGGGTCTTTGTTGCTGCGCATGGGCTTTCTCTGCTGCTGCTGCTGCTAAGTCACTTCAGTCGTGTCCGACTCTGTGTGACCCCATAGACGGAAGCCCAGCAGCCTCCCTCGTCCCTGGGATTCTCCAGGCAAGAACACTGGAGTGGGTTGCCATTTCCTTCTCTAATGTGTGAAAGTGAAAAGTGAAGTCGCTCAGTCGTGTCCGACCCTTAGCGACCCCACGGACTGCAGCCTACCAGGCTCCTCCATCCGTGGGATTTTCTAGGCAAGAGTACTGGAGTGGCTTGCCATTGCCTTCTCCGGGGCTTTCTCTAGTTGTGGCAAATAGAGGCTGCTTTCTAGTTGTGATTCACCAGCTTCTTATTATAGTGGCTTCTCTTGTTTGGGAGCACGGGCTCTAGGGCACTTGGGCTTCAGTAGTTGTGCACGGGCTTAGCTGCCTTGTGCCATGTGAAACTGTCCCAGACCAGGGATTGAACACGTGTCCCCCATATCAGCAGGTAGATTCTTAACCACTGGACCACTAGGGACGTCCCTGGGCCCTTTCTTATTGCTATATTTTAAAACATACAATATAAAAATACATATGATTACAGAGGAAACCAAATAGACAATCATCAGGTTAAAAGCAGATTTGAGACATAGTAATCCACAGGCTTATTTACTGACATGTTAAATAAGATCTGTGAGCAGGTCTAATAGTAATTGCTGTCTTTAGACATATAAACATTTTAAACATCTGTAATGTTATGTAAAAACATTCAGGGACTCATGAATTTCAAAGCTTGAACAGAAGGACAGTAGGGGGTGGCCACGTGATGCTGGGTTTCTGTGGCTGGGTCTGGGGAGGGGTGGGCTGGAGAGGCCCCTCCTTGAGGACACATGGGAGCAGGCTCCCTCCAGAGCCCCAGACGCTGACCCACAGCAGTGAAGGCCGGGTGCCTGGCCTCCAGTCAGGGCACCACTACGTCTCTAATAAGCAACTCAGCACCTCTATTTCTTCACCCCTAAAATGAGGACCATAGCCAGGGTCTAACTGCTATGCTTTGGTTGGGGGGGTCAAAGGAGCTAAAAGACAGATGGGCCTATAGAAAGCACTCAGTATGTCAATGTTCTTATTTTTAGTACTACATCTTATTGAATCTTCCTGACAACCCCACTGAGGAGGCCTGTGGCCCCTTTTACTTCTAAGGAAACTGGAGAACACAAACGTCCTGTTACAGGCAGAGGGTGGAGGCCACCTGGGCTCAGGGCCTCCAGTCTCCCCACTGTGGCTGATAGCTTGGCATCCCCAGGGTGAAAGCGCACAGAAAGGCTGCCGCTAGGGCCTGGCCTGGCGAGGCGGGTGGCCTCTGAGTCGGCTGTGGCTGTGGAGCCCACGCTTCTGTGAATACCACATGGCCCTGGATCATTTTCTTCTACACTGCGCCACCCCTCTCCAATGCTAACACACTATGGAAATCCAAGGATCCCACCCAAAGGTGTCCTGAGCCGCTCTGTCCTTCTGGCCAGACAATTGTCCCAGCTGGGAGGTGCTGCTCTAGGCCAGATTGACTGGTCCCTCTGGGTCCCATGGTTCTTGATACAACCTCCCCCTTGGCCAGCTCTCTAGGCCAGCCAGAAACACACCCTGCTCCTCAGTGTGCGAGAGCTCTGCAGATGGACAGCCGAGAGCCGGTGTGGACTGAGGCCTCCTCCAGGCTGGGGCAGCAGCAGCCTCGAAAGCTTCACAGGCCATGTGGGAATCTTAACTTTTACTCAGAACAGAGGAGGGTTCTGAACTGGCTTTCATCCTACAGGACCCTCTGGCACGTGGTGAGAAGAGTTATGACAACTGATGATGCCCATGATCTTTGTGGGTTGGGCCTCGGCCAGCAGCGTGCTCAGAAATGTTTGCCATGGGACTTCCCTGGTGGTCCAGTGGTTACTAATCCGCCTTCCAATGCAGGGGCATCGGGTTCTCTCCCTGGTCCCAAAACTAAGATCCCACATGCCTCAGGGCAACTAAGCCCATGTAACACAACCAATGAGCCCACACTCTAGAGCCTGTGCTTTGCAACAGGAAAACCTATGGCAACAAGACCCTGCACTGCATCTGCAGAGTAGCCTCCCCCTTCTCACTGCAACTGGAGAAACCCCAGGCACACCAATGAAGACGCAGCACAACCAGAAATAAATAAAATTATGGGGAAAAAAAGGAAAGAAATGTTTGCCATGGTGATCATTGCTGTTTTGTGTGAGAAGACAGAGGCAAGTCCTGGTGGACACAGGCCCAGGGGTGGGTGCCTTGAGGAGAAGAGCCGTTTCCACCAGTGGGGCTGGGCTAAGAGAGGGTTATCTGTCAATGGAGCCCTGGAGCCCAGAGCAGGCCCCTCACGAGGGGAACATCTGGGCAGGAGGCCGGAGCCCACGATGTCATTGCTCTTGGAATCCTAGCCTGCAAGCCAGCATAGCCGGCTCACCCGGCCACCTGCTGTCCCCAGGAAACCCCTGCTCGGGGATGACGCATCTGCCCAGCGCACCCTCGGCACTCCTCCGCGCTTTCGGACTTCCCTCTTGGGGACTTCTGGTCTCTGTCCTGATGCAGCAGCTGGAGCGGCCACCCCCTCAGCCCACATCCCTCCCCCGTCCTCCCAGGCCCAGCCTGTCCCAAGATAAAAGACACAGAGGCCCTGCCATGTGAGCCCAGCATGAGAGCGGGCAGGGGAGGGAAGGCAAAGCAGGGCACCCAGCTGTGAAGAGGGAACCCGAGAAAGAGATTGGGGCTCACGGGGAGACACTGAGCCTACGTCAGTCTCCAAAAATGAGCACCGTGTGGGGCCAGGAACACAGGGAGGCCCTAGATTGGGCCCCGGGCACACCCACTCAGGCTGGTGGGTGGCAGCCAGGCTCTCCACCCCAGTGCAGAGTAGGGTCTGGTTTCAGGGTCTGGTTCACTGCTGGTCAATAAATCAGTTCAACAGATACTGGGTTCAGGCACAGAGAAATGGCCCCAGCTAACCTCCTTCTCCCTGCTCCCAGTGGCTGGGGTGGGTTCCCATGGCCAGGCTGACACTGCAGGCTGAGCCAGGGTGGGGCCTCGGTGGAGGGGGCACAGGTAGTGATGTTCACAGGTGCCCAAGGAGCTGAGGGAACTGGAGAACAGTCTCCCCTGACTGGTTTGCCCAGAGTGGCAGTAATGGCCCCTGGGAGGAGGAATGCCCAGAAGAAGGGCCAGTGGAGACCAGGCAGAACAGGGTGTGAGCGAGGGACAGGCTTGCCTAGAGTCCAGAAGAGCCAGTCTGTGGGAGGCCCTGGAGCTGGCTATTCAGGGACATCTTAGAAACAACGATGGCATGCCATAGACATGATCATTACTGCTGTAGGTGCTTGCAATATGTCAGGCCCTCCCCTAAACCATCATAGCGTGGTGAGTTATGCAAGAATGGTTTCCTCTTATTACAGAAGAATGAATAAAAATGTGGTACATATATACAATGGAATACTACTCAGCCATAAAAAGGAATGAAATTGCATCATTTGTAGAGAAATGGATGGACTTAGAGGATGTCATACAGAATGAAGTTAAGTCAGAAAGAGAAAACAAAATATCGTACATTAACACATATATGTGGAATCTAGAAAAATGGTACTGATGAACCTACTTGCAGGGCAGGAATAGAGACACAGACATACAGGATGGACACATGGACACGGGAGGGAGCAGTGGGATGAACTGGGAGGCTGGGATGGAGGTGTGTGAACTACCAAGCATGAAACAGCTAGTGGGGACCTGCTGTGCAGTAGAGGGAGCTCGGCTCAGTGTTCCGTGGTGACCGAGATGGGGATTGGGGGGGCATATATGTATCAGTTCAGTTCAGTTCAGTCGCTCAGTTGTATACATATAGCTAATTCACCTTGCTGTATAACACTGTAAAGGAACTATATCCCAATTAAAAAAATAAAACAAAATGGAGTCCTGGAGAGGATCTCACACCACGTCACACAGGCAGCAAGAACAGGACAGGACTTGGGTGGGGCCCTCTGAGACTTTAGACCCAGGGCTCTGGGCTGATGTGTCTTTCTCTCAGAGGGGGTTGGCTCTGCTGGGCCGGCTAAGTCAGGGTCTGCTCTGAGCCGCCTGGGGAAGCAGCTCTGGAAATGTCACCCTTAGAGCATGGACCACCTAGGAGCGAGTCTAAATTGGGAAAACAATATGTGGTCTTAATCTAGCGCTGGGACAATCTCTGTAAACAATCCCAAAGCTAATACGGCATAAACAGAAAGACCTTCTAAAGAGAGGCCGGGGAGGCCTCAGGGAAGGAGGCCGTGAGCCATGTGGCTGAGTCTCTGCCTCTGAGGGCACTGTCTCTCCTCTGTGCAGGGCTGGCTGAGCCCCAAGGACAGCTGAGAGTACTTTGGAGACAGCCAACAGTGATTAGCCCTGAGAACATTCTAACAGTTGCTCCTTGGAGTGTCTTCTGCAGGAGGGGCCAGTGGGCAGGTGGTCAAGAGTGACTGTTTTCCCAGTAAGTGAGGCGCAGAGGGGTCTGGGGGTAAAGCGGCAATGGAAGCCGCACCGGCCATTCCTGGGCTGCTCTGTGAGGCCTTCCCCGTCACCTGAGCCCATCTGCTCCTCACGGGCCTGCAGGCGCTCATGCCTCTGGAAGCACGTGTCTGTTTATGCTCCCAGTTCCCTGTCCCAGAGCCCTGTAGATGGAGGCACCACGCCTGCAGTGTGATCTCATCAAGGCTAGAGGGATGCCAGGAGCAGGGAGGTGGCTCCAACTGACAGCTGGACAGAAGCCTCTATGGGGTGTGGGGTGCCAGGCGTGGCTGCCTGCATGAGTGAGAGAGGTCCTGACCTGAGAAGCTCCTGTTCCGACAAAAAGCCTGTGTGAGCTCAGAAGCACCCAGTCGCTGACCTGAGCATCTCGCCTCTGCCAAGGATGACACTTTGGATGGCTCACAAGCCCAGATGTCTGCCGGAGACTTCACTTCTTGGCCAGAGTCTCTGCTGAGGCTTGGAGGAGCCAAGGAGGAGCTGGGCCACCTCTTACACTGCCTTGCTGCTGCTGCTTAGTCACTTCAGTCATATCCGATTCTGTGCGACCCTATGGACTGCAGCCTTCCAGGCTCCTTTGTCCATGGGATTCTCTAGGCAAGAGTACTAGAGTGGGTTGCCATGCCCTTCTCCAGGGGATCTTCCTGACCCAGGGATCGAACCCAGGTCTCCTGCATTGCAGGCAGATTCTTTACTGTTGAGCCACCAGGGAAGATCCTGACTCTGCCTTAGCAGCCCTTAATCATGGCCCTGGCATGTGACATAGGCACAGCTGGTTCACAGCAGAACACCCACAGCTGAGTCCCTGCTGCCCTCTGTCCCTCCAGCAGCAAACCCACAGATGTGAGGCAGAGGAGTCAGGGGGAGGCAGTCCTCCTTCCGGAACCAGGGGATCCCACTACACAGGATCCATAGCCTCCTGAGGTTGTATCCAGCAGAAACTGTTTGCTGTGTTTTTATCTGTGTGTTCTCATCTAGTTTTCATCAATTTTTAAAGAGCCCCATGACCCTAAGAAGGTCAGGGCTGGAGTCTAGGACACGGAGGACTCCAGGACTCCCCACCCTGCACAGGCTGCAAGCACATGTTATAAGCGGAGTGGGGTAGGGGGTATGGCAGTTGGAAGGAAGAGATGTCAGCCTCTGTGGATAAGACTGATCTCTCAAATCTCCCAAAATCTTCGAGACAAAATGCACTGCATAATTTTGAAATTGTATAATTTGGAAACTTAAAACTTGGGTCATCTGGACACATTGATAATATGATGGTTGGCTGGATACCTACATCAGGTCTTCCACTGAAAACAACTGAAAACCTGGACAAAATACAAAAATAATTTTCTAAAATGCATTAAAAAATTAGTCAAAAAAGCAAGAACTTCTCAAGTCAAAACATTTAGACAATATGGAAATCCAGAAAGACAAGCCAAGATCCAAGTATATGAAAAATCATACCCATGTTTTCTAAGATTTTAATAGCTTTAGCTTTTACGTTTTGACCCTTGATGCCTTTGAGTTCATTCTTATATATGGTGTGAGGTAAGGTTCCACCTTCATTTGTCTGCATGTGGATATCAGTAGTACCAGCATCATTGTTGAAGACTAACTTTTCCCTATTGAGTTGATTTAGCACCTTTGTCTAAAATGGATTGATTATAAATGTAAGAGATTATTTCTGGGTTCTCAATTCTATTCCATCGGTCTGTAAAGTCTGGCCTTATGCCAGTACCACATTGTCTTGTTTATTGTAGCTTTATAGTAAGTATTTTTTTCAAACTTTAAACATTTATTTTATATTGGGGTGGCATCTGGTCCCATCACTTCATGGGAAATAGATGGAGAAACAGTGGAAACAGTGTCAGACTTTATTTTGTTGGGCTTCAAAATCACTGCAGATGCTGACTGCAGCCATGAAATTAAAAGACGCTTATTCCTTGGAAGGAAAGTTATGACCAACCGAGACAGCATATTAAAAAGCAGAGACATTACTTTGCCAACCAAGGTCCATCTAGTCAAGGCTATGGTTTTTCCCGTGGTCATGTATGGGTGTGAGAGCTGGACTGTGAAGAAAGCTTTATAGCTTCTCTCCATATCTTATGATCTTCTGTTGAAGACTGAAGCATTTAGGCAATAGATTGCAGAAATTCCGGATACTGATTCCCTTCTTCACCCTCTCCAGGGGTTGCTTTTGCTATTGTGATTGTTTTATTTTTTTAGTGAGCTGGCAAAATTCTTCTAGTGAAGCATTCTGCTATTCAGAGGGTGCAACCTTAGATATATACACAGCCACCTTGGGATAACTGTGGCTTTCTCAGGGCTCTCTCTGACTTCCTCTTTCCCTGATCTCTATGTCCATCTCTGTACCTCATTTGCCACCACATCCAATTGTCAGTTTCCACTACTTGATGGTAGATACTCTATGTTTTTAATAATGTCCATTAACTATTCCATAGTCCAATCCAAGTAACTTATGCAGGGGTAATTTTCAGATTTTTTTCTGACCCTAGGAGGTTTTTTCTTAGCTATCTCTTTGGTTCTTCCTGGCAAACTAGCTGTCCTACAGTTTAGCTTGGTGCTCATGGAGTTATCAATGTCTTCTTTGCCTACCACCAAAATCTCCATTATCTTAGATAATTCTTAGGCATGAATTTGCCTCTATTCTGTTTCAAATGAAGACTTCCTCAGCAGAGAGTTTGGGAGCTCTGTGTTCTCATGGATGGCCTCTCCCCCAGGGAAAAATCTCTTGGACACTCTTCTAGGTCACTGGGTGGGAGTGGTAGCCTCTGATTTTCTCAGTTTGTTTTTCCTGGTGTGGAACAACTGCTTGTAAGTGAGTGAGAGTAATCAGGGACCCAGTATTCTTGGTCTGCTGTGCCTGAGTCAGGAAATGTAAGAATGGATTCCTCAACTTTTCAGCGGCTGCTGCTGCTGCTAAGTCGCTTCAGTTGTGTCCGACTCTGTGTGACCCCATAGACGGCAGCCGACCAGGCTCCGCCATCCCTGGGATTCTCCAGGCAAGAACACTGGAGTGGGTTGCCATCTGCCACTCAGAGTTCACTAGAGGGTGCAACAGCAGGTTTGAGCAAGCAGATAATTGAATTGGTGAGCTTAAAGATAGGTTACTTGTGATTCTCCATTTGAGGATCATTAAGAAAAATGAACAGATCCTAAGAGACCTATGGGATACCATCAAATGTACCAACATACGGATTATGAAAGTGCCAGAAGGAGAAGTGAGATAAGATAGAAAAAATATTTTTTTTAAAAAATTTATGACCCAAACCTCCTATGTTTGAAGAAAGAAGTGATTACACACTTCAAAAAAAATTCTCAAGTAGGATAAACTCAAAGAGATCCACACTGAGACATGTTATAAATGAACATTTAAAAGATAAAGATGAGGAGAGAATCCCAAAAGCAAGCAGAGAAGCTACTTGTAATACACAAGATATTTTCAAAGACATTAGGCAGAAACCATGGAGGCCAGAAGGCTGTGGGATGAAATATCCAAAGTGTTGAAAGAATAAAATGGTTAACCCCAAATTCCATATCTAGCAAAACTATCCTCCAAAAAATCGAAGAGAAATTCCAAGATTTAGAGAACAAAACTGAGACAGTTCATCACTAGTACAAAATACACTAAAAGGGAGTCCTTCAGGCTGAAATGAAAGGACACTAGACCATAACTCAAATCCACATGAAGAAACAAAGTACACTGGAGAGGGTATCTCCATAGATAAATATAGAAGTCAATATCAACATATCTTATTTAGCAATTCCCCTTTTACTCCATATGATTTTAAAGACAACTACATAAAACAATAATTATAAATCTATGACAATTAATATCCAATTTACAAAAGCTTAATTTGTGATCATGACACAAAGGAGGTGTTGCTACATAAAAGAAGAGCTTTTATATACTAATGAAACTAAGTTGGTACGAATCCAAACTAGATATTTATAAGTCAAAGTGATAATTATAGCCTGCATGGAAATCATTAAGAAAGTAACTAAAAATATATAGGGAAATAAATAAGAAGGGAATCAAAACAGTATATCACAAAATATCTACTTATCACCAAAGAAGGCATTAAAGAAGAACATGAGATGGGGGAAGAATATGATCATAGAAAACAAAAAGTAAAAAGGCAGATGTAAATCCAACTATATGAACATGAACTACTGTGAATGAGATACTCTTCAGCAAGTAGTACTGGAAAGGTTGGACAGTTGCATATAAATCATTAAAGTTAGAACACTCTCACTCCGTGCAAAAACATAAAATCAAAATGGCTTAAAGACTTAAATAAAAGACAAGACACCATAAAACTCTGAGAAGAGGTCATAAGCAAAATGTTCTCTGACATAAATCATACCAGTTTTTTCTTAGGTCAGTTTCCCAGGCAATAGAAATAAAAACAAAAATAAACAAATGGGACCTAATCAAACAAAAATCTCTAGCACAGCAAAGGAAACCATAAACAAAACAAAAAGATAACCTATGTAATGGGAGAAAATATTTGCAAACAATGCGACCGACAAAAGCTTAATGTCCAAAATATAAAAATTGCTAATACAACTCAATAACAAAAGAAACAAACAATCAAAAAATGGGCAGAAGACCTAAATAGGCATTTCTCTGAAGAAGACATACAGATGGCCCAAAAGCACGTAAAATATGTTAAACATTGCTAAGAGAAATGCAAATCAAAACTACAATGAGGTAATACCTCATACCTGCCAGAATGGCCATCACTAAAATGTCTATAAATAACAAAGCCTGGAGAGGGTATGGAGAAAAGGGAACCCTCTTATACTGTTCAATTCAGTTCAGTCGCTCAGTCATGTCCTGCTCTTTGCGACCCCATAGACTTCAGCACGCCAGGCTTCCCTGTCCATCACCAGCTCCCAGAGCTTGCTCAACCTTTTGTCCATTGAGTCAGTGATGACATCCAACCATCTCATCCTCTGTTTTCCCCTTCTCCTCCTGCCTTCAGTCTTTCCCAGCATCAGAGTCTTTTCCAATGAGTCAGTTCTTCACATCAGGTGGCCAAAGTATTGGAGTTTCAGCTTGAACATCAGTCCTACCAGTGAACACCCAGGACTGATCTCCTTTAGGATGGACTGGTTGGATCTCCTTGCAGTCCAAGGGACTCTCAAGAGTCTTCTCCAACACCACAGTTCAAAAGCATCAATTCTTCGGTGTTCAGCTTTCTTCACAGTCCAACTCTCACATCCATACATGACCACTGGAAAAACCATAACTTTGACTAAATGGACCTTTGTTGGCAAAGTGATGTCTCTGACTTTTAATATGCTGTCTAGGTTGGTCATAGCTTTTCTTCCAAAGAGCAAGCATCTTTTAATTTCATGGCGGCAGTCACCATCTGCAGTGATGACTCCAAAAATAAAGTCTCTCACTATTTCCAATGTTTCCCCATCTATTTGCCATGAAGTGATGGGACCAGATGCCATGATCTTAGTTTTTTGAATGTTCAGTTTTAAGCCATTTTTTTCACGCTTCTCTTTCACTTTCATCAAGAGGCTCTTTAATTCTCCTTTGCTTTCTGCCATGAGGATGGTGTCATCTGCATATCTGAGGTTATTGATATTTCTCTCGGCCATCTTGATTCCAGCTTGTGCTTCATCCAGCCCAGCATTTCACATGATGTATTCTGCATATAAGTTAAATAAACAGGTTACTGATATCATATGGTATTTGTCTTCTCTTTCTGACTTATTTCACTTAGGGTCACAATCTCTGGTTGCATTCATGTTGCTGCAAATGGCATTATTCCCTTCTTCTTTATGGTTGATTAATATTCCATTGTATATATGTACCATAGCTTCTTTATCCATTGATCTGTCAATAGATACTTAGGTTGTTTCCATGTCTTGGCTAATGTGAATAGTGCTGCTATGAGCATAGGAGTGCATATGTCTTTTTGAATTATATTTTTGTCCAGATATGCCCTGGAGTGGAATTGCTTCATCCTATGTTAATTCTGATTGCAGCCATGAAATTAAAAGACGCTTACTCATTGGAAGGAAAGTTATGACCAACCTAGATAGCATATTAAAAAGCAGAGACATTACTTTGCCAACAAAGGTCCATTTAGTCAAGGCTATGGTTTTTCCAGTGGTCATGTATGGGTATGAGAGTTGGACTGTGGAGAAGGCTGATCACCGAAGAATTGATGCTTTTGAACTGTGGTGTTGGAGAAGACTCTTGAGAGTCCCTTGGACTGCAAGGAGATCCAACCAGTCCATTCTAAAGGAGATCAATCCTGGGTGTTCATTGGAAGGACTGATGCTAAAGCTGAAACTCCAGTACTTTGGCCACCTCATGCAACGAGTTGACTCACTGGAAAAGACTCTGATGCTGGGAAGGATTGGGGGTGGGAGGAGACAGGGACGACAGAGAATGAGATGGCTGGATGGCATCACTGACTCGATGGACATGAGTTTGAGTGAACTCCGGGAGTTGGTGATGGACAGTGAGGCCTGGTGTGCTATGATTCATGGGGTCGCAAAGAGTCTGACTCGACTGAGTGACTGAACTGACTGAACTGAACTGATGTTAATTCTAGTTTTAATTTTCGAGGAACCTAAATACTGTTTTCCATAGTTACTTCACCAACTTACATTCCCACTAACAGTATAAGCCTCTTGATGAAAGTGAACGAGGAGAATGAAAAAGTTGGCTTATAGCTCAACATTCAGAAAACTAATATCACGGCATCCAGTCCCATCACTTCATGGCAAATAGAAGGGGAAATAGTGGAAACAGTGGCAGACTTTATTTTTCTGGGCTCCAAAATCACTGAAGATGGTGACTGCAGCCATGAAATTAAAAGATGCTTATTCCTTGGAAGGAAAGTTATGACCAACCTAGATAGTATATTAAAAAGTAGAGACATCAATTTGCTAACAAAGGTCCATCTAGTCAAGGCGATGGTTTTTCCAGTGGTCTTGTATGGATGTGAGAGTTGGACTATAAAGAAAGCTGAGCACCGAAGAATTGATGCTTTTGAACTGTGGTGTTGGAGAAGACTCTTGAGAGTCCCTTGGACTCAAGGAGATCAAACCAGTCAATCATAAAGGAAATCAATCCTAAGTATTCTTTGGTAGGACTGATGTTGAAGCTGAAACTCCAATACTTTGGCCACCTGATGCGAAGAACTGACTCATTCAAAAAGACCCTGATGCTGGGAAAAGTTGAAGGCAGGAGGAGAAGGGGACAACAGAGGATGAGATGGTTGGATGGCATCACTGACTCAATGGACATGAGGTTGAGCAAGTTTTGGAAGATGGTGATGGACAGGGAAGCCTGTTGTGCTGCAGTGCATGGGGTTGCAAATAGTTGGACAGGACTGAGTGACTGAACTGAATTGAAAATATGGCACAAATGAACTTATCTACAAAACAGATTCACAGACAAAGAGAATAGACTGGTGGTTGTCAAGGGCAGGAGTGGGAGAGGGATGGACTGAGAGTTTAGGGTTAGCAGATGCAAACTATTACATATAGAATGGATAAACAATAAGGTCCTACTGTACAGCACTGGGAACTATATTTAATATCCCGTGATAAACCATGATGGAAAAGAATATTAAAAAGAATGTATACATGTGTATAACTGAATCACTTTGCTTTACAGCAGAAATTAACATAATTTAATAAAATCAACTATACTTCAATAGGAAAATTAATGAAAATGCAAATCTTTCTTCAAAACATGTGAATGAACTAAACAATCAAATCTAAAGGCAAAGATTTTCAGATTAAAGAAAACATGGTCCAAGTGTACACTGTCTATAGGAGATGCTTCCTCAATAAGTTAAACATAGAATTACCACATGATCCAGCAATTCCACCCCAGGTACGTACTCAAGCAAATTGAAAATTTATGTCCACACAAAAATTTTTACACAAATGTTCACATGTTTGGTTTCATAATAACCAAATAGAATAAATAACTCAAATGTCCATCAAGTGATGAACGGATAAACAAATGTGGTATATCCATCTAATGAAATAATATTCAGCCACAAGAAGGAATAAAATATTGATGCATGCTTCAAAATGAATGAACTTCGAAAATATGCTGAGTGAAATAAGCCAGATGGACAGAACCACAGATTGTATGATTCCATGTATATGAAACATCCAGAACAGGCAGATCCACTGAGACAGTAAACAGATTAGTTGCTGCCAGGGACTTGAGTGAAGGGTGAGGATGGGGAGTTACTATTTAAGGGGTACAGGATTTCTTTTGGAAGAGATAAAAATGTTCTGAAATTAGATAGGAGCTATGGCTTTACAACATTGTGAATATACTGTATGCTACTGAATTGAACTCCTTAAAATGGTAACTTTCAGGGGACTTCCTTGGCAGGCCAGCAGTTAAAACTCCACATTCCCAATGAAGGGGACACGGGTTCAATCCCTGGTCAGAGAACTAAGATCCCACATGCCACATAGCACCACTGTTGGTGGGGATGCAAACTGATACAACCATTATGGAGAACAGTATGGAGATTCTTTAAATAACTAGGAATAAAATTATAATAAGACCCAGCAATCCCACTCCTGGGCAAATACCCTCAGGAAACCATAATTGAAAAAGACACGCATACCCCAGTGTTCATTGCAGCACCATTTAAAATAGCTAAGACAAAGAAGCAACCTAGATGTTGACAAATGAAGGGATAAGGAAGCTGTGGCATGTGTATACAATGGAATATTACTCAGCTTAAAGGAACGCATTTGAGTCAGTTCTAATGAGGTGGATGAACCTAGAACCTATTATACAGATGAAGTAAGCCAGAAAGAGAAAGACACGTATCATATATTAATGCGTATATATGAAATCTAGGAAGATAGTACCGACAATCCTATGTGCAGGGCAGCAAAGGTAACACAGACATAAAGAACAAACTTTTGGACACTGCAGGAAGGAGAGGGTGGGCTGATTTGACAGAATAGCATTGAAACATACACATTGCCACATGTTAAATAGAAAGCCAGTGGGAGTTTTCTGTATGACACAGGGAACCCAAAGCCGGTGCTCAGTTACAACCTAGAGGGATGGGGTGGGGAGAGAGATGGAGGAGGGATTAAGAGGGAGGGGCCACATGTATCAGTCAGTTCAGTTCAGTTGCCCAGTCGTGTCTGACTTTGACCCTATGGACTGCAGCACGCCAGGCTTCCCTGCCCTTCACCAACTCCCGGAGCTTGCTCAAACTCATGTCTATCGAGTCAGCGATGCCATCAAACCATCTCATCCTATGTCGTCCCCTTCTCCTCCTGCCCTCAATCTTTCCCAGCCTCAGGATCTACCTATGTATACCTATGGCTGATTCATGTTGATGTATGGCATCACAATATTGTAAAGTAATTATCCTCCAATATTTTAAAAAAGGAGTATTTGATAGAGATATTTTTTGGGGGGAAGCCTAGGGAATAGGGAAAAAAAGATACTAAAAAAAAAAATATGTGAAAACTAAATTTTATGTTCTATACAATGCTTGAGCAAAACTCAAACTAACAATAAATTTAAATACATGATACATGGTAAATTGTAGTCTAAGAATAACACAAATAAGAGTCAGAGAGGAGAACGAAGCCCTCCAGAGAGGACTAGAATGTCAGATTTAGAATGCAGAGGCCCCTGAGGTATCACTCAGCATATAAAGATAGCTCAGGTTCACACAAAACAGATAATTTTTCTCTAGCTCCACCTTCAACCACTTACAGGTGAAAACTCGAGCACCACTTCCAATACTTCTACCCTGGCTCTGGGAATGCAGTTCTGGAAATTCTCATAGCTAGTTCCTGCATCCACAAATAAAGGATTGTTCAGCCACACCCTTGGCTGAAGTGTGCATGCTTCCTAACAGCAATCCCTTAATTGCAGCATCTTTTGCAAACTGGGTAGGGGGAGAATTTTCTAACTCATCAAAGTCTGGTTCTTTTTTGCCTATCAGTTCTTTCCTCAATTTCTCTCTCACACATTTTACTGTAAGCAACAAGGAAGAATAAGAAGAAGGAAAAAAAAAAAAACAGCTGCACCTTTCACACCAAGCTTGAAAATCTCAACCAAATATCCAACATCACTGTTACAAACCCTGCTTTCCATACAACCTAGAACACACTTCAGCTCAGTTTCCTGACAATAAATACCAAGGATTGCCTTTCCTCCAGTTTCCAAGTGTTCCTCATTTCCTTCTGAGCCTTCACCAGAAGTTCCTTTAATGTTTCTGTTTCTGCCAGTGTTCTGTTTATGATGATATATGGATTCTCTATGACAGCGCAGCCTGGCACACCTGAGCCCTCACAGGCCGAATCCTTAACAACCATACTTTAACCCACTGTCTGCTCAAAGCAATCTTGGATTTTTCTATCATGTTCTCACAATTCTTCCAGCCCTACCTATTATCCAATTCCAAAGCCACTTGCCTATTTTAGGTATTTGTTACAGCAGCACTCCATTCCCCAGTGTCAAAATGTGTATTAGCTTGTCGTGGCTGCTTTAACAAAATACCACAAAGTCCGAAGCTTAAAACAATAGAAATTCACTTTTTATGAAAGTACTCATGGTGTAATCGCAGAAGTGCAACTCTGTTGTTGTTTTCCTTTTTCTCTTTTCCTGTTTTCCTTTTGCATAAATCAAGTCTGTGTTATGATTCCATTTTATTTCCTTTTTAAGCTCATGAGCTGTAACCCTGTTTTGTTATTTTATTTTAAAGCTTAGAGAACATATCATTACCTGATCACAGTCCACCCCTTCAAGTGCTATTGGCCCAGCCATCTGTATTGAACAAACCCTCCAGGGATGTTGGATTTTGTGATACACTGCGGTAGAGATGGCCACATCTCTAGCTGTATCACTGGAGAGCTGACTGACTCAGGTAATAACTACACAGTCACCATCTATTTTTTAAAAACTCTATCAAATTCCAAGGGTTTACATATACTGCCATTTACTCTATACATACCCTGAGCAGTGGGACTGTTAATTCCTTTTCACAGATGAAGAAGCCAAGGCTCAGTGGCTATGAATGACCTGCCCAAGGTCCCCTGCTGGCCAAGGGCAGCACCCACAGTCAAATCCGGTGAATATGACTCATACAGGCCATGCTCTGCTCCCTGCTGGTGGGGTGCAGGGAGCATCCCCTTGCTCTGTTCATGCAGGAACCCCCAAAGTACCCACCGCCTGGCTCAGGAGAAGGCAGTGCCCACCCTGGCTGTGCCTTTCACCTCCCTGTGTGGTTCAGAGGGGCCTGGGACCAGAGAGAAGGCCCCAGATGTGTGCTTAGCTGCTTCAGTTGGCCAGAGGAGGGGGTGGAGGCAAGGAGTGCTGGCCACCTACACAGGGATCAGATGGAGGGCCGGCACGGCCTAGACAGACTCTAGCATTAGGAGGCAATGGCTCACAGTTAAGGAGACTATAAGGGAGGAAGAATAAGTTCCTGATCATCCCCCTTGATCAATACACCCAGGGAGACACCTGTGACAGAGTAGGGGTGTGGTTTTGCTCATGAAGCTTGGAGCACAGTCAGAGGCAGTGTCCCAGCTCTTGCCTGTCCCTACTGACCACTGAACATGCAACCAATTGTCCAAGTCCTATGCAGGCACAGGGCCAGGCACCTGGCAATCTCAGTTTAGGGCGTCTAGGCCAGAGCCCAGTCCTTCCATCCTAGGCCCGCCCTCTCTCCAGCCCTGCTCAATCCCCTGTACAGGTTGGCAGTGACCTCTTCCTCAGGAACTCTGCGGCAGCTCTTCCTTTCGCCTGTCCTGAGGCCCACACCTTCTGGTGTCTCTGGCCTTCGAAGTCACACCAGTTCAGCTTTGGTCCTTTGTGAGATTCCTCTGATGGCTCAGACAGGGTGAGGAGGGCTTTTCACAGGACCCTGTATCATGTGGCCTGTATCTCCTCATGGGACCATCATGGCTTCCCTGGAGTCAGGCTCTCTGCAAGTCCTCTCTGTAACCTGTTGAGTCTTTGAGATCTTGTACGATGGGCTTGAATCAAGGTCACCTCCAAAGATGTCTGAGCCCCTTTGCAACCATTGCCAAAAGACCCCTGATCATCACCAGCAGGCTTCCTGCCCCCAAATTAGGCAAAAAATGCCCATCCTGCTAGTCACCCTAGAGTGCCCTAACCAATCACCTAATGCTAAACTTTCAGCAGGAATTTTCTTTGTCCTGAGGCTGTCAAAGTTGACTACCACCCCTTGAAAAGCGTCGATTCCCCCTGGTCTCTCAGGAGGTCAACCTGCTGTGCTTGCAGTGCCCACATTAGCTCTGCTCTTTGCTCTTAATAAACTCACTCCCTCTGACATGCTCTGGATCTGGAAATTCTTTTCCAAGCTCATGTTTGGACTCTGCCTCAACACAAATGGGAGCCTCCTGGGCAGTCCTGATGGGCTTCTGGCTGGCTCTGGGGAGCTGGGTGTCTATGGGCCCTGGCAATGCCCAGACAGGTTGGACAGTTCTAGCTCACCTGCCCTGGGGAGGGAAACTGTGCCCAGCACCCTTGCTGCCTGAGGATTCCACACTCTCAAAAACCGGGGTCACAGCTTGGGGTGGCCCCAGCAGGAGGTGTCCCTGGGCAACTGCAGAGGGGCTATTTTAGGTTCTGTTGTATTTTTCATAAGAAAATATTTTTAGACCAGATTCGCCCTGAGTGGCAACATGTAGCTTCGAGCTAATTATGCAATTAATCAGCGGGAGTGGGATGGTGCGGGCGAGGGTGTGAAGAGCGTGCTGTGCCACTCCGCTGGCTGGGACCCAGGAGGGAAGGCCATGGCCGCCGGGAGCAGAGGCCACACAGAGTCACCTCCGTCTCTCAGACCAGCCCGCCCTGACTCTGGCAGGGAACCTGAGCACCCCCTGCCAGGGGCTGGGACTGACTACCCACAGCTGCAGCTCCCCTGAGAGAAGGAGAAAGGCCCCCTGTCCTGCTCCTGGGAGCAAAGATACCAGCCAAGACTGGGCCCCGCAGAGGTCACAAATCTGGGAGCCAGCCTGCTCGGGAGCTATGTGGGGCCCACAGCGCAGGGGTGCTGCATGCAGCTATGGGAGCCACGCTCCGAGTCGGGGTGTTCGCCGGCCTGGAGATCGGGGCCAGGAGCCCACCCAGCCCACCACCCACCCTGACTCAAGGCTGCCTCCTCTTCTTAACGCACACCAAGCCTCCCTAAGAGTCAGGGCGGTTCAGAGCGGTTCCCTGACGGCCCTGCTGAGCGAACGTGTGGGTGACTGAGTGGAGAGGCCTTTCCTCTGCCGGATTCCAGGGAAGCCCCACCACCGGCAGACACATCCCTGCTCTGAGGGACGACAGCACATTGTGTCCCGGAGTCCACGGCCAGGGCGAACCCTATGACCGGCGCAGCCGCACCCTGCCTGCTGTTGCGCCCTGCGGCCTCTGCACTCAGACCCCAGGCTTCTTCCCTGGGACTGGGGACCACAGTGGGTCATCGGGGCTCCTTCTGTCTCCCCTTTTGCTCCTGCACCTAAGAAGTGGGGGCTTGTGACTCTCAGAAGGCTGGCTTTGATGGTACTTCACTCAGCTGTGGGGCTTCCCCCACGGCTCAGCACTGACACTCTGCCTGCGGTGCAGGGATCCATCCCCGGGTGGGGAAGATCCCGTGGAGGAGGGCCCGCCCAGCACCCCACTCCAGAAAACCCCATGGACAGAGGAGCCTGGCAGGCTACAGTTCATAGGGTTGCAAAAAGTCGGACATGACTGAAGCGACTAAACACGCACACACTCAGTTGTGAGGGTAATGAGAAGGTGAAACCGGCCAGGAGACACATCCTGCCTCCTCGGATGAGGGAATGTCACCTCCCAGAGAGCTGTCAGGGTTGCTCAGAGCTGTGGGAAGCAGCTGCTTCCACTCTGCCAGTCCTGTTGGGAGCCCCCCAACTCCTGGCCCTAGGACAAAGCCACAACATCCCCAGGAGAGGCTCCTGCCCCCACAAGGAGTCCCTGAGCCTCCTTCCTTGCCTTCTGCTCTTTGCCCAGCACTGTTCAGCTTAACAAACTCCTCTGCTCTTGCCCTATTCAACTGCTGACTGGTAGTGAAGACTGTCCCCAGACGCCAGCCCACCCAGAGACACTGCCTATGGCCTGCGTCATGTGGTGCATCCTTCGCCCACCTGGCCTGGCAGGTGTCTGCTTAGACACCTGTCCCATCCCTAAACTGAGCACCACAGAAGCTGATGCTGACAGGGTTCTGATTTCCGTGCTCCAAGAGCTCCTCCCGGCTCTCCTCCAGGGGTGTTGACCCCTCGCCCAGCCTGAGCTGGGACCAGCCTGGTCCTGTTCCCAGGCAGCTGGAGGAGGTGGGCGAGCCTGCCACTCACCACCCACGGGTGCTACCGCGGCAGGTCCCTGCTGCCTGACCCAAAATAGCCCGAGCTGGGGAAGCGGAGTGTGACAAGGACAACGCAGCCCAGCTGTTGGGAATGCAGCACCCTCACCTCCTCCTCACTCACTCCCGTTCAACTCGAGCTCCATTTCCCTGGTGACATCTCTGCTGACTGCCTCAGCCCTCCAGGTGGGCCCCCCGCCCCTCCCTCGGGCGTGGAGTTTCCACCCCTGGGAGATGCGCAGCAGGAAGAGGTGTCGGAGCTCTGTAGGGGGAAGACAGGACAGCAGATGCAGGGTGTCACAGAATTTTGAAAGATGGAAACTTGGAGGATGAGCGGTACCTGACTTCACAGAGTGGAAAAGGCCGAATCTTAGCTACCGCCAAGGGCAGGCAGGGCATCAGTAAGTGAGAAGCGAGCCTGACTTCCCACAGCGTGGGGGGCCCTGGGAGGAAAGGAGGATTGTTAGCTGCCCCCTCCCCCTGCTGCCTCTGCTCTGTTGTCATATCCTCTGGTTCCCTCCACTTTTTCATCCCTCCATCACATCAGACTGGGGACACACCAAGCTTACTCCCACCCAGGGCTTTGGGGCTTTCTGTTTCTCCTGCCTGGATAAGCTCTTCCTCCAGAAACGGGCAGGGCTCGCTCGCTCTTGTCAGGCCCCGAGTGTCTCCTCCGTCCACTCTGAGAAGACTGGAGCCCTCCCTGGAGCTGCCCTCTGCTAGTAGTCACTAAGGCTCTGCTGAGAGACCCAGGGTGGGTTTGCAAGTTGCTGGGAAGAATAACACCCAGAGTCATCAGCATTTTATCTACTCTTACTTCATCCCTGGTATCAATTTACTTCTGCATCTCAGTTTTTCATATTACCTAAAGGAAAGAGTTGGACACAACTGACTGACTGAACTGAACTGAAATAACTAAGTAGATATTAAATTCTACTTCAATTTTTAAGTACTGTGTTCTGTATTCTATGTTTGTTTAAAGGCTAAGTGCAAACACTGTTCCTTTTTTAGCACCTATACCATTTTATATTTCACCATCTGTTTCACACTCACACACACACAAATGCTGCATGGATCTGAGAGTTGGCAATTCTCAGTAGTTCTGTTTCCTAAATTCTTCTGGCCATTACAAGGTGAACTTTATGTCTTCGATACTTGATCAAAATAACTTTTAAAAAGTCCAAATACTTGAGCATTGGGTTTGGGTTTTCCTTCTTTTTTTAACAGTAGAAGTTAGATAAATTTTTAGATCAAACCATGATGTATTCCAATACACAGACATTATTACATTATTACATCTCTAACACACAAGCTCGTGACATTAAAAAAAAAAAGAAAGCATGCAAATGCTGAAGACCTTCAAATCCAATTGACTAGGAACAGAAGTGACTGACATGGAGGTTGGCTGCTTCCCCACAAGACGCTGGACCAATAACATTTCTTCCCATTCCTTTTTCCATCTCTGACCATTCTTTTCCTAATTCTTACACCATAAAAGTTTTTATCATTTTTCTGTTCACCTATCGCTTTGCCCTGGCCCAGAAAGATAAGGTTATTGTTCACATATCTCAAGCTGCTACAGTTCAGTTCAGGACAGTCGCTCAGTCGTGTCCGATTCTTTGTGACCCCATGAACCTCAGCATGCCAGGCCTCCCTGTCCATCACCAACTCCCGGAGTCCACCCAAACCCATGTCCATTGAGTCAGTGATGCCATCCAGCCATCTCATCCTCTGTCGTCCCCTTCTCCTCCTGCCCTCAATCTTTCCCAGCATCAGGGTCTTTTCCAGTGAGTCAGCTCTTCGCATCAGGTGGCCAAAGTATTGGAGTTTCAGTTTTAGCATCAGTCCTACCAATGAACACCCAGGACTGATCTCCTTTAGAATGGACTGGTTGGATCTCCATGCAGTCCAAGGGACTCTCAAGAGTCTTCTCCAACACCACAATTCAAAAGCATCAATTCTTCAGCGCTCAGTTTTCTTCACAGTCCAACTCTCACATCCATACATGACCACTGGAAAAACCATAGCCTTGACTAAATGGACCTTTGTTGACAAAGTAATGTCTCTGCTTTTTAATATCCTGTCTAGGTTGGTCACAACTTTCCTTCCAAGGAGTAAGCGTCTTTTAATTTCATGGCTGCAATCACCATCTGCAGTGATTTTGGAGCCCAGAAAAATAAAGTCAGCCACTGTTTCCCCTACAAACAAAGGTAATTCATGTTACTTTCCCATACATCCCTGGAAACTATATACCATCATATGTAAAATAGATAGCCAATGGGAATTTGCTATATGATGCAGGGAACTCAAACCAGGGCTCTCTAACAATCTAGATGGGTGGGATGGAGGGAGGTGAGAAGGAGGTTCAAGAGGGAGAGGATGTAGGTATACCTATGGCTGATTCATGTTGATGTATGGCAGAAAACAACACAATACTGCAAAGCAATTATCCTTCAATTAAAAATAAATAAATTTAATTTTTTTAAAAAGAAAGATAATCTAAGCTTCAAACGTTGGATTTGCTACAATGTTGGGAATCCTACAGCTCTGCCAGTTGCAAACTTCTGCTTGATTTCTTAGGCCTCTTCTCTGAAACAAGAGATCAGTGCTTCTGTGGAAGTGGAGTCACAGTTACATGAAATACATAAATAGGTCAACTGGCTTAAAGAAGTATCCCTAAGGTATGCAACAGGGCCAGCTTTATATATATGAGACTTAGCTTTCTCCATTGCCTAAAAAAAAAACAAAAAAAAAACTTGACATGCTTCCTATGTGTCTTTATATTAGAATTGTTGTTCTCCTTCCTTATTCCTGCAACTTGTCACCTTTAAAAAAAAACTGTCCTCATTTAAAAAAATTTTAAAGACAAGGTTTTCCCCATTATTCTTGATATTTTAAGAAAACAGCAATGTATGATAAATTAGAAAATCACATATCTCTGCTATAATATCAAAGAAGCATTTTAATCGAAGCTCTACTAAAAATCCTAACAAGAAAAGGCAATGCAGGCATTATGGAAAACAGTATGGAGGCTCCTCAGAAAACTAAAAATAGAGTTGCCAGAGGATCCAAGAATCCCACTCCTGGGCATATATTCAGACAAAACTATAATTTGAAAAGATACATACATCCCTATGTTCATAGCAGCACTATTTACAATGACCAAAACATGGAAACAGTCTAAGTGTCCATAGATAAGTGAATGGATAAAGCAGATGTGGTATATAGATACACAGTGGAATACTACTCAGCCACAAAAGGAACAAAATAATGCCATTTGCAGCAACATGAATGGACTTAGAGATTGTTTACTGTGAAGTAAGTCAGACAAAGAAAGACGAATATCATGTGATACCACTTAAACGTGCAATCTAAAATATGGCACAAATAAACTCAGGAAATAGACTCATAGACCTAGAGAACAGACTTGTGGTTGCCAAGGGAGAGGAGGATGGGGGAGGGGGAGGAATGGATTGGAAATCTGGAGTTAGCAAATGCAAACTATCACATATAGGCTAGATGGACAAGAAAGTCCTACTGTAGAGCACACAGAACTATATTCAGTATCCTGTGATAAACCATAATGAAAAGAGTATGAAAAAGAATGTATACATAAATATAACTGAACTACTTTGCTATACAGCAGAAATTAATACAGCATTGTAAATCAACTATCTTTAATAAAAAAGAGACATTGCATGATTATAGAAAAATCAAAAAATACAAGTTAATAGAAAAAAAGTCATGAATATCAAATTATCACCAAAAGGTGATGCTGCTACTGGTACTGCTTTTTGACCGAAGCATGAAAGTTACAATATGACTGACAGTTACTCAATGTTCAGTGAAATACCTGACACAGGATTATTGGGTTGGCCAAAAAGATTGTTCAGGTTTTTCCATAAGTTGCGATGGGAAAACCCAAATGAACTTTTGACAATACTTCTATATTGTGATTTTGAAGGGAAGGACTAGTACTCATTCTGAATACTCATAGTCTAACACAGCACTGTGAGAGTTGGACTGTGAAGAAAGCTGAGCGCCGAAGAATTGATGCTTTTGAACTGTGGTGATGGAGAAGACTCGTGAGAGTCCCTTGGACTGCAAGGAGATCCAACCAGTCCATTCTGAAGGAGATCAATCCTGGGTGTTCATTGGAAGAACTGATGCTAAAGTTGAAACTCCAATACTTTGGCCACCTCATGGGACGAGCTGACTCACTGGAAAAGACTCTGATGCTGGGAAGGATTGGGGGCGGGAGGAGAAGGGGACAACAGAGAATGAGATGGCTGGATGGCATCACCGACTCTGTGGACATGAGTTTGAGTGAACTCTGGGAGTTGGTGATGGACAGGGAGGCCTGGCGTGCTGTGATTCATGGGGTCGCGAAGAGTCGGACATGACTGAGTGACTGAACTGAACACAGCACTAGGAGTAACAGTAGACACTCAAGCATTTGCTGTATTGACATGTTCCTTTTCTTATTAATATAGTCAATTCTTGGCAGTTCATCTACTATATAATATTTTGTGGTTATTGTTCAAGAGCACTTTGCACTCCATTCCCTAATCCTCTGTAGTGCTTAAGACTCGAAAAATAATCACATATTTCTTTCTTATCCAGCTCCTTCAGCCTCAATGCAAAGCATTTCATTTGTTTTGTTCAGTGCTGGGTCCTCAGTACCTAGAACAGTGCCTGGCGCATACTAGGCGTGCATGACTGGACGAACGAATAGAAAAGGATCTGACTTGGCTGCTGCTGCTGCTGCTGCTGCTGCTGCTAAGTCACTTCAGTCGTGTCCGACTCTGTGTGACCCCATAGACGGAAGCCCACCAGGCTCCCCCGTCCCTGGGATTCTCCAGGCAAGAACACTGGAGTGGGTTGCCATTTCCTTCTCCAATGTGTGAAAATGAAAAGTGAAAGTAAAGTCACCCAGTCGTGTCTGACCCTTAGCGACCCCACGGCCTGCAGCCTACCAGGCTCCTCCATCCATGGGATTTTCTAGGCAAGAGCACTGGAGTGGCTATAAAAGATATTTACTTAATCATATACTAAAAATTAAAATTAATTTAAAACGATATCATAAGAGGGACTTCCCTGGTGATCCAGTAGCTAAGACTCTGTGCTCCCAATGCAGGGGGCCTGGGTTCGATCCCTGGTCAGGGAACTGGATCCCACGTGCCGCAGCTGAAGATCCTGCACACTGCAACTAAGATCTGACACAGCCAAATAAATAAATACATATTATTTTTTAAAAAAGAAGCTGTCATGAGATAATGCCACTGGAAGTTGAGGGCAGGGGGTGGAGACAGGAGGGGATGTAAGCAGAACCAAACTCTTAGTTTCCCTGAAAGCAGGTTCATCACTTAGTTAACATGTAAATAGAAAAATCAAGAAATAGCAATGTAAGCATTTTTCTTAGAATCTGAAAGTATATACCAGATGGAAGAGCTATAAAGCCTAAATGAGATCCTTCTAAGGGTGGAGAGAGTTAGGGCAAAGGACTGCCATTTTTCTTTATAAGCCTTGTAATAGGCTTAAATGTTTTATACAGACAATGTATACAGATCGTTTGGATGAAGTTTAAAAGTCAGGTAATCAAAGATAACTTTGTTTTAATGCTTTATGTCATTAAATTCAGAGCTTAGCTTGTTAAATCTAGGCAACTTTTTTAGTATTTTTTAATGAAACTTTTAATTTTTAAAAACAGATTCATATGAAATTCTAATAGATAATACGAGAGGTTTATTAGTACATTTATAATGTACTTTTTACCGAATTTCCTCCAATGATAACATCTTGTAAAACTATACTGCAATGTCACAATCAGGATAGCCACAGATACAGTGGAGAGACACGGTATTTCCATCACCACAAGGATCCTCATGTTGCCATTTCATTGTCATATACGTGCCCCCCCCAGCTCCCCCAAGGAGAGGAGTTCCCTGTCTCTTAACCCTGCCCCATCCTTAAGCCCTGGGACACATCAATCCATTCTCCATTTCTATAATATTATCATTTCAGGAATGTTATGCAAATGGAGTCATGAAGTATGCAACCCTGGCTTCGGTTTTTTTCACTTGGCATAATCCTCTGGAGTTTCATTCAGGTTGATGCATGGACCAATAATTTGTTCCTTGTTAATACTGTGTAAAATTCCATGGTGTGGATTTGCCATAGTTTGCTTAACCGATCACTCAACGAAAGACTGTTTTCTAGGGTGTTTCCAATTTTCAGCTACTACCAAAAAAGCTGTTATGTATCTTCTTGTACAGATTTTTATGTAAACCTAAGTTTTCATTTCTCATATATAAATGCCTAGGAATGCAGTTGCTGGGTCACAGTGTAGTTGCATATTTAGGGATTTTTGTTATTGCTGCTGCTTGTTTTTTTGTTTTGTTCTTAAAGAACTGCCAAACTGTTTCCCAGAGTGGCTTTACCATTTTATGTTCTCATGAGCAATGTATCCAGTGGATCCAGTTTCTCTGCATCCTCACCAGCATTTGGTGTTGTCACTATTTTTATTTTAGACATTCTGATAGATGTGTAGTGGTTTTTTTTTTTTTTTAAGGTTTTGTCATTTTTATAAAAAAAAGAACCAGATTGGTGGCAGGGAATCCAATTATCTTAGTGATGAGAACCAAAGTCAGTTCCAAACTTTCCAGACATAAACACAAGCATGAGGATTGCAGACGGAGACGAATCCGTAGTCTAGGAGCAGGCGGTGATTATCGTGGGGGCCGTAGCAGATGAAAACCTCCTTGTGTTTGCCACAGTGTGTAGCCGTTCTAATTTCATAACAGCGCGTTTCCTCATTAAATGCTGCTTTTACCTGGACGTTGGGGCTGTGGTTCAGCAGATCCAGGTAGGGGGCGAGTGCACAGGTGTCTGGCTCTGGGGAAAGGCACGGCTGCGGCGGGCGCTTCATGTACACAGCCCTGGTGCTGATGGTGCACCAGGCCCACCGCAGGGCATGATCGCTAAAGATGCTCTCAATGGCCTCAGGAAACAGAGGCTGCAGTGAGGAGAAAAAACCTCGAGAAGAAGAAAAGAACTCCTGCACGTGGCTTCTCTGCTCCCGGGCCTTTGTTTTCAAAGGGTTGGGAAGAAGATTCACCACTTCCGGCTCCAAACAAACCGGGCAGGTGTAGGCCTTTGGTAAAACCTCCAGGTAAGGCTTCCAGGGAGACCGATCCCCAGCATGCTTTTCTGACACTAAAAAGGTGCTCAGAGCCAGCAGAGGAGATGGAGGAGGCTGCCACTTAGCAATGTACGACCCTAAGTAGCTTCTGATCACTGTGTCCGTGGTGAGCAGGCAGCTCTCAGGCAACGAGATAATCATCTGGCCCTCCCGCAGGGACGTCTTGCTCATCAGTCCTCTTCCTGTACCTGGAAAACGAGTAGGTATCAAGGTTGTATCTTCAAACCTCCTATCTTTCAGCCACTTCTTAAGCTCTATAAATTCAGGCTTGTAGCTCTCATTCACTCCTCTTGATTCAGGACTTCTGAAGAGTCTTCGTCTTCTGATCCGGCTTGTTCTTCCTCCTCCGTTCTTCATACGTAGTTCCAAGGGAGGAGGAGCCAAGCGTGCGAGTGCCAGGGCGACCGCCCGGCCCTCCCTGTGGCCCGCCCACTTCCGCCTTGCGGGGCGGGGCGGGGCGGGCTGTGTAGTGGTTTTAATTCACATTCCTCTGATGGTCAATGATGTTGAATATCTTTTCATGTGCTTATTTGCCATCTTTGGTGAGATATCTCTTCATGTCCTTTGCCCATTTTCTAACTGGGTTTTTTTCTTTATTGCCTTCTGAGAGTTCTTTGTATATTTTATATTTTTATCAGATATGTGGCCTACAAATATATTTTCCAGATATATTGTCTATAGCTTGTCTTTCATCCTCTTAATAGAATATTCTGCAGAGCAAAAGTTTTTAATTCTGAAGAAGCCCAATTTATTGATTTTTTAAATGGATTGTGCTTTTAGTATCAAGTCGAAGAACGCTTTGCCTAATCCTAGGTCCCAAATTTTTTCTCTTATTTTTTTCCAAAAGCCTACAGTTTTAACTTTTACATTTAAGTCTATCATCTTTAGTAAGTTAATTTTTAAAATCAGATATGAGGTTTAGATTGAAGTTCAACTCTTTTTTTTTTTCCCAATGACTATCTGATTTCTGCAACACTATTTGTTGAACAAGCTATCTTTCCCCTACTGAATTATTTTTGCACCTTGCCAAAAATCAGTCAGGCTTTATTCTATGGGTTTTCTCCTGAGTTCTATATTCTGTTCCATTCATCTATGTAACTAACCTCTCCCAGTACCACAGTCTTGATTACTATAGCTGTATAATGTCTTAAAATCATGTGGACTAATTCCTCCTACTTTACTTTTCTTTTCCAAAACTATTTTGGTTATTCTAGTTCCTTTGACCTTCCATGTAAGTTTTAGAATAATCTCAATTTGGGAAGAACTGATAGGTATCTCTACCATGTTCAGTCTTCCAGTATACAAACACAGTATGTATCTCCCTTTATTTACAACTTCTTTGATTTCTTTCATCAGTTTTTAGTAGTTCTCGGCATTCAAATACTCTACATGTTTTGTTTTAGTGATTATAAACAGTACTGTATTTTTCCAGTTTTATTGAGGCATAATTGACAAAATTGTATTTAAAGTAGGAAAAATGAAAGTGTTAGTCACTTAATCATGTCTGACTGTTTGCAACTCCATGGTCTGTCCATGGGATTCTCCAGGCAAGATTACTGGAGTGATTTGTCACTTCCTTCTCCAGGGGATCTTCCTGACCTGGGGTCTAACCCAGATCTCCCACATTGCAGGCAGATTCTTTACTATCTGAGCTACTAAGAAAGATTATTTAAAGTATGCAATATGATTATTTTATATATATATACATTATGAAATAATTACCACAATCAACTTAACACATCTATCACTTCACACAGTTACCTTTTTTGTACATGGTCAGAAAGCTTAAAAATCTACTCACAGGACATTTAAAGTATACAATATAGTATTATTAACCATAGTCACCATGTTGTGCATTATTCATCTTATAAGTGAAAGTTTTCACCTTTTGACCAACATCTATCCACTTCCTCCTCCAAACCCCACCCAAGACCTTGGAAACCACTCTTTCCCTCTTTTCTTCTCTGAGTTTTTAAAAAATTCCTCATATTGATGAGATCATACAGTATTTGTCTTTCTTTATCGGGCTTATTTCACTTAGCATAATGTCCAGATTAATCCATGATGTTGCAAAGGGAGGATTTCCTTCTTTTTTATGGATAATTATATACAACATTTTCTTTATCTATTTACAACACTCAAGCAGTTTCCTTATCTTGACTATTGTGAGGAATGCTGCCATGAACATGGGAGTGGAGATATCTCTTCAAGATATTGATTTCATTCCCTTCAGATATACCCAAAAGTGGGACTGATCAATTGTATAATAGGTCTATTTTAAATTTAATTTCAGTATTCCTGTGTTCAGGCTAATATATAAAAATACATTGATTTTGTTCATCTTTTATCATGCGACCTTGTTGAACTTACTTAACGAGGATTCTCAGAGGGTTTGGTGGGGTTTTTGCATATTTTTTTGAATTTTCTATGTAAACAATCATGTCACCTGCAAACAGAGACAACATTACTTCTTCCTTCCCAGGCTGAATGACTTTTATTTTATTTTCTTGTCTTATTGCACCATCTAGACCCATCAATACAATGTTGTGGCAAGAGTGGTCATTCTTATCTTTTTCCTGAGCTGAAGGGGAAAAGCATTTAGTCTTTCAGCCTAGGAAGGAAGAAGTAACATTGTCTCTGTCATTAAATTTAAATCAAAATTAAAATTTTGATTTTTACAGAAATAAAATATATTTAAATTTTTATAAGTCTTCTCTCACCCTAAGAGGGTAATTTTTTTCTATTAGGCCCTTGAGAAGGCAATTATCAATTTCAAAAAGCACTTGTTAGTGAAATTAATGATAAACAACTATTTTAATTATTAATAAACAATATATATAAAATGAAGAATGTTTATTCAATTGATTTGTTAATGCAAAAGTCCCAGAGAGGTAAAGACAAAAGAAATCAATAAGAACAATGGAAACCATGTACAAAATTATTGGTACGATTAATTAGTAAATTACTTTGAGCACTTAGGGAAGCCTGTACTGACTGTGAGTCTGGATGAGGGCTCTCTTTGCAGGTAGGAATAGTTCTAGTACTAAAAAATGCAAATAAATGCCTAGCAAATTAAGGATAGTAGCCAAAAAAGTATAATGTTGACTGTAGGTTTTTGATATTACTAAAAACACTTTATCAAGGTGAGCTATTTCCCCTTTGTTGTTACTTTTTCTGAGAATTTTATCATGAATTGGATATTAAATTTTTATAAAATTTTTGTCATAGAATAGACTAACCTAAAATTTACCATTTTAAGTGTTTTAAAGTATACATCAGTGTCAGATGGTGTAAATTCAGTATACTGTTTTGTAGAGAAGGAAACAGAGAACTCGGCAAGGACACCTTGTCCCAGGCCTCTCAGTGGGAGGAGTGGAGCTCTGCTGTTGGCAGCACCCCGAGCTTGCGCAAGTACACAGCTCCTGAAGGAGGGACAAGTTCCCCAGGCTGCCAGGTGTGAGGCCTGCCGGGATTTGCACTTGGGCAGACCAAGGGGCCAAAGACAAACAAGAACAACCTGCCAGTTCCCTATTGAAAAGCCCCTTCCAGCTTCCTGTCTCTTCCAGGAGAATGTCTTACCTCTTCAGGCTAGCATCCAGGGTCCCTTAGACTGACTCTTCTAAAAGCATCAACCAGGGCAACTCTTGCTCTAAACCCTAACGTCCTGCCCTTAGAATGGAACCCAAGCCCTGCCTGCATCCTCAGTAAGTAACGGTGCCCAGTGCTTAAGTGGGACATGCCGTGGATACACTTACGTACATCACCGTCATGGACAGATGGAGGGACAGATAGGTACAGACATTCTGGTGAAGGGCTTATGGTTATCATTTCAAAGTTTATTGGTTATTATTTCAAAGTTTATGATTATTATTTGAAGTTTCATATCTGTTACCATCTTGCCATTTATCAAGCGCATACTTAGAAAGGGTAGATCCAACATGAAACTTTTGTCCATTGTGAAGGGAAAGAGATAATGCTGATTATGTGAGAGAGAGAGAGAGGATGGGGGAGGGTGCGGATCAGGGCCTGGGAGGCACAGGCCTGCTTGGGCTGGACCACTGCCCCCTACAGGACCTGCTCCTGGATGCACTCAGCCTGATGCTGCGGACATCCAACACTTCCAGATTATCCAAGGGGAAGGTGGGGGTGGGAAGTGTCACATCTCATTTCCTTTGACTAGCTCAAAAAGAAACAGAGCTTGGTTTTCTGAGACTCATAATTAAATGAATTAAAATGTTTTCCTTCACGGTGACTTTGCCAGCTCCCGTCCACCTCTCCCTGGCCCTGTTCCCAGCAAGGGGATCGAGCCTGGGAGGACGCGGAATGACATGCTGTGTGCTTCCAGAGCAATTAGCTTGTGCATCGTCATGTTGGGGAGAGATTTATGGCTGGCTCTCGGAGCATTCCAGCCCAGACCTCTGCAGCCCAGATTTGTCTGCTGGGGAAGTTCCTGGAAGCGGAGCCTCAATATTAATTCCAATTACAGTCGGATGAGAACCCATTCATAAGGACTGCCTTTGACAGGCTCCTCTCCTGCCGCTCTGGCCTGACCTTGAGCCGCCATCGCTGTCGCCAGCCTCAAAGAGAGAGGAAATTGCACTGGGCTCAGCCCCAGGCTTCCCAGCAAGCTGGGGAGGCAGGCCACGGTGTGCTGGGCTTGGAAGGGGAGAGCTGAGGGAGCAGGAGGAGGAAGAATATGAAGGACATGATGTCTCATCACCTTTAGTTGGGGGACCATCCTCAGTATTCTCCCTAGAATCTTCTGGAAGGGTGGCAGTATGGGGAGGGTGAGGGTCTGAGCTTTCTCTGGGACCACCCTTTGACCTCTACTCCCAGAGAAGGAACCCAGGCCCTTGATGGACCCAGGATTTGCTGCAACCACATCCTCCGAAGGCTCCCGGACGCTGGGGACAAAGCCTGACCATTAGTGTCTGCTTGCTGAGCTGTCCCTTGAGGGGTCCTGGGTGAGCAGGGCTGTCAGTGACTGACACACACTCATTATCACATCTGGAGACGGATGATCCTCATGACGCCAAGACCCCAAGGACTAAATACAAACCCAGGGAAGCAATTACCCGAGTATCGATTATGGATTAGGCTAACAACATTGCTAATTACATCAAAAGATGTGTATCCACTGCACCAGCCTGTTAATGGCTTGCATGAGGTATTAAGGCTGCTAATTGGGAAAAATAGCAGGTTTATCACCAGCTGTAATGACAGGGTCTCTGGAGAAACAAGATGGCCAAGGCGTGTAGTTTTCCTTTCCATGACCCCGGCTTTCCAAAGATTTCCCCTCTGTGATGGAGGCCTTGAAGACCATGTCCATCACCCAAGATCAGAGTGAGTGCCCTGGTCAGCCAGTGAGTGGTGAAGGGTGACACGGGGCCTCCCTTGCAAGGGTGGTGGCTCATGAAGGCCAGGGACTGGGCCCCTTCCTCCAGGACAGGAAAGTGGGGGAAGCTTTGGGTCCCTCTACCCAAAGGATTATCTCATGCTTCTCTCTCTGCCAGGACCACTTCTCCCCTTTCCCATCCCCACCACCACCTACCGCTTGCCTTACTGCTTAGGGTCACTTCTGGAAACCTCCCCCTGTTCCGCTGATTGGGTGAGTCCCTCTCCTGCTCTCAGAGGGCCAGTCCCTCCTGGGACAGAAGGTTGAGTCCACCTTCCTCTCTCCAGACCATCAGTAAACAGTGACTAAACAGACCTAATTAGGTAAGAGTTACTGGACCAACCATGTGTAGTTCTAGTTTTTCATGTGTTTAGCTTTTTTTTCGCTATTTCTGAGCATTCTATATACTTTCAATATTATAGGGGTCCTATTCTGAATAAGATATTTCCTCATTATATGTTCTTTTAAGTTATTACATTTTATTTACTCAAGAAATACATGAATACATTTTTTATTAAAAACCCAGACCTGATATTCAGTCTCCCAAGGCAACAGAAATAAAAGCAAAAATGAACAAATGGGACATAATCAAATTTATAAGATTTTACACAGCAAAGGTAACCATAAACAAAACAAAAACAACCTAAGGACTGAAAGAAAATATTTGCAAACAATGCAGCTGACAACGGCTTATTTCCAAAATATACAAACAGCTCAACAACAACAAAAAATAAACCAAACAAACCAATCAAAAAGTGGGCAGAACTGGGGAAGATGTAGCTGCCTCTTCCCCGAGCCACCCCTTTGCCTCCGGACTTTTCTGGGGCCAGCAGCCACTGGAGAAGGGGCCTGGGGTCGCGGGCGTCAAACCAGCAGTTTGCAGGTGGCTGCGCCAAAGCGCCGGAGGAGGCACTGGCGGATGCGGGCCGCGCGGCGGAGCAGCCGCAGCTGCTGCACGGGGCCGTCATCTGCAAGTGGTTCAACGTGCACATGGGGTTTGGCTTCCTGTCCGTGACCGCCCGCGCAGGGGTCGCGCTCGACCCCCCGGTGGATGTCTTTGTGCACCAGAGTAAGCTGTACATGGAGGGCTTCCGGAGCCTGAAGGAGGGTGAGGCCGTGGAGTAAAGTCCGCCAAGGGCTTGGAATCTATCCGAGTCACCGGCCCTGGTGAGGTGTTCTGTATTGGGAGTAAAAGGCGGCCCAAAGGGAAGACTATGCAGAAGCACAGATCAAATGGAGACAGGTGCTACAACTGTGGAGGTCTAGACCATCATGCCAAGGAATGCAAACTGCCACCCCAGCCCAAGAAGTGCCCCTTCTGCCAGAGCATCAACCACGTGGTAGCCTCGTGCCCACTGAAGGCCCAGCAAGCTCCCAGCCCCCAGGGAAAGCCAGCCTACTTTCCGGAGGAGGAAGAAGAGATCCACAGCTCTGCCATGCTCCCAGAGGCCCAGAATCGAGCCACAGTGGGTGGGGGCTATCCTTTCATGATGAGAAAATTTTGAGGAGCAGGCATCAATCGGCAGAGTGGAGAAAGTGGGGACAGGGTGGGTAGGGAGCAGCTGGCACTGCCATATATCTGAGGTTGGGGTCCACAGCATCACCCCTTCTTCCCTCTTGGTGGGAGGAAGGGGTGAGGCAAAGAAACTCCAATCAGCCCTATCCAAGTGCACATGAGGGCTTTGGGGGTTAACCCTCCCTGCATGCTTTATCTGAGTCTCCAACACCAGAATCTCCAGCTTTTGAAAGTGGCCTGGGTACGGAAGTTGTTTGACTCTTAAAGAAGAACGTGGAATAATATTTCCCATATCAGAGTGTAAAGATTAAGAAGAGAACAGATTGATGGACCCAACCCACAAGCCGCTACATTCCATGGGAGGAAACATCTCAGGGGGGTGGCAGGGTTTTCCTCATTTTCTCTCCTCATAACCCCCTCTTGGGACAGAATGCTGAGAAATGTCTCAAGTAGTGGGCTGTGATGACAGGCAAAAGGGGTGATCGAGGGAACAGCTGCAGACCTGCCGCTTCTAAGCTCATTCTCACCCCATCCTGGGCCAACACGATTTTATTTATTTGCTGCCTTTGGTGACTGTACCTTGGGTCCCGCTTTCTCCAGGATGTCAACTGCACTAGCTGTGTGCAAATGACATATCTTGTGCATTTTAACTTTTTTTTTCCCCCGCAATATAAATATTCTGGTTTTGTATTTTGTGTATTTTAATCTAAGGCCCTCATTCCTGCACTGTGTTCTCAGGTTCGTGAGTAATCTCAGGGGTAAGTAGGCAGCAGCTCCGGGTCTGCATGGCAGAAATGCTTTTTGTTGCTCATCACCAGAGAGAACAACTATTTGGAGTGTATAGCTTACTGAACTACCTTATTGTTGCCAATTGGAGGTGGCTCTTCTGCCATAGTGTCCTCTTGAAACCCCTCCATCTTCAGCGTTTCATGAGAGACTAGATTTTAACTGGGTTGTCCTATGACTTGGGTCTCCTTCCTACTGAAAGACTGGAAATTGGTCTGAACAGGAAAACGTGGTGCAGAGAGGTTAGGAGAGGCTGGGTCAGGTAAGAAGTGCAGGGAGGGGTAAACCAAGATTAGGCAAAGGTCATCTGTATGTGTGATAAAGGATTCCTGTTCCAGATCTATAATCCCAGGGCACAGGACTCGCTTTATATACCAGATCCATCCTTCACCTGACTGGGCTAGGCCGACCATGCACCACAGGGTGTAAGTGTGTCTTTTTATAAGAAATGGCAGTTGGTAAGGAGAGGTTTGTAAGAACAATGCCTCTGTACCCATCTTGAGCTGCCCGAGGATGGATATGAAGCAAGGACAAGATCTTTAATGATTCTGGGCTTTTCCTCCTTGGCGTCCAGACAGACCATCAGCAATGGTATCTCTGTAGTTCCCAGAGCCAGGGTCCTGCCCTGCTGCAGCAGTGATTAGTATCATGGCAGCTAAAGGGGAAAGTGGAGGGGGGTTCATTTACATGCCGTGAGATCACTGCAGACCTACCTCACTGTGTTGTCACGGGACAAATGCAATAGAATGCATTGGGTGATGTGTGTCTGATCCCTGTCTCCCCCAGCTGCTGCCCCCTCTAGTTATTATATTTGTCTGGGCTTTGTAAGACTTCACAAGTAGCTGATTTGGTGACTTCTAGGTGGCCTGCTGCTACTGCTGCTGCTAAGTCGCTTCAGTCGTGTCCGACTCTGTGCGACCCCGCAGACGGCAGCCCACCAGGCTCCCCCGTCCCCAGGATTCTCCAGGCAAGAACACTGGAGTGGGTTGCCATTTCCTTCTCCTAGTTTGTGTAAATATAACGTGTTGGTCTTCTCCATGTTCTTTTGGGGTTTTATTGTTTACAAACTTCTTTTTATATTGAGAAAAATAGCCAAAGCATCTTTGACAAAATGTTCTGCACCAGGCAAAAAGATCTGAAACATAAGCTTGGGGGCCCCACTTTTGAAGTGGGGGCATCTTGAACCGCACTTTCTTTTGTGTTCCCCTTCCTTTATTTCCTATTTCAAACAAGATCTGTCCTAAAAACTAGATTTCTACCCCCTCCTATTTCCACCTTTGTGCCTCCCAAAATAGACCATATACCTATATGTTTAATTTGTGGGGTATCTGCGATTAAACGATTTGGGCAAAAATCCTGAAGAAGCTAAGATATCTCCATCCCTTGTTTTCAATCTTGAGTCATGTCCATTCCTTGATTTGATTAATGCTAAACGGACTGCTATATTTGGATGGATTAAGACCAACTTTAACTTCTAATCCAAGGGTAGAGAGGAGCAATGAAGAGGGCTTTCTATGTAGAAGGCGGGGCTGGGAGACCGCAAAAGGAAAGATGAGTGTATATCCAAGTCACTCAGGAACGATTATGCAGGTGCAAGAAACTTATGTCAAAGTAGCGACAAGATTGTTTAATAGCAGATGGACGGATGTAACTCCATGTTTACTGCTAGAAACCAAAGCTTTGTATGAAATCCTGAATTTTTAGGGAGGGAGGGTAGAAAAGCAGGTACCCATCTGTTCTTTCCCTTATCCCTTCTCATGAACTGCAGGAGACATAGTCCCCTGGGCCTTGGCGACCCCATCTGGGCAGTGTTTATTTGATGGCTGATTTTGCTGTGCCAGGTACTTCCTTTACCATTTGCTATCATTTTGTAACATATTTGCTGACCCTTTTCCCTTCCCTTTCTTTTCCTTGGGAATATATAATAAATAAAAACTTATTGGTGCTGAAATTGTAAAAAAAACAAAGAAGCAAAAAAAAAAAGTGGGCAGAAGACCTAAATAAATATTTCTCCAAAAAAGACATACAGATGGCCAATAGGCATATGAAAAGATCCTCAACATCACTAATTATTCAGTTCAGTTCAGTTCAGTCGCTCAGTCGTGTCCGACTCTCCGCGACCCCATGAATCACAGCACGCCAGGCCTCCCTGTCCATCACCAACTCCTGGAGTTCACTCAAACTTATGTCAACAGAGTTGGTGATGCCATCCAGCCATCTCATTCTCTGTCGTCCCCTTCTCCTCCCACCCCCAGCCTTTCCCAGCATCAGAGTCTTTTTCCAGTGAGTCAACTCGTCGCATGAGGTGGCCAAAGTATTGCAGTTTCAGCTTTAGCATCAGTCCTTCCAATGAACACCCAGGATTGATCTCCTTTAGAATGGACTGGTTGGATCTCCTTGCAGTTCAAGGGACTCTCAAGAGTCTTCTCCAGCACCACAGTTCAAAAGCATCAATTCTTCAACGATCAGCCTTCTTCACAGTCCAACTCTCACATCCATACATGACCACGGGAAAAACCATAGCCTTGACTAGACAGACCTTGGTTGGCAAAGTAATGTCTCTGCTTTTTAATATACATACTATCAAGGTTGGTCATAACTTTCCTTCCAAGGAGTAAGCGTCTTTTAATTTCATAGCTGCAATCAGCATCTGCAGTGATTTTGGAGCCCAAAAAAATAAAGTCTGACACTGTTTCCACTGTGTTTCCATCTATGTCCCATGAAGTGATGGGACCAGATGCCATGATCTTTGTTTTCTGAATGTTGAGCTTCAAGCCAACCTTTTCACTCTCCTCTTTCACTTTCATCAAGAGGCTTTTGAGTTCCTCTTCACTTTCTGCCATAAGGGTGGTGTCATCTGCATATCTGAGGTTATTGATATTTCTCCCAGCAATCTTGATTCCAGTTTGTGCTTCTTCCAGCCCAGCGTTCCTCATGATGTTCTCTGCATATAAGTTAAATAAGCAAGGTGACAGTATACAGCCTTGATGTACTCCTTTTCTTATTTGGAACCAGTCTGTTGTTCCATGTACAGTTCTGACTGTTGCTTCCTGACCTGCATACAGGTTTCTCAAGAGGCAGGTCAGGTGGTCTGGGATTCCCATCTCTTTCAGAATTTTCCACAGTTTATTGTGATCCACACAGTCAAAGGCTTTGGCATAGTCAATGAAGCAGAAATAGATGTTTTTCTGGAACTCTATTGCTTTCTCCATGATCCAGCAGAGAGAAATGCAAATCACAGCTACAATGAGGTACCACCTCACACTGGTCAGAATGACCATCATTAGAAAGTCTACAAATAACAAAGTCTGGAGAGGGTATGGAGAAAGGGAATCCTCTACACTGTTGGTGGGAATATAAATTGGTGTAGCCACTCTAGGAAATAGTAAGAAGGTTCCTCATAAAACTAAAGATAGGATTAACATAGGAAGAACAATCCCACTCCTGGGCATGTATCTGAACAAAACTATAATTTGAGAAGATATATGCACTCCTGTTTTCATAGCGGCACTATTCACAGTAAAGACATGGACACAACCTAAATATTCATTGACAGATGAATGGATAAAGAAGATGTGAAACATATATACAATGGAGTACCACTCAGCCATCGAAAAGAATGAAATAATGCCATTTGCAGCAACATGGATGGATCTAGAGATTATCATACCAAGTAATGTAAGTCAGAAAGAGAAAGACTAATTTCATTTGATATCACTTAAATGTGGAATTTAAAATATGACATAAATGAACTTATGAAACATAAACAGAAATAGACTTACAGACATGGAGAAAAAACTTACTGTTACCAAAGAGGAAAAAGGGTTGGGAAGGGATAAATGAGGAGTTTGGGATTAGCAGATATCTAAAATAAACAACAGGGCTTCCCTGGTGGCTCAGTGGTAAAGAATCCACCTGTCAATGCAGGAGACACGGATTCAATCCCTGGTCCTGGAAGATCCCACACGCAGTGGAGCAACTAAGCCTGTGCACCACAACTATCCAACCTGTCCTCAAGAGCCCAGGAACCACCACTGCTGAAACTCACACCGAGTCTGGGCTCCACAATAAGAGGGGACACGGCAAAGAGAAGCCCGCGCACCACAATGAGGAGTAGCCACTGCTCGCCACAACTACAGAAAATCCCCCGCAGCAATGAAGACCCAGCACAGCCATAGAATAAACAAATAAATAAAGATAAATTCAATATCCTATAATAACCCATAATGGAAAAGAACATGGAAAACAATATCCATACTAGGCTTCCCTGGAGGTGCTAGTAGAACACACCTACCAGTGCAGGAGACATGAGACACGAGTGTGATCCCTGGGTCGGGAAGACCCCCTGGAGGAGGAAATGGCAACCCACTCCAGTATTCTTGCCTGGAGAATCCCATGGACAGAGATGCCTTGTGGGCTACAGTCCCTGGGGTCACAAAGAGTTGGACATGACTGAGCACACACACACACCCCTGAATCAGTTATATACCACACACACACCCCTGAATCAGTTATATACATCTGAATCACCTTGTATTAGTAGTTTCAATAGAAACTAAAGAAAGTGAAGTGAAAGTTGCTCAGTCGTGTCCGACTCTTTGCGACCCCATGGACTACACAGTCCATGGAATTCTCCAGGCCAGAATACTGGAGTGGGTAGCCTTTCCCTTCTCCAGGGTATCCTTCCAATCCAGGGATTGAACCCAGGCTTCCCGCGTTGCAGGCAGATTCTTTACCAGCTGAGCCACAAGGGAAACCCAAGAATACTGGAGTGGGTATCCTATCCCTTCTCCAGTGGATCTTCCCAACCCAGGAATCGAGCCTGCATGGCAGGCGGATTCTTTACCAACTGAGCCATCAGGGAAGCCCGGATATTAATAGTTTCACCAGAAACTAAAACAACATTGTAAATCAATTATACTTCAATAAGATTAAGTTACAAAACCAATCCAGGAATTTGTACTGATTTACAAAACAAACAACCACCCCTGAAAAAAAAATAAAACTCAGACCTTCTGCTGCCAGCTGCCAAGTCACTTCAGTCGTGTCCGACTCTGTGTGACCCCATAGACGGAAGCCCACCAGGCTCCCCCATCCCTGGGATTCTCCAAGCAAGAACACTGGAGTGGGTTGCCATTTCCTTCTCCAATGTGTGAAAGTGAAAAGTGAAAGTGAAGTCGCTCAGTCGTGTCTGACCCTTAGCGACCCCACGGACTGCAGCCTACCAGGCTCCTCCGTCCATGGGATTTTCTAGGCAAGAGTACTGGAGTGGCTTGCCATTGCCTTCTACCTTCTAGATAAAGTTAAATCTCCTCTTTGCTGCTGTCTATTAATACGACCCCAGAGGGGGCACAGTTGTAAGCTGGTATGGACACTTGTAGACACTTTGTGTGTCTTTGCACATACATTTGTTCCTGCAGAAATACTGATTTGCATGCTGGTGTGTGTGTACCCAGCTACATGACTCTCTTGTCCCACGTGTGGAACCAGAGTACGACAAAAATGAAGGGAGGACAATCCATGCTGTCATGGATGGTTTTCTTGACCATCCTGATAAAGAATGAGAAATGATAGCACTGGACTATCAATAAAAATAATGTGGACAGTGACTTTGCTGCAGTGAACTACAACACTGACACAGGGACCATTTCCCCCTCCTGGGACACGCATTGGCATATTGAGAAGGACACCAGGGGCCCTGGGATCACAGGCCCCTGACTGTCCCTCCCACCTCCTTCCCCACTGTGGCTCAGCCTATTGTAGGCCAGAACCCAAGTCTTACTCTTCCCTGTAGGGGTACCTACACAGCCTGGCGTACCCGGTAGATGCCCACTGAATGCCCGTCAAAGGCATGGAATAAACCCAAGGAGAGCCACGGTAGAACAAGCAGCCTCCAGCCAGTGGCACCAGCTGGGACACCGGTGCACCCCAACAAGGACATCTGACAATAGAGAGTCTGTCTACAAAGGTGGGGGAGGGCAGAGAGCAGTGACCTCTAGAGGTAGGAAGGGACAAGGGCAGGGTGTGGCCGTTGCCCTGGAGACGGGGCTTGACAGAAGCCAGGCATTTGGTTGAGGATGTGGCCACCCAGTGCAGCCTGGCAGTGGAGGAATAGGGAGAAGAAACGCTTCTAGGTCACTCTTTGCAACTTGTCGGTGCCTCCTGACGTCTGAGCCCAGCAGGAGCCAGAGGCCAGAGAGCCTGCTGCCGGACAGAGCTACGTGGACAACATTAGGCCTGCCACCTCCTTGGAGCCATCCGTTGGTGTGAGAGGGGAGGAGAAGGCAGCAGCAGGAGCATGCCCTTCAGGGCTTCCACCTGCAGCCCAAGCCTGAGTGACATCAGAACCTCAGGAGTTCCCTACCTGCCCACCAGCCCCACCACACTCCAGCAGCAGTGGGGGACGGACTGCACACCTGGGCACTTGGGGGGAAAGCTGAAGCATACTCCTGTTCCTTTGCAGCAGGTGACATCAGTCGGTGACATCACCAGCCTTGTCCTGCACGTAGAGGGCATCAGAAGTTCAAATACCTCATCAGGGAGGTGGGGGGAGGGATGGCGTCAGTCCTAAGGGCTGTGCCAGGAACGCTCCTGCTGGTTTTTGAAGGGGGCCCGCTTGTGCAGCTGTCGGGGGTTGCGACCCCAGCTCTGAGCAGGAAAGGTCTGTGCACAGCTGGGCTGCTTCCGAGTGTGTGTGACTGGTGCTGCAGGGTGGGTACTTGGCCCCAGCCTGTGGGATTGTGTGAAACTGCAGGTAAATGGCATCCATGTCTCCATAGGAGCATCCTTTCAGCAGAAAGTCTTCCCCCGCCTCTTTTTCAGAGTCCTATTTGGGCTGGAGGTCAGTGCCTAACTGTCTTCTGCAGCCCAGGCGCCTCCCCTCTACCGGCAACCCATTCTCCTCCTCTGCTGCCCCAGCCTCTCCCCACCTCCCACATAGATGTCTCCAGAACAAGAGTGCAGACCCCCTCAGAAGCTGCCTCAGAATATAGCGCAGAGCAAGTGTAAGGGAGGGAAGGAGACAGCCAGCTGCACCTGCTGGGCTCGAAGTATGCTGTGTGTCCTTCCACGTCCCCTTGAGAACTGCAGGGCTGAGGTCCAGGAAGTTGGGTGTGGTGGCTTCACAGCCCCGGCACCATGCCAGTCTTCGCAGCTCATGTCTTTGCACACCTGGGACTTTACTGTCTCCTCCTGCTCATCAGCCACCCACAGCACCCTGCTGTCCGGTGAAGTTCAGCCCCACGGGCCCATCTTCCCCTAGCAATCCACAGCTTCCCCGGCTTTCCCAGGGCCCCTCCTGAGCTGTCACCTTGGCCCTCACTTCTCTTTGCCTCAGGGATCTCACCGGTCACCCCTATGCTTCCTGTAGAGAGAGGCCAGGTCACTGTCCAGGGCGGCACTGCTCCCTGAGGGAGGTTCCCATGTGGGGGCCAGCAGGGGATGACTGTGGAGGGCACCCCGCCCTGCACTCAGGCCCAGAGAGCCCTGCCTGGAGTGTGCAGTTCTGAGCAGAAACCCGAGAGACTGAAGGGAGCAGACCCCCCAAAAGCTGTTCATGCGCCTCGAAGGAAGGAAGCTGGCAAGGTTCCGGCAGGACAACCTTCTGTCGCTTCTCCCTCCTGGAGAAGGCGAGCCATGGTGGTCAAGAAAGGAAACAGCAGGGATGAGGCCTCAGTCAGGGTCTGCCCAGCCTGTGCTCTGCAGAAACCGGAGGAGCCTGAGTCCCACCCCAGTTTGCAGACTCCCGGCCTCTGCGTCCTACTGCCTTCCTCCGAGGTACCTGGCCCACCAAGAGGAGGAAGCATGCAGTCACCAGCTGTCACCCCAGGGAGGATCCCACCCTGGCTACTAGCCACGCCCCTCCTCAGCATCCCCAGGGACAGGCTCTGAGCTCTCCCCCAACTCCGCCCACCCTCCAACAGCCCCAGAATGACCGCCCCTGGGACCGGCAGTTCACGGGAGTGCATCCCGCGGGTCAGTGGCCCACAAAGTCCTTTTGCCACGTGCCTGGAAAAGACCGCACCCCACCTCCCCTCCACTCACTGCCAATCTTGCTTCTGAATTTTTAATGCAGGTTCACCAGATAAAAGGCTATGAGAGATTCTGCAGCAAATAAACATGCAACATTTCCTACATCTATCTGATCATGAACGCATTTCTCATCTAATGCATTTTGAGAAGAGCGAACTAAAGTACAGGGCCGATCACTTCTTCCTTCAACACTCGAGTGGCTCCTTGGACCTGTCCTTTCAGTCACAGATAGGCACCCTGCTGGCCTTCATCATTCCTGCTTGCCTCCAGGACACGGGTCCTTTGCTTCACCTGCCCTCTGGGCCACCCTGAACCTGGCCCTGATCTCTCAGCCTGGGCTCATCTCACTCTGCACACTCCACACAGCCTGGTGCTCACACACTTTCCATACACAGCACATATTGTAGGCCTCCTCACCCTCTTCCAGCGCTTCTCCACCCCAGACTGCCCACTCCCTTCTCTTCTTCAATCCCTTCAATTGTAACTCATCATCAAAGTCTCAAATGCTGCCCTTTCCAAGGAGCCTTTCCTGATTTTTGTCAGGATGACTCACTCCAGATGGATACTGTTTCTTGATTCTTCCCTTCCTGTTTCAGCCAAGTGCTCTCCATCTCCTGTAAAGAACAATCCTTGTGGGAGAGCACCAGATCTGATTTGGCTCGGTGTCTCTCCCCAACTCCATCTGCCAGGACCTTGCAAAAGACTGTTCCAATAACACTATGAAAGTGAAAGTGAAACTGTTGGTCACTCAGTCATATCCAACTCTTTGCAACCCCATGGACTGTAGCCCACCAGGTTCCTCTGTCCATGGAATTCTCCAAGCAAGAATACTGGAGTGGTTTGCCATTCCCTTCTCCAGGTGATTTTCCTGACGCAGGGATCGAACCTGGGGCTCCTGCACTGCAGGAAGATACTTTACCATCTGAGCCACTATAGTTTTGCCAATAAAACTATACCAAGGAATAATACACCAATAGTAATATACCAAGCAATAAGTAGATGTTATTGGAATCACATCTCCCACCTCTCTGCTTCGTCCCTGGGAAGAGCAAGAGGCCAAGGCATTCATTTCATGGGTGCTCCGGGATTATAGCATCACGTGCAAGCCATGAGAAGTTGTATATATAAGAATAACACATCTTGCTGACTAAGACTGAGGTGGGGGCTCCTTTGAAGCACGCACGTAGTGAAGAACGGAGTCAGCCCCAAGATGAGCCATCATCTAAGGCACCCCTGAGGCTATACCAGGGTCAGCAGAGGCCTGGGACCTTGAGGACCAGCACGGCGTGCTCTGTCCGTGCAGGTAGGTATGGGGAGGAAGGGCTGGGGAGATGAGGAAGAAATGAGGCAAACAGGAATGGAAAGGAAGCAAAAGACGATAAAATAAAGAAGCCCAAGGAGGGGAGAGGAAGGGTCGCCAAGGAATCCTGGTGTGTCCTCTTTTTTTTTTTAATTAATCTTGGTTGTGCTGGGCCTCTGCTGCTGTGCAGACTTTTCTCTAGTTGCAGAGAGGGGGGGCCACCCTCTAGCTGCTTCTCATTGCAGTGGCTTCCCTTGTTGTGGAGCACAGGCTTTAGGGCACTCAGGCTGCAGTAGTTGCAGCTCCCAGGATCTAGCGCACAGGCTCAATACTTGTGGCACATGGGCTTAGTTGTTCCGTGGCATGTGGAATCTTACCAGATCAGGGACTGAACCCACGTCTCTTCAGTCTTTACCACTGAGTCCCCAGGGCAGCCCCGTCCTCTGGTCTTGTCAGACATTCGGGGGACATACAGGAGAGTGCTGGAACAATACAGCCACCCTGTTCACGCCTCTCTGCTGGTGCTGCTCTGGGGAAGCTTAGCGGGGTAACGTGTGCCACCTTGGGAAGGACAGTGGTGCAGGGCCAGGTCCCTGGAGTGAGTGGTGAGGACAAGCTGGGCTAGTGCCAAAAGTGGGGACAGGTCCCCTACCTCGCCCTGGGCTGACATGGGTCACCGGGGCGCATGTGCCATCTGCAGGGGACTGAGACGTGATGGAGGAGGAGAGGGCAGGGGAGAAGGCTCTGCCTCCACCCCCTCCCTCCTGGGGCCTCAGGCCCCAGCTGGTCCTCCCAGCAGAGCTGTGTGCACAGACCCTCCCCTTTCCTGGGTGCCCCTTTCTGAAAATGAACTTCTGAGCCCAGAGGTCATCCCAGGCCCTGCTCCTCAGCCTGTGTCCTTGAAGCGGCCATATCCTGTGAACTTCTTGGTCATATGACAAGCTCTTTGACATGCAATCCCATCGTAGGTATCTTGGTTCTCTCTTCCCTCCTCGTAACACACCCATATAAGTTGTCCCTAAACCTGAAGGGATGCCAGTGCTCAGCAAGGAATGAATAAAGCAAATGAAATCAGGAGACTGGGCTCAGCACTGTCTGGGTTAACTGTGATAATACTCCGATCATGGGAAACCGTCATCAAATGTTTGCACTGGCATTTTCACTTTAGGTCATCTGTCATTAGAACCGGAATTGGACAGGAACCCAAGACCCTCCTCACGCAATTTGAAGGAACTGCAGGGCTCGGTTTACCCACTCTGCTGAGGGTGGGGGGGTGGCGGGCGTGGGGTGTGTGTGAAAATCTTGCTAGTTTCAGAGACTTTGGAGAACAATGCCCGTCCCTGTGAACGCGTGCTGAGAGCTGCCAGCTACTGTCATGGTCCCATTAGGCATATCGGGACTCTGACCGGAAGTCACACTCGGGAAAGGCAGCTGTTCCCGTTCGCAGGTGGAGCATCGCCTGACGTCACCAGAGCTGGAGGCAGACAGGCCCCTGGACAGCCAGGGACGAGGGCGGTGGCCTTCCACACGGCCACCTGCCACCGCCTGACAGATTGACGCAAGGAAAGTGGAAACGGTCTGTTCCTGGCCTTCTCCGACCAGAGGAGGATTGAGAAATGTGTCTGGCATCAGTGCCGCAGGAGAATACATAAGCAGCCAACTCGCTTACTGGAAAAGAAATGAGCTCATCTGCCAAGCCAGCCTGAATCTTAATGGGAACACCATGCGGTGGGGTGGGAGGGCTGGAAGGGGGTTTTGTCCCAGCCTGGGGTCGGGGGCGCGGAGTACTTTCCACATCAGGCGCTGCACCAGGAGCAGCAGGGTCCCTTGGAAAGCAGCGATGATTTTGAACACAATACTCTTGAAGCCAAGAGCCAAAGTGGAGGAGAGAAATGCACCCAAGAAAAACGAGGCTTAAAATGAGAGTGGTCGGCAGGAACCCAGACTGTGCTGACCTGGCCCGTCTGCCACATTTTCAGATGGAGGAGAACCAGGAAAGGTCTGAAGCCCACCAATGTGCATTGTGGAGAAGGCCTATCACTCTTTCCCCCTCGTATGCCAATAATATACATTAATCAAGAATAAATAAGCAGGGGGTTGGGGAGGGAAGGATTGGCAGTTTGGGGTTTAAAGATAGGAAGTTAGAATGGATAAGCAACAAGGTACCGCTGTATAGCACAGGGAACTATATTACAATACCCTGTAATAAACTATAATGGAAAAGAATATGAACAAGAATATATATATATATAACTGAATCACTTTGCTGTACAGCAGAAATTAGCACAACCTTGTAAATCAATTATCCTTGATCTTTTTTAAAACTTCAAATAAATTTTTAAAAATTAAATATCAAGTGAAATAAATTTTTAAAAATCTCAAGTAAATAAAAGGAATACAAATTGGAAAAGAAGAAGTAAAGCTTTCACTGTTCGCTGATGACATGATCCTCTACACAGAAAACCCTAAAGACTCTACCAGAAAACTACTAGAGCTAATCAATGATTACAGCAAAGTTGCAGGATATAAAATCAACACACAGAAATCCCTTGCATTCCTATACACTAATAATGAGAAAATAGAAAGAGAAATTAAGGAAACTATTCCATTCACTGTTGCAATGAAAACAATTAAATACTTAGGAATATATCTACCTAAGGAAACAAAAGACTTGTACATAGAAAACTATAAAACACTAGTGAAAGTAATCAAAGAGGACATGAATAGATGGAGAAATATACCGTGTTCGTGGATTGGAAGAATAAATATTGTAAAAATGAGTATACTACCCAAAGTAATTTATACATTCAATGCAATCCCTATCAAGCTACCAACAATATTTTTCACAGAACTAGAACAAATAATCTCACAATTTGTATGGAAATACAAAAAACCTCGAATAGCCAAAGCAATCTTGAGGAAGAAGAATGGAACTGGGGGAATTAACCTGCCGGACTTCAGGCTCTATTACAAAGCCACAGTCATCAAGACAGTATGGTACTGGCATAAAGACAGAAATATAGATCAATGGAACAAAATAGAAAGCCCAGAGATAAACCCACGCTCCTATGGACACCTTATCTTCGACAAAGGAGGCAAGAATATAAAATGGAGAAAAGACAGTCTCTTTAACAAGTGGTGCTGGGAAAACTGGTCAGCCACTTGTAAAAGAATGAAACTAGAACACTTCCTAACACCATACACCAAAATAAACTCAAAATGGATTAAAGATCTAAATGTAAGACCAGAAACTATAAAACTCCTAGAGGAGAACGTAGGCAAAACACTCTCCGACATAAATCACAGCAGGATCCTCCAAGACCCACCTCCCAGAATATTGGAAATAAAAGCAAAAATAAACAAATGGGACCTAATTAAAATCAAAAGCTTCTGCACAGCAAAGGAAACTCTAAGCAAGGTGAGAAGACAACCTTCAGAATGGGAGACAATAATAGCAAATGAAGCAACTGATAAAGGATTAATCTCCAAATTATACAAGCAGCTCCTGCAGCTTAATTCCAGAAAACTAAGTGACCCAATCAAAAAATGGGCCAAAGAACTAAACAGACATTTCTCCAAAGAAGACATAAAGATGGCTAACAAACACATGAAAAAATGCTCAACATCCCTCATCATCAGAGAAATGCAAATCAAAACCACAATGAGATACCATTTCACACCAGTCAGAATGGCTGCTATCCAAAAGTCTACATGCAATAAGTGCTGGAGAGGGTGTGGAGAGAAGGGAACCCTCTTACACTGTTGGTGGGAATGCAAACTAGTACAGCCACTATGGAGAACAGTGTGGAGATTCCTCAGAAAACTGGAAATAGAACTGCCATATGATCCAGCGATCGCACTCCTGGGCATACACACCGAGGAAACCAGAATTGAAAGAGACACATGTACTCCAATGTTCATTGCAGCACTGTTTATAATAGCCAGGACATGGAAGCAACCTAGATGTCCATCTGCAGATGAATGGATAAGAAAGCTTTGGTACATATACACAATGGAGTATTTCTCAGCCATCAAAAAGAATGCATTTGAATCAGTTTTAATGAGGTGGATGAAATTGGAGCCAATTACACAGAGTGAAGTAAGCCAGAAAGAAGAACATCAATACCGTATATTAACGCATATATATGGAATTTAGAAAAATGGTAACCTGAACCCTGTATAAGAGACTTCAAAAGAGACATAGGCATTTAGAACAGTCTTTGGGACTCTGTGGGAGAGGGTGAAGGTGGAATGATTGGAGAGAATGGAATTGTAGCATGTATATTATCATAAGTGACCAGTCCAGGTTCAACGCATAAATTTTCCTCTGTTCATTTCTTTGCATTTGTGCTTTTTTAATAAAATTCTTTTTAAAAAAAAAAAAATAAGCAAGAAGAAGGGATGAAAACCCCTCATCGTCCCATATGCAGACATAGAGAGTGCATGACACACTGAACCCACTCAGATCTCTGACAAGCTCCTGGGTCACGAGGAGGCTGCTGGTCCAGGGATGACACTTTGATGGCAGGGCCCTTCCAGACGTTTAAAAATATACATGTATATACATCTCTGTTCTAAGAAGTTTCCATAGACTATGTACTATTTTTAACACGACTCAATTTAATAACATATCTTGACTCTTATTCCACATCAAGAATATACTTCAATAATAAATTTTATCTGCTATACAGAAGTCCATTGTATATAAGTTCTAGAATCTATTTAACCAGTCTTCTATTGCTGGACACATGGGTTGTTTTCAACTTTTTTTCTGTTATAAATAGCATTTGCAAAGATGAGTCCTGTTACTAAAACTTAACCATACATCCTAAATTTCAGTAAGTTAAAGGCATGCATACTTTGGGGACCTTCCATAAAGACCTCCATAAAATGTTTACCACAAGCACAACCACCAGCAGTATACCAGTCACTCCCGTTTAAAACAATTCTCCAGTGAAGTAAAAGCAAATGACATCCTCAGTTCCTGCCTCCGCGTTTGCCGCATCAGGAAAGTCGCACAGTTTCCCAACGGGAAAGCCCAGGCTCTCACTCCCTCATTCATGGCACATCTCCCCACCACCCACTGTGCAGTGAGGCACGGGACAGTCACCATCCAGAAAGGAACAGGGACGCCATAAAAATGGCCTGTTTTCCCAAATGTTCTCCAAATACTTCAAGAAATTTACTTTTTTTAGAGGGGTCTGCTGAGACACTCTATCTGTTGCCTTGGATTTGCCAATGAGGCACTTGAAGCCAAGTGGTGTGGTGACCTGCCCAGTCTCAGATCTCTAGGAAACCAGCCCGGGGGCCGGCCCTTCATCCTTTTCTACTCCCACTGAAGCTAGTTAGTGCCCCCCCACCACCAAAAAAAGTGCATCACAGTCTTCTCCTGGCTCCATCATGGAGATGTTCTTCTCGGTTTCCCACACGCTTGGTAAGCACACGTCACTGAGGCACCAGTCTGTGCTGGGGGTGTGATGGAGGAGGGTGTGTGAGGGGAGAGGAGGCTGTCGGAAGAGCTGACGCGACCTGAGCCATGTCCACCAGCTCCTGGGGACCGGGCGTGCATGGTGCTGGTCCCAACCCTTCGGGACCCAAGAGGCAATTGGGATGAATGGCCCAAGTCAGCCTGGGATGCTGTACCAGCCCTTACTTGTTCCCCTGTCCTTATTGCCCTCAGAGCTGGGGGTAGGGGCAGGGCAACTCCTGCTGAGCTCTCCCCTGACAGTGAGGAGGAGGAGGAACTAGGCTGCCAGGGCAGGCGGCAAGCCAGTCAGAGACCATAAAACCAGGCCTGGACTAGGACAGAAATAGAGGGACACCCAGGAGTGGTCAGTTGGGGAAATGCATCTGAGGGCCGGTCAAGAGGACCTATCCCTGACAGAGAGGGGAAGGAGAGCAAGGTGTCTATGGCAATGGGGCATTTTCCTCTGGGTATTACAGGACACAGACAGAGAAACTGTGGGGGCAGAGGTTAAGAGAATTTAGGACACAGGAGAATCTAGAATAACTTTGGGAGAGTCCAGTGGACACGTGTGGTAGAAATTTGGACAAGAGGCTCGGGAAGAGTTGATCACCATGATGGTTAGTTTTAGTGTCAACTAGACAGGGAAAAGGGATGCCCAGAGAGCTTGTAAAACATTATTCCTGGGTGTGTCTGTAAGGGTGCTTCCTGAAGAGATGGGCATTTGAGTTGGTGAACTGAGTAAGGCAGAGGGCCCTCCCCAGTGTGAGTGGGCTTCATGCTGAGCATCCAAATAGATCAAAAAGACAGAAGATGAATTCATCCTCTGCTTGAGCTGCGATGTCCATCTTCTCCTGCCCTAGCTCACTGGTGCTCCTGGTTCTCAGGCTTTCAGAATCAGATGGGAACTGGCACCACCCGCCCCACCTGATCCTCAGGCCTTCAGGCTGGGACTGAATTTCACCTCTGGCTTACCTGGTTCTGCAGCTTTCAGACGGCAGGTCATGGGGCTTCTCTGCCTCCATAACTCCATAAGCCAATTCCTTCAGTAAATCTGCTCTTATATATCCATCCATCTATATCCAATTGGTTCTGTCTCTCTGGAGAACCCTGACTAGTACAGTCACCCTCCTGAGATCCAATGGGAATCCATAAGAAAGTTGGTCTAGGAGTCCTTGGACTCAATGCCTGGTGAAGCAGGTAGGGTGGGTGGACACAGCTCAGGGAAAGAGCATCACCAGAGCGAAGAGGGCTGAGCAGAAAGCCCTGACCCTCCGAGGGTTTCTGGACATTCACTGGGCATGTGGAAAAGATGCAAAGAGGAGAAGTTGCAAAAGAGGGTCCAAGAAAGAATACACAGGGAAGAGTTGAAGGAGGAACATTTCCTAAAAATGATCCATTAGGGCTACAAGTGCAGCTTCCTGTTGACCCACAAAGCCACCTCCAAGAATCTGTCCTTCAAAACCACTTACACAAATGCTTGAAAATGCTTACAAAGATATTCATACTTTTTGTAAGAGAGAAAAAATTGGAGCCAACCCCAGTGTATATGGCAGCAGCTGGCATGCTGTAGCACTTCATAAGCCATTCATTTAATGAATGAATAAATTCAATTTCATTAATAGGACTACTGATCACCTAAATTATGGAAGATCAGTTCCAAGGGAAACACTGTTACCATGAAAACATTAAATAGACTTACATTCAGGGGTGTTTATGGTGTCCTGTAAAGTGAAAAAGTCACCAAATGTTTCAGATAAACACGGACTCCTTTCTGAAAATACATACGTGTATATTTGCATACATACACCTATGTATTACGGGCTTCCCAGGTGGACCTAGTGGTAAAGAACTCGACTGCCAATACAGGAGTATATAAGAGACATGGGTTTGATTCCTGGGTCAGGAAGATTCCCTGGAGGAGGGCATGGCAACCCACTCCAGCATTCTTGCCTGGGAAATCCCATGGACAGGAGTGCCTGGTGGGCTACAGTCCATGGGGTCGCAAAGATTCAGACATGACTGAAGTGACTTGGCATGCCCATACCTGTATATTATACATTATATAGTAACATTTATTTGCAAGGGATTTGTTTAGAAAATGCTCTCAGGTGAAATTTTTAAGGGACTGAGGGAAGCAGGCAAGGGCAGAGAAAGAAGCCAGGGAAGATCCTGGCCCATCAGAAGCCTCACCTGATCCCCATGGGAGCTCTAGAGCATGAATGGAACCACAGAGCTGCCCCACCTCAAAGAAAGGGGACCAGATTTTTGTTCCTGCCTCAGGCAGTCATTGATTTCCCAGGTGGGCAGTGGTAAAGAATCCATCTGCCAATGAAGGTGACGCAAGAGATACGTGTTGGATCCCTGGGTTGGGAAGATTCCCTGGAGGAGGAAATGGCAACCTACTCCAGTACTCTTGCCTGGAAAATTCTATGGGGAGAGGAGCCTGGCGGGCTACAGTCCATGCGGTCACAAAGAGTTGGACATAACTGAGCACATAGGACACACACATACTATGCAGTCATTGGTTGGGGGCAGGCCCCACGGGACATGCTTTGACCTCCCAGACACTGCTGGGTGAAGCAGATCATTTCTGCTAAGGGTGATTCTCCAGAAAATGGTGCAACTCTGAACCATTAGCAGCTAGGATGGGTGTATTGGTCAGATGAACAACATCTAGGCAAGCACTCAGCTCAGTTCAGTTCAGTTCCGTCGCTCAGTCGTGTCCGACTCTTTGCGACCCCATGAATCACAGCACGACACACCTCCCTGTCCATCACCAACTCCCGGAGTTCACTCAAACTCATGTCCATCAAGTCGGTGATGCCATCCAGCCATCTCATTCTTTGTCGTCCCCTTCTCCTCCCGCCCCCAATCCCTCCCAGCATCAGAGTCTTTTCCAGTGAGTCAATTCGTCGCATGAGGTGGCCAAAGTATTGCAGTTTCAGCTTTAGCATCAGTCCCTCCAATGAACATCCAGGATTGATCTCCTTTAGAATGGACTGGTTGGATCTCCTTGCAGTCCAAGGGACTCTCAAGAGTCTTCTCCAGCACCACAGTTCAAAAGCATCAATTCTTCGGCAATCAGCTTTCTTCACAGTCCAACTCTCACATCCATACATGACCACTGGAAAAACCATAGCCTTGACTAGATGGACCTTGGTTGGCAAAGTAATGTCTCTGCTTTTTAATATGCTATATAGGTTGGTCATAACTTTCCTTCTAAGGAGTAAGCGTCTAACAGTATCTAATATAGATGTGCACGTGTGTGTGTGTGTGTGTGTGTGTGTGTGTGTGTGTGTAGGTATACAGAGAAAAATCTGGAAGAATATTTTCCAATGTATCAACAGCAGCTATCTCCGGAAATGGAGATGGGTATTGGAGGAGGGCAATCAGAGAAGAAAATGTTATATTTCACTTAATATGCTTCTGTCTTAGGCACATTTTCTTGTAAGCAGCATGCATTACATTTGTAATTTTAAAAATAAGGAGGTTGGCCAGCAGAGTTAAAAGTTGCAGCTAGGCCAGGCTATCTGAAAATGGAGAAGTGCCCTAGTGGGTTCATAAGAACTCTCTAACTGCAGAGTGCTTGGGGATCAGGAATGGGAACACAGAGGGGCCATGAAACAGGACTAGCAGTTTAGCAGAGGATGTTGGCGACCAGGGGAGTGGCCAAGAGCCACACCTCCATGCCGTGCAGGGACCCTCGGCCTTTCTGGGGCTGAGTCTCCCTATCTCTCCTCACTCTCAGCACTCTCTCTGTAATGAATGATTCTTTTCTTTCTCTTGAAATGAATGAACAAATGGGAGTCCTCTCAAGGAACTGATGCCAAGGGCTGGGATGTTCCTTCCCAGAAGATAAATCATACATATTGTCATGAGGGAGAACAGGAGTTTGTCAGGAATTATGGTTCTTGGCCATCTGAGGTTCCTCTTAGAAACTAGAGTGCCAGGGCACCTGGCCCACTCGGAGGTGGTGAGTGGGGAGGAGGCAGTGAGCAGGCTGGCCCAGAGGACACTAGCCCACTGGGCGGCAGAGCCCTTGCAGCCAACCCCCTGCCACAGCCAAGCTTCTCTTGGGCCCTCCAGCCCAGCAACATCCTGGTCCCCATCGAGGGGTGGGAGGTGGGCTGAGAGCCTGACCACCGAATAAGGGTCATAGACAACGCAGCAGGGAGTGGAACTCTGAGAGACTCAGCCACTGTCTGCTGGCTCAAAGTGGGGGCCGTCACTCACTGGTGCCTACCTCAGGGAGTCTGGGCTGCCACAGACCGGGTGGCTTAAAGAATGAACACTTTCTCCCCACAGCTGTTGGGGCTGGGAGGCCATGATCTGGATACCAGCAGGGTCAGGTTGTGCTGAGGACAACCTTTCTGTGTTAGTCAGCCACCTTCTTGTTGTATCCTCACATGGCAGAGAAAGAAGAGAGGCCTAGCTCTTTTCTGCTTCTTCAGTTCAGTTCAGTTCAGTCACGTCCGACTCTGCAACCCCATGAACCATAGCACGCCAGGCCTCCCTGTCCATCACCAACTCCCGGAGTTCACTCAAACTCATGTCCATCGAGTCGGTGATGCCATCCAGCCATCTCATTCTCTGTCGTCCCTGTCTCCTCCTACCCCCAATCCCTCCTAGCATCAGAGTCTTTTCCAGTGAGTCAACTCATCACATGAGGTGGCCAAAGTATTGGAGTTTTAGCTTTAGCATAAGTCCTTCCAATGAACACCCAGGATTGATCTCTTTTAGAATGGACTGATTGGATTTCCTTGCAGTCCAAGGGACTCTCAGGAGTCTTCTCCAGCACCACAGTTCAAAAGCATCAATTCTTCAGCGCTCAGCTTTCTTCACAGTCCAACTCTCACATCCATACATGACCACGGGAAAAACCATAGCCTTGACTAGACGGACCTTTGTTGGCAAAGTAATGTCTCTGCTTTTTAATATGCTGTCTAGGTTGGTCATAGGCACTAATCCCATCATCAGGGTTCTACCCTCATGACCTAGTTATCGCCATAGGTCCCAGCTCTGAATACCATTGTACTGTGGTTAAAGTTTCAACATATGAATTTGGGGAGGTCACAACCATCAAGTCATGTTCCAAGATGATAAATCTTCAGGGGAAGACAACCTTGTGAAGGTGCCTAGTGAATTTAGAACAACATGGTGGTTCTGGCAGGATCTGAAAACAAGGAGAGTGCCAAAGAAGGTGTTCTGTTGGAGCAGATGAACCTGTAAATGTGACTGGGCAAAGAAGTCACTCGCTAGGGAACACTGATGATCCCAGAAGGGATGGCCCAGCCCCTGCCTTAGCTCCTCAGAAACCCCCTATGGAATGTTTCTGTGCCATGGCAAGCCTGTTTGACAAGCATGAAGCCAAGAGAAAGGAACGGAAATATTAATGATAAATGAATTGACATGATAAAGCAAGTAGGCAGGATAGGTTTAACACTCTAAAATCTCCATGTGCTAAGTTGCTTCAGTTCTGTCCGACTCTTTGCAACCCTAGGGACTATAGCCCACAAGGCTCCTCTGTCCATGGGATTCTCCAGGCAAGAATACTGGAGTGGGTTGCAGTTCTCTCCCCCAGGGGATCTTTCCAACCCAGGGATAGAACCCGCGTCTCCTGCATTGGCAGGCAGGTTCTTTACCACTAGCACCACCTGGGAAACAAAATCTCCATATGTAGAGGCAACTTTTCTGTTGTTAGAGATGATCACAGTTCAGATTACACAAAATGATGCTTGGACATATGAGATATGTGGTTAGGGTGTTAGAGACAAGCCACTGTGGGTGACCATGGATCGCAGTTTAAAAATGATGGCTGTGGGTCACACAGACCAGTAATACCTTGACCAAATCATTTCGGAGTGTGATGTTGAGACTTGGAGTACAAACATGGGAGCAGCATGTGAAAGTAATTTTTACCAGAGATAGATTACAAAAATTACAGGGTAGTGGAAAAAAAAGTGCAGTGCAAGTCACTCAGTCCTGTCTGACTCTTTGCGACCCCATGGACGATACAGTCCATGGACTTCTCCAGGCCAGAATACTGGAGTGGGTAGCCTTTCCCTTCTCCAGGGGATCTTCCCAACCCAGGGGTCGAACCCAGGTCTCCCACATAGCAGGTGGAATCTTTACCAGCTGAGCCACAAGGGAAGCCCGATGGAAAAAAAGGCATATACTTTATCTTCAGCAAAAGTAAGACACAGTAATGATCTATGGATTGAAATTTTCGGTGGTTGTTGTCTAGTCACTCAGTCATGTCCTTCACTATCTCCTGGAGCTTGCTCAAACTCATATCCATTGAGTCAGTGATGCCATCCAACCATCTCATCCTCTGTCGTCCCCTTCTCCTCCTGCCTTCAATCTTTCCCAGCATCAGGGTCTTTTCTAAGGAGTCAATTCTTCGCATCAGGTGGTCAAAGTATTGGAGCTTCAGCATCAGTCCTTCCAATGAATATTCAGGGTTAATTTCCTTAGGGTTGACTGGTTTGATCTCCTTGCAGTCCATGGGACTCTCAAAGAGTCTTCTCCAACACCACAGTTTGAAAGCATCAATTCTTCAGCACTCAACCTTCCTTATGGTCCAATTCTCACATCCATACATGAATACTGAAAAAACCATAGCTTTGATTAGACGGAACTTTGTCTCTGCTTTTTAATATGCTGTCTAGGTTGGTCATAGCTTTTCTTCCAAGGAGCAAGTGTCTCTTAATTTCATGGCTGCAGTCACCATCTGCAGTGATTTTGGAGCCTAAGAAAATAAAGTCTGTCACTGTTTCCCTTGTTTTCCCATCTATTTGCCATGAAGTGATGGGACTGAATGCCGTGATCTTAGTTTTTTGAATGTTGAGCTTTAAGCCAACTTTTTGACTCTCCTCTTTCACTTTCATCAAGAGGTTCTTTAGTTCCTCTTCACTTTCTGCCATAAGGGTGGTGTCATCTGCATATTTGAAGTTATTGATATTTCTCCTTGCAATCTTGATTCCAGCTTGTGCTTCATCCAGCCTAGCATTTCATATGATGTACTTTGCATGTAAGTTAAATAACCAGGGTGACAACATACAGCCTTGATGTGCTCCTTCCCCAGTTTTGAACCAGTTTGTTGTTCCCTGTCCGGTTCTGTTGCTTCTTGACCTGTACACAGATTTCACAGGAGGCAGGTCAGGTGGTCTGGCATTCCCGTCTCTTTCAGAATATTCCACAGTTTGTTGTGATCCACACAGTCAAAGGCTTTAGTGTAGCCCATGAATTAAAAGTAAATGTTTTTCTGGAATTCTCTTGTGTTTTATGTGATCCAGTGGACATTGGCAATTTGATTTCTGGTTCCTCTGCCTTTTTTAAATCCAGGAAGTTGAACATCTGGAAGTTCTTGGTTTATATACTGTTGAAGCCTAGCTTGAAGGATTTTGAACATTACCTTGCTAGGATGTGAAATAAGTGCAACTGTGCAGTAGTTTGAACATTCTTTGCTCTTCTTTGGGACTGGAATGAAAACTGACCTTTTCCAGTCCTGTGGCCACTTCTGAGTTTGCCAAATTTGCTGGCATATTGAATGCAGCACTTTCACAACATCATCTTTTAGGATTTGAAACAGCTCAGCTGGAATTCCATCATCTCCACTAGCTTTGTTTGTAGTAACACTTCCTAAACTTGTCTTCGCACTCCAGGATGTCTGGCTCTAGGTGAGTGATCACACCATCGTGGTTCTCTGGGTGACTGAGATCTTTTTTGTACAGTTCTTTTGTGTATTCTTGCTACGTCTTCTTACTAGCTTCTGCTGTTAGGTCCATACCATTTCTGTCCTTTATTGCGCCCATCTTTGCATGAAATGTTCCCTTGTTAGCTCTAATTTTCTTGACGAGAACTCTAGTCTTTCCCATTCTGTGGTTTTCCTCTATTTCTTTATATTGTTCACTTAATAAACTGAAATCTGCTCAGAATTCACATGGGGAGAAGATGGACTGGAGAGGATTCCTTGTGAACAGCAGATCTCAGGAGACAATCACAAAGCCCGCCTTTCCTCTAGGTAAGGGGCACACTCTGGAGTGATGGTCCTATATCCATGACTGTGGGACACAGGGACCAGAGAGCAGGAGGCAATGGACTCAACAAAGGAGGAAGTGCTGGGACTGTCTGATGGTTCAGTGGTTAAGACTGCATGCTTCCATTGCAACGGGTATGGGTTCAATCCCTGCTCAGGGAACTAAGATCCCAGATTCTACTCAGCTTGGTGAAATAAATAAATAAACTATCTCTAACAACAACAACAAAAAATAATAAGGAAGAAGTGCTATAAAACATCCAGAGAGTGAGGCTGCAATTCTCAGAAACTGCCAGTAAAAATCATTCCCCAAAATAACCTCCTGCTGATATCGAAGCAAGGAATATCCAACTCAGTACACAGTGAACTAAAAGGCTGCTGGCATGGCATCAATATAAAGAAAATCCCAGGGGGCGAAAAGTGAGTAAGATCAGCAAAAATTACCAGGCCAAAAAAAAAAAAACAAACTCATCCAAAAAATGTTGCCATAAAATGTTAACAACAAAACATCTTTCTATGAATTAAAAAAAGACTTTACAAAGCAACAATGTATTTGAAGGAAGATCACAAAGCAGAAATACAAAATAGTGAGAAAACCAAAGAGAATAAAAAAAGAGTGTAGGATTTCCTTTGTGGTCCAGTTGTTTAGAATCTACCTGCTGATGCAGGGAACATGGCTTGGATCCCTGATTCAGGAAAATCCCACATGCTGCTGAGCTCACACTCTAGAGCGCATGCTGCTGCTGCTAAGTCACTTCAGCCATGTCCGACTCTGTGTGACCCCATAGACAGAAGCCCACCAGGCTCCCCTGTCCCCGGGATTCACCAGGCAAGAACACTGGAGTGGGCTACCATTTCCTTCTCCAATGTGTGAAAGTGAAAAGTGAAAGTGAAGTCGCTCAGTCGTGTCCAACCCTTAGCGACCCCATGGACTGCAGCCCACCAGGCTGCTCCATCCTCCCCAACAAAAGAAACTACGCACTGAGAAGCCTGAGCACCCCAACTAGAGAGGAGCCCCTGCTCACAACTAGAGAAAACCTGTGTGCAGCAACAAAGACCCACAGCCAAAAGTAAATAAATAAAACTCTTTTTACAAAGAGTGAAGACATGGACATGGAGGATAAAGATGAGACAGGCAACCAAAAGGAAACACACAAGAAAGAGCTAAAAGAATTTGAGAGAGAGGAAGAAGGATTTGAGGAAGAAGGATTTGAGACAGAGATCAGAGTTAACATATTTGGCCTATAAATAATTGTAAGTGTCCCTCATCTGTTTTTTAGAAACAGATTTTCAGATTACATCACAAAATAAAATCCAACTCAAAGCAAATACAAGATAACCACCAAAAGATGGATAAATATACCAGGCAAACGTTAATAAATCACTACCTCATTCACTTCTCTCTGTTAAGCACATTCTTTAAATATGTCTCACCGAGCATGAACTATAAGAAGTACACACTTCTAAACTAAAGGGTTTACAAAGACAACTATGATCATCTTGTCACGCAGTGTTGAAACATATCTCAGAGTATCACTCTATCAAATGCTGTGTTCACAAGTGTTTGGTTCCCGTAGTTTATGATGAAAATGCAAAACGGTATAACCACTCTTCAAACAGTTAATAATTTTCTTAAAGAGTTATAGATACCCTTACTATATGACCCAGTAATCCTACTCTTGGGGATTCATCCTAGAGAAAAGAAGACTCACATTCCCAGAAACACCTGTACACAAATGTACCCAGCAGCTCTAGTCATAACCGCCAAAAAAGTGAAGTGAAAGTGTTAGTCCCTCAATCATGTCCAACTCTTTGTAGCCCCAGGGACTGTAGCCTGCCAGACTCCTTTGTCCATGGAATTCTCCAGGCAAGAATACTGGTGTGGCTAGCCATTCCCTTCTCCAGGAGATCTTCCTGACCCAGGGATCAAACCCAGGTCTCCTACACTGTGGGTGGATTATTTACCGTCTGAACCACCAGGTCATAACTACCAAAACCAACCCAAATTTTCTATGATGGACAAATGTCATATAGCCTTACAACAGAACACTACTTCACAATGAAAAGAAACAAAATACTGATGCCCAGAACAATTTGGATTTGAATTTCAATTTGAATTTCAAGGTATTGTGCTTGAATTTCAAGGTATTGTGCTTAGTGAAAGTAGCTGGTCTCAAAAGGTTACAGACCATATGATTCTACTCCAACGTAATTTTCTAAAAGATAAAATTATAGTGATAGAGAACAGATCAGTGGTCTACAGGAGCTAGAAATGAGGGGAGGGTGTGAATAGCATGAGTTTTTTTTTTTTTTAAGGTTATAGAACAATTTTGTATCCTGATTATTGTGATTGCTATGTGTGTGTATATATATATATATATATATATATATATATATATGATGTACACAAATACATATACATGTTTCATAACTCATTGAGCTATACACCAAAATAATTTTTGAAAAGTCAGTTTTACTGTATAATTATTTTTAAATAAATGCATTTAGTCATTTAAATAAAAAATAAACTGAGAGAAAACATAAAGAAGTAATTAATAAAGATAAAAACATAAATTGGTGATTTGGAAAAAAAGAAAAATAGTATAATTGATGAAAAAATTCAAAACCTTGTTGTGGGAAGGATGGTGGTAGGCTAGAATCTATAAACCACCTACATGAGGAAAAAGGGTTTTATTAATATCACAAAGAACAAATGATAAGAGAGAAATAACCAGAAATAGAATATTAAAAGAATTATAAATACTTATTTGGTTAATTATATTCAAATATGTTTGAAAACATTTAAGAAATTAATAATTTCCTAGAAAAATATAACTTTATTAGAACTAAATTCAAAAGCGTTAGGAAATTTAAATAGAGTAATTTGCAAGGAGATAAGATTGTTGTTACAGGTTGAATTGTGTACTCCAAAATTTATATATTGAAATTCTAACCACCAGCAACTCAAAAGGTGCTCTTGTTTAGGGATACAGTTATTGAAGATGTAATCAGTTAAGTTAGGATGTGTTAGCTGCTCAGTTGTGTCCGACTCTTTGCGACCTCAGGGACTGCAGCCCTCAAGGATCCTTTGTCCATGGGATTCTCCAGGCAAGAATACTGCGGTGGGTAGTCACTCCCTCCTCCAAGGGATCTTCCTGACCCAGGGATCGAACCCATGTCTCCTACACTGCAGGCAGATTCTTTACCATCTAAGCCACCAGGGAAGCCCCAGTTAGGATGAAGTCTTGCTGACTTGCATTAGGGCAGGTTGGGACTAATTCAGCATGACTGATATCCTTATAGAAAGAGGAAATGTGAACACAGACGCAGGCACACAGGGAGATGCCACATGAAGATGGGCGCTGTGCAGCCACAGAACAAGTGATCCCCAGGAGCTAGGAGAGAGACCTGGGGCAGACCCTTCCCTAGACCCTCCAGAGGAGCGTGGCCGGGCCAACACCTTGATATCAGACTTCTGAACTCCAGAACTGGAGACAAGAAATTTCTGTCATTGAAGCCACTCAGTTTGAGGTACCCTACTATGGCAGCCCCAGCAAACTAATATTGTTTTCAATGAATTATTCTTCAGAATAGCCTTAGATCATTGTGTAAGATAATTTACACAGTCTTTAATAAATAGTGATACTTTCAGTGCTTTTAAAATTACTACAAAGTGGTGAAAATGAGGAAAAACTTCTGTCTTCCTGTGAAGTAAACATGACGCTGAAACCTGACGAGGAGTGTACTCACAAAAAGGGAGGAAATATAGACCAATCTGAATTATTAATTCCAATTTTAAAATCCTAAATTGAATATTCAAAAACAAAACTTATCAATGGAATAAAATAAAAATACATCCTTATGACTAAGTAGAATTTATTCCAAGAATAAGAGGATAACTGAATATCAGGAAATTGATTCATGAATTCGATGGCTCTAAAGAAAAAAATTAGATTGCCTTCAGTTCAGTTCGGTTCAGTTCAGTTGCTCAGTCGTGTCCGACTCTCCGCGACCCCATGAATCACAGCACGCCAGGCCTCCCTGTCCATCACCAACTCCCGGAGTTCACTCAAACTCATGTCCACAGAGTCGGCGATACCATCCAGCCATTTCATTCTCTGTCGTCCCCTTCTCCTCCCACCCCCAACCCTTCCCAGCATCAGAGTCTTTTCCAGTGAGTCAACTCTTCACATGAGGTGGCCAAAGTATTGGAGTTTCAGCTTTAGCATCAGTCCCTCCAATGAACACCCAGGATTGATCTCCTTTAGAATGGACTGGTTGGAACTCTCAAGAGTCTTCTCCAACACCACAGTTCAAAAGCATCGATTCTTCGGCGATCAGCCCTCTTCACAGTTCACAGACCATAAAAAGCTTATATCCAGTCTTAGTTTAAATATTTTAAATGAAAAAAGAATATATTAATATTTCATAATATGATAAATGTATATTTACCTCAAAAATTCATTTCACTAGAAAAAATCCTCTCAGTGTCAGAAACAAAGCCAGATGTCTTCTATGCTGCTGCTAAGTCGCTTCAGTCGTGTCCGACTCTGTGCGACCCCATAGACGGCAGCCCACCAGGCTCCCCTGTCCCTGGGATTCTCCAGGCAAGAACACTGGAGTGGGTTGCCATTTCCTTCTCCATGTCTTCTATGACATTATGTCTAATATGGCACTCGAGGAAGCAGCCAACACAATTAGATATGAGAAATCAATTAGCAGAAATATTGGAAAGAGAAACTATGGTGTGACTGTATATCTGAAAAATCCAAGATAATCAGTGTTTTGAAACAGTATAACAAACAAAAGACAATTTATTGAATTAGCAAACTAGGACTTCCCTGGTGGTCCAGTGGCTAAGTCTCCATGCTACCAATGCAGGGGTCTGGGTTTGACCCCTCGTAGGGAAAATAGCTCCCACATGCCGCAAGTAAAGAGCCAGTGTGCCACAGCTAACATCCAGCACATCCAAATAATTAAAATAAACATTTTTAAAAATTAGCAGATTACAAAATTAACCCACTAAAGTCCATCGCTTTTCACATATAAAAGCAATAATCAAGTAGAAAATATGAATTATCAACCCAATAACAAAAAGACGAATAGACTATTTTTTAAACTGGGCAGTTGAGTGCATGCCACTAAAGACCACACACAAATGGTCAACAAACATAAGAAAAAATGTTCAGCATACTTAGTCATTATGGGAATATGTATCAAAACCACAATGATATACCACTTCACGCTCTCTAGGATGGTTAAAATAAAAAATATGGACAATAACAAGTGCTGATGAGGATGCAAAGAAACCGAAACTCATAAACTATTGATGGGAATATAAAATGGTGAGCCACTTTAGAAAAGTTTGACAGTTCCTTAAAATGCTAAAAATAGTTACCATATGACCCTGTAATTCCACCCTTAGCTATATCTGCAATATCGTGATTTATAAGAAATATATATTTGGCCACTCAGATGACCAATATATTTTTCTTATATATTTTTTGTCTTTGTTCATAGTTCCTGGCTTACAGTTCCCCAAACCCTTCGTATCTCCTGAGTAATAAGAAAAATGAGATTATCTTCTTTCACAATATTTATATTTCGTTCTTGTCTCAGTTCCTGAAATGGCTTCAGAATGTCTTGTTATTTGTAACAAGGCCCTTTCCACCACACTAGATTTATGTTAATACAGTGATTTTTGGTAAACATCTAAAGATAGGGGCTGGTTGTCAAGGGAACTGACCATAAATGGTGGGTTGGAAATTTCAGTCCCACCCTCTGATTTCCGGAGATGGGGGAAGGGCTGGAGGTTAAATCAGTCACCAATGATTAATGATTTAATCAATCACGCCCGTGTAAGGAAGCCTCTATAAAACCCAAAAGGACTGGGCTAAGAGAGTTTCCAGGTGGTTGAATACATGGAGATTTGGGGAAAGAGGCACCCTCGGGGAGAGAGCATGGATGCTCTGCACAACTTTCACATGCCCTATGCATATCTTCCATTTGACTGTTCCTTAGCTATATCATTTTATAATAAACTAGTGATCTAGTAAGCAAAATGTTTCTGTGATCTCTATGAGCCACTCTAGCAAATTAATCCAACCCAAGAAGGAGGTTATTGGAACTTCTAATCTATAGCCGCTGGGCAGAAGCCCGGGTGACGGCCTGAATTTTTAATATTTATTTATCATCTAAAGATGCCACAACCTGGACTTTTGATTGGCATCTGAAGTGACAGATGTGGGGAAGGTGTTCTTGTGGGACTGAGCCCTTAAGCTGTAGGATCTGTAAACAGTGTCAGAATTGAGTTGAGTTGTAGGACACTTAGCTGAAGTCCAAGAATTACTTGATGGTGAGGGAAACCACCATCACACACACATTGGAACTGATTTCAGAACCTCTTAATACCCAAGAGAGTTAAAAGCAGGTCCACACAAAAACTTGTACATGAATGTTCATAGTAGCATTATTAATAGCAGCCAAAATATGGAAATGACCTAAATATCTATCAGCTAATGAATGGATAAAGCTGAAACTCCAATACTTTGGCCACCTCATGCGACGAGTTGACTCACTGGAAAAGTCTAATGCTAGGAAGGATTGGGGGTGGGAGGAGACGGGGACGACAGAGAATGAGATGGCTGGATGGCATCACCGACTCGATGGACATGAGTTTGAGTGAACTCCAGGAGTTGGTGATGGACAGGGAGGCCTGGCGTGCTGTGATTCATGGGGTCGCAGAGAGTAGGACACGACGGAGAGACTGAACTGAACTGAATGAATGGATAAACAAAATGTGGTATGGCTACACAGTGAAATACTATTTGGCAGTAAAAAATGAAGTACTGATACATGCTGCAACATTAATGAACTTTGAAAACACTATGCTATGCAAAAAATGCTATTCACAAAAGACCACATATTATATGATTACATTTATGTAAAATGTTCAGAATAGACAAATCTACAGAGATAGAAAGTAAATTATTTGTTGCTTGGGGCTGGAACAGGTAGGGGGAGGGGGAGGAGTGGGAATTGGAGTGAATGTTAACATTCACCTGTTTTTTTTAGGGGTCAATGGTATTCTAAAATTAGTGTGTAGTGATGTTGCCCAACTCTGTGACTATGCTAAAATCCACTTTAAATGAGTGAATTTTATGGCATGTGAAATATATTTCAATAAAGTTCTGAAAAAGAAAATATCAATTATGAAAAGGCTTCAATTTTGATATAGTACTATTAAGTCAAAGTGCCTAAGAGTTAACTCAAGAAATATGCAAGACCTATATGTTAACTTTAAAATGAAGATGGACTTCCCTGGTGGTCCAGTGGTTAAGAATCTGACACGGGTTCCCTGGTGCAGGAAGATTCAACATGCTGTGGGGCAACTAAGCCCTTTCTCCACAACTACTGAAGCCCACACACCTTAGAGCCCACGCTCCACAACAAGAGAAGCCACCCAGTGAGAAGCCTGCGCACTGCAACTAGAGAGCAGCCCTGGCGTGCTGCAACTGGAGACAGCCCACACGCAGCAATGGAGGTCAGCCGAAAAAGAAGAAATTAAATTAATTAATAAAAAATGAAGTAAATACATTTCAAAAATAAATAAATAACAAAACGAAGAAAACCTTACGATATTAGCACTGGAGAAACAAAAAAGAATTTTTGAACAAATGGGCGTGGGTATGAAGAAACAAAAACATAAAAAGGGGAATTCTCTCTGATTTACTTAATCAATTTAATATGATCCCAGTGAAAATATCAATAGCCTTTTTTTAACTAGACAAACTGGTCCTTAAGTATACACTGGAAAGTTTAAAAAAAAAAAAAAACCAAAGACTGTTGAGTAAGACTCTGAGGAAGAAAAACAATGATGGAGCAACAGTTCCACTAGTTATTAAAATTCTTCTAAAGCCTCAACGACTAAAAGAGTATGGTATTGATTTCATGGACATTCAGATGGATCAATGGAATAGATTTTAAAATCTAGTGATGGATTCAGAAAGAGTATATTAGTATGCAACGTAGGGTAGAATCTCAAAGAATGAAGGAAGATGGATTTTTATATAAATAATTTGGTGACAACTTGGTACCCAGTTTGAAATAAAATTAGTATATCTGTACTTGATCCATTAAACCAGAAAAAATTCCAAACAGATCAAAGACTACAATATTAAAAACTGAACAAAAATGTTCCAGAAGAGAGCATTTTTAGAAGATTATTTTTAAAACTTTGAAGGAAGGAAAGCCTTTCTTACCATGACTCAAAATCTAAAGTACATGAAAGGAAAGATTGATAAATATGTCTATAAGAGAATTAAAAAAATACTATAAGCAGTATCAAAAGACAAATAACAACCTGGAGGAGACACTGTATCTCGTATCAGACCAGAGAGTTAATCCTTCTAATATACAAAGAACTTCTAAGAATTATCATGAATAAGACCAATAATTCAGTTTCTAAGTGTGTAAAGGTGATGGGCTTCCCTGGTGGCTCAATCAGAAAAGAATCTGCCTGCAATGCAGGACAGCTGAGTTTGATTCCTGGGTCAGTAAGATTCCTGGAGGAGGGCATGGCAACCCACTCCAGCATTCTTGTCTGGAGAATCCCATGGACAGAGGAGCCTGGTGGGCTACAGTCCACGGGGTTGCAAGAGTCAGACAGATTGAGCAACTAAACAGCCACCACTAGAATGTTCATTAAAAAAATTACAAAAACTCTGGAAACATGCTTAACATCATATCGAGAGAAATGCAAATAATAACCATACTAAAAACTATTTTCACCTATCAGATTGGCAAAATCTTTTTAAAATGTGAGATACTCTGTCTGAGGCTGGGGCTCTTTCCCATTGCTGGTTGGAGTATAAATTGGTCCACCCTTATGGAGAGCAATTTAATTATCAGAAATGACAAAATTAGATGCCCTTGACTCAGCATGTCCAATCTGAGGGTGGCAGTTATCCTACAGACATCCTTTCACACATGTGAAGTGGTGTAGGCTACTCACTGTAGTTTTTTCATGGTAAACGTTGTTTGGAAACTACCAAAATGTCTATCAGACTGGGGCTTATACCATGCTGGAGAGAGCTGAGGAGCAGGTCAGGAGACTGAAAGAAAAGGTTGAGAACATTTCACAAGACAGCAAAGAATAAGGCATTTAAAACTATAAAAGTGGGTTTCCCTGGTGGTCCAGTGGCTAAGACTCCATGTTTCCAGTGGAGGGGACCTAGGTTCAGTCCCTGGTCAGGGAACTAGATCCCTGACTAAGCCACAGCTAAGACTTGGCACAGCCAAATAAATAAATAAATATTGAAAAAAAAAACTATAGAAGAAAGCTAAAAGATATAGAGGATAGATATGGAAGTGCCAACATCCAGAAGAGAAGGAGGTGATGGAATCCTCCAAAAGAGAGAGAGAGATCTGAATAAAGGTAAAGATAAATCTCCCAGAAATAAAGACTTCAGATTGAAGGGGCTCATAAAGTGTCAAACAGAAAAGATAAAGACACACTCACTCTCATTACAGTGACACTTAAGAAAATAAGAGACAAGAGAAAATTCTGAAAGCTTCCAGAGAACACTTACATAGAAGAAGGCTGAGCACCAAAAAACTGATCCTTTTGAATTGTGGTGCTGGAGAAGACTCTTGAGAGTCCCTTTGACTGCAAGATCAAACCAGTCAATCCTAAAGGAAATCAACCCTGAATATTCATTGGAAGGACTGTTGCTAAAGCTGAAGCTCCAAAACTCTGGCCACCTAATGTGAAGAGCTGACTCACTGAAAAAGACCCTTATGCTGGGAAAGATTGAAGGCAAAAAGAGAAGGGGGAGGCAGAGGATGAGATGGTTAGATAGCATCACCAACTCAATGGACATGAATTTGAACAAACTCTGGAAGATACTGAAGGACAGGGAAGCCTGGCATGCTGCAGTCCATGGGATTGCAAAGAATCAGTTATGACTTAGTGACTAAACAACAACAACAACCAAATTGTCTTTAAACCTTTCAAAAGCAACACTGGAAGAAACAGGGCAATTGAAAAATATTTTTTTAAAGTATTTAAGAAAAATAAATTTGAAACTAGAAGGTTGTTTTTTTTTTTGAAACTAGAATTTTAATCTCTAGCCAATTTTTCATGAAAACCTAAGGATATATTAAAAATATGCTGAAGCATAGATAGGGCCTCAGGTTTTCACTCAAAGATTCAAAAAATCCACAATGAGAATTGTTGTTGTTTAGTTGTTAAGTCATGTCCGACTCTTTGCGACCCCATGGACTGGAGCCCGCCAGGCTCCTCTGTTCTTGGGATTCCCCAGGCAAGAATAGTGGAGTGCGCTGCCATGCTCTCCTCCAGGGGATCTTCCCAACCCAGAGATTGAACCCAGGTCTCCACATTGTAAGCATATTGTTTACCGTCTGAGCCACCAGGGAAGCCCCCTATCTCTCAGAGTTTGCCCAAATTTCTGTCCATTCAGTTGGTGATGTTATCTAACCATCTCATGAGAACAGTTTTAGAGAAAATACAGAAATAAGAAGAGAAAGAAATTCAGAAGTATGCTACAGAAGACGTGGGCAATAAGGATCCTCAAATACATCAGCAAACACTGTCTTTGTTTTAGAAAGAAATGAGGGATAGAAAAAAGAAAGAAAGGAAAACATGGAAAAACTAAAGGAAGAGAAAGGAAAGCAGGAAGGAAGGGAAGCAGGGAAGAAGGAAGGGAGGTGGAGAGGGAGGAAAGAAATAAACACCAAAGAGGAGAAAACGTATTTATGGCAACTAAGAATTGAGATTCTAAACAATGTCAATATGGCAAGGATCGGAGGAAGAAGAAGAAAACACTGAAAGCATCATGAACGTCTAATGTACTTACTTTGTTAGAGGAAAGATGTATATATTAATATGCTTAAGAAAACAGAAGAGGTAAATAAACAAGTATTTGGGTTTTAAGGCAATTGCCTTATAAGTAAAATAATAGCTGTAAGCTTAAATCAATGAAAGAAAACAATGTACTCAATGGAAAAAAGTAAAAAGAAATATGAAACAAGTACATAGAAATAATTACAAAATATATAAAAAGTGTTAAATCCAACAATTAAAAGGCTGAAAGTAAAACAACAACAATAAAACAGTATCCAATAATATGTGGTCTCCAGAAGAAACTTTTAAAACAAAGAGACAGGGAAGAATTGAACATAAAAGGTGCAAATAGCCATTTCATGAAACTAGATGTCTAACAAAAAGCTTGTGGAATAACTGTAGTACTTACATTGTATCTGAGGTGTCATCTGTTATACTGTCCCTTGGACTGCAAGGAAATCCAACCAGTCCATTCTAAAGGAGATCAATCCTGGGTGTTCATTGGAAGGACTTATGCTAAAGCTGAAACTCCAATACTTTGGCCACCTCATGCGACGAGTTGACTCACTGGAAAAGTCTGATGCTAGGAGGGATTGGGGGTAGGAGGAGACGGGGACGGCAATGGCTGGATGGCATCACCGACTCGATGGACATGAGTTTGAGTGAACTTCGGGAGTTGGTGATGGACAGGGAGGCCTGGCGTGCTGTGTTTCATGGGGTCGCAAAGAGTCGGACACGACTAAGAGACTGAACTGAACTGAACTGAAGAAAGTAAAATCCCTACCAGCTAAATAATGAAACAATTCTTTCTTATCACATAGAATTTTTAATATCTATATTAAAATAACTCTTGGGACTTCCCTGGTGGTCCAGTGGTTAAACTCTGTACCTTCAATCGGGGGATAGGAGTTCAATATTCGCTTGGGGAACTAGATGCACACAGTATGGCCAAAAGATAAACAAATAAAATGAAAATGAAACATTCTTTAGACCTACTTAGATACAGATTTTTATCATACATCGCCCTTGTTCATACATAAAAAGGAAAATTAAAACTTTTTCACATCCGAGTATAACTCTTCTGAATTAATTTTTCACTCAGTTACTCAAGCTTTTAAGCACACTAACATGTCCTCTAGGATAATAATAGATTTGTGATGAAACATTGTTTAAGAGTACCCCACTCTTCTCTTTGGCACTATTCTCTCTTTTCTTCCAAGATACTGACATCAATCTGCAAGTTGATGAGTGCTTTTACAATCTTACCAGAACTTGCCAGTGGAAGGTTTTTGGATAACAAACAGAAATCATTTTCCTTCTTTAAGCAGATCTTAAATGGTTTGTTGATGGAATCACCAAGGGGTCATACTCTGGTCATGCCTCATGGAAATAACAACCAACTCAATTCACTTTTCAGTGAGTTTATTTTTTAGCTGATCAGATGCATCAAAACAGATGTACTTGGTTAGTTGCTTAGGTTGCCTAGACACCTATTCCAGATCCTTTAAGTTAGTCTACTGTCAGTTTACCTCACGTCCTACTTTTCTTTTTAGTGCAAGCACAGTAGCATATTTGGGGAAACATCTCACTCTTACTTATTGCTCTGTGGTTTAAAATTAAATACGGTGGCAACTTTTGATTTGGGTAGTTATTCATAGCAACATAGTGATGCACTACTTTTTATAACCTGTGCTCATAACAAGGCAATGTTAGCAGTGGCTCTATGAAAGCATCAGGGTTTCTTTAGTATTTCTTATTTGATGTAATTCGTAGGTTCACTTTTTTCCCCCAACCAAAAACGTGTTATTGTTGTTGTTTAGTCGTCAAATCACATCCAACTCTTTTGCAACTCCAAGGACTGTAGTCTGCTAGGATCCTCTATCCATGGGATGCTCCAGGCAAGAATACTAGAGTGGGCTGCATTTGCTTCTCCAGGGGATCTTCCTGACCCAAGGGTCAAACCTGAGTCTCCTGCATTGCAGGTGGATTCTTTACCACTGAGCCGCCAGCAAAGCCTGAAACATGTGTTACATGCATGCTAAGTCGCTTCAGTCGTGTCCAACTCTTTGCGTGGACCGTAGCCTGCCAGCCTCCTCTGTCCATGGGATTCTCCAGGCAAGAAGTGGATTGCCATGGCCTTCAGGGGATCTTCCGACCCAGGGATCAAACCCACATCTCTTAATCTCCTTCACTGGCAGATGGGTTCTTTACCGCTAGTGCCACCTGCAAAGACACTGACACATGTGTTACTGGAAGTTAACTAGCTTCAGATCAAGTCAGCAGGAATTTTCTGACAAAATTGATATATGACATCTTGACTGAAGTCCTACATGACATATCAATAGGCCATGCCTGCCACTTGTTTTTAATTTTCTTCATCCATTCCAAGAAACCTAATGAAGTATCTTCCCTCTGACTGGAGCACTTGGTGATAATAGGCAGCCCTTCTGCATGAGTCTTAGTAACAAAAGAAACACACCTCATCTACTTGTATCTTCAATTCTTGGGTTCCACAAAGCATTTGATTATTGCTTTGCATAATAATTTAGAATTTCAGTCATTTTTCCAATGACAGTCTTTTAAATATTGAATGTATTACCTATTTCCATGTCTTTCTGCATCTATTATAACTTTTCATTATTTCACTAGCAAATTATAACACAGCAATTAAACTCAACGCATTATAGTGCCAAAGATGTACATATCGACTGAAATTTTGACAAGAAGAACAGCTATCATAATGTGCACATAAATACAAGCAATGACAACTGGGTCACATCTGCTGTCTCTGTGACAGCAAGTGTAAGAAGCAACTCAATTTAGAGAGGTTAAAATATGGAAGGATGCTTGACTCAGAAACAATGAAATATGGTATCTCACAAAATAGAATTTAGGATAAAATGTTAGGCAAAATGATGGTGTTGTGAAATACTTAAAGGAAAAACAAAATATACATATCACACTCATGAAAATATATGCCACTACCATGATAGTAACAAAGTACATAAAGCCACAGTGAACAAAACTGCAACTGTACAGAATGGACCAATATTTTAACTTGCAATTTCAGAAACGGATAGATCAAGCAGACAAAGAAAAGACTCACACATATCAAGACATGAACACTATAATAAACAGATATATATAGAGAGAACTCCAAGGCCAACGGGTAGCTGGGACACACTGAATTAGAGCACAAATGGAACATGCACAAAATTGACCCTGTGCTAAGAAACAAGCAGATTTCAAAGGATGCATTTCACATGGCATGTGCTTCCTAAGCACAACACAGGACAATTAAAACCAGGCTAAGACAGGGTATTTTTTTTTTTAATCTCACAATTCTTGGAAATAAATATAATCCTTGGGTTAAAAAAAAGAAATTGAGGGATACTTAACACTAAAAATTAAAAACACAACTTGTAAAAAAAAGTCCATTTTCAGAGGGAAAATTATAGCATTAAATGCATTTTTGAAAAAGTAAGATTAAGAACAAACAAGCGAACCATTCAATTTAAAAAGTTGCAAAAACAGCAAAGCCAAAGAAAGAAACAAGACAGAAGGTAATGGTAACTATCAGGACAGAGATCAAGTAAATAAAACAGCGAAGATTAACAAAAGCAAAACAAATCATTGTCAAAATTAAAAATGGAAAATTATATTACTATATATAAAATATATAGCCAATGGGAATTTGCTGTATGGCTCAGGAAACTCAAACAAGGGCCCTGTATCAATCTAGAGGGGTGGGGTGTGGCGGGAGTTGGAGGGAGGTTCAAACGGGAGGGGATGTGTGTATACCTATAGCTGATTCATGTTGAGGTTTAACAGAAAACAACAAAATTCTGTAAAGCAATTATCCTTCAATAAAAAAATAAATTATAAAAAGACATATCTCACAATACTCCTCAAGGGAAAAAAAAACAAGTATTAATACAAAAGCAAGTATGACAGAAAATACAGAACAAAAAGGGTAATAACTACAAACTCAGGGGATAGTTTTTAAAATAATAGATGAATATTTTGCTATATGTGAAAAAATTTAAAATTCTAAATGAAATGAATAATATCCTACAAAAATATAGAAAGTAAAAAGTATATAAGAAGAATGTGAATAGTTAAACCAGGAAAAATGAACAAAATTAAATTGATAGTCAAAGCTCTCCCTTCTACCCTTATCCCTTCTTCAAAATAACCAACCAAACAAATTCTGACCAAAATGGCTAAATCCAAGACTGAAGCAGGAAAAGTACTCTGTGGTACATTTTCTTGTACCAGAAAGCAAGAAACTGCTTGAAAACTCATTAGGCATGATGAAGGACACAGTATTCAGAGTGAAGAGACTCCCACTGGCAAAACCCGAGATAATCTGAGAGTGAAAATGAAAAACGCCAGTAATAGATTATAAGACAGCAAATAAAAATAGAATACACAGCATCATACTATTACCAAAAGTTAGAAAATGAATGAATGGATGAATGTTCTTTTTTACAAGGAATGATCTAGAGTTAGAAACCACCATTTTGTAGCACCATTGCAGTAATTGATGCAGGCAAAAAAAAAAAAAAAAATCAAGGGATGCTCAAACCATCAGACAAGTTAACTGATAGATTATTTATACAGATTAGTTCAGTTCAGTCGCTCAGTTGTGTCTGACTCTGAGCAGACTCAGACCCCATGGACTGCAGCACACCAGCCTTCCCTGTCCATCACCAGCTCCCAGAGCTTGCTCAAACTCATGTCCATCGAGTCAGTGATGCCATCCAACCATCTCATCCTCTGTCATCCCCTTCTCCTCCTGCCTTCAGTCTTTCCCAGCATTAGGGTCTTTTCCAATGAGTCAGTTCTTCACATCAGGTGGCCAAAGTATTGGAGTTTCAGCTTCAGCATCAGTCCTTCCAATGAATATTCCGGACTAATTTCCTTTAGGATGGACTGGTTGGATCTCCTTGCTGTCCAGGGGACTCTCAAGAGTCTTCTCCAACACCACAGTTCAAAAGCATCAATTTTTCGGTGCTCAGCTTTCTTCATGGTCCAACTCTCACACCCATACATGACTACTAGAAAAAACCATAGCTTTGACTAGATGTACCTTTGTTGGCAAAGTAATATCTCTGCTTTTTAATATGCTGTCTAGTTTGGTCATACCTTTTCTTCCAAGGAGCAAGCTACTTTTAATTTCATGACTGCAGTCACCATCTGCAGTGATTTTGGAGCCCAGGAAAATAAAGTCTGTCACTGTTCCCACTGTTTCCCCATCTATTTGCCATGAAGTGATGGGGACCAGATGCCATGATCTTCATTTTTTGAATGTTGAGTTTAAGCCAGTTTTTTCTTTCTCCTCTTTCACCTTCATCAAGATGCTCTGTAGTTCCACTTCATCTTCTGCCATAAGGGTGGTGTCATCTGTATATCTGAGGTTATTACTTATTAGTTGGAACTAATTGGCCCACTTGGCTGATTTCAAGCCACCAACATGGGAATATGAGGTCTCTGAGTGTAGATGGAAGACATGGGCACAGTTGGTTCTCAGAAGCCTGGTCTGAGCGGCTCCATTGCAAAAATCAATAAGAAAAGAAAATTCGATGGGAAAATGTGCAAGAGACTTGAGAAGATTTTTATGAAGTCATAAAAGAGAAAACCTGAATGAATAATAAAGTATGAAAAGATGTTTCACTACGTTACTGATAAAAGAAATGCAAATCAAAACCACAATTGGATACTATATTACCTTCATATCGACAAATGTTTAAAAGTTTGGCAACACCATGTTGGTAATGTTGAACAACAGGAACTTGATCAATGGGAATTCTGACTCACTGCTGGTGGAACAGGTTAGCATTTCCTACAAGAGGTGAAACATGCAAACCCTGCAACCCAGGATTTTCTCTCCTATAAATATATATATATTTCATGTAAAACACACACACATACACTAAAGAAATTCTTTTCCATGTATCCCACACAGTTCCTGGGAGAACTATGAGCAACAGGAAAAAAGTGAAAACAACCCATATGAATATTAGCACAGAAAAAATAAATAATTTGTAGTGATGGAATAAAATTTCATAACAGTGAAAATGAATGAATTGTAGATAGTGACATACATTACCATGGGTAAATTCCAAAAACTTCATAGAGAGTGAGCGTCACAGAACACACACAATAAAATTGCAATAATATAAAGTTCATTATATATACTAATAAAGAAGAGCAAGGATCTTTATCACCAAAGTCAGAAGAGTGGTTGTTTCTGGCAGGGGAGTGAGAAAGGAAGGGGAAGGGTATATTCTAAGCAACTAGAAATACCCTATTCTTAAATCAGATGCAAGTACACAGATGTTCACCGAATTAGTATTATTTAAATAGTGCAATTGCATTGCAAAAGGTTCTTCTCTATGTATATGCACATTTTGCTTCATCAAAAGGTATGAGAGGCCAGTCACAGGACAGCATGAGCAGTGTGACATGTGGGGAGAGGCCAGGATGCAGGCAGCTGAGGAGTATCTTTCTTAACCCAGAGGTGGGAGTAGGCATGGGAGAAGGCTTCCAAACTGCAAACTGAGAAGTGAATTACCGATAGGAGTTGGCCAGGCCAGGAGCAGAGGGCGAGTCTCCCAGGCAGAAAAAAACATCATGTGCAAAGGCCCAGAGGTCACCTAGCTGACAGGTGGAACTCCAGTCTGTCTGGCCTCACTTTCTTTAACCCCTCACTGCCTGATCTAAAACACACACATGCATGCATAAACATACGTATACCCAAGCTAACTCACAGAGGCCAATAAAAGAGAAGCAAGAATTTAACCTGTCAATCTTCCCTTTTCCTGCCTCATCTCCTTTCTTCCTACCACACACACATACACACACACACACACACACACACACACACACATGCAAGGTGTGCTTACGACTTTCCTCTGGTTATGCGTTTTTATTCCACTTGTGACTTTCTCATTCCATCATTACAGTAGTCTTCATAATCCAACTGCCATCATCTCTGTCTGGTTTTTAAAGCTGGATCCTTGTGCTCACATAGCTACTGGGCTCTAGTATTCTTTTGCTTGCTCTTCCATTGGCTGGTGGGGCCCTTCTTTCAGAGCAGCATGAACACCTCCTTTGCAAGCGGCGATGCTTGTATCTTCAGCTCAGAGTGACCTAGGCGACTCAGCCAACAACGGGGAGCCAGGTGGGGTCTTACCCTGCGTCCCTGTGAAAGGTGTCACCAGAGAAGACAGGATGGAGCCTCTCTGGGGAGCCAGTGCTCCTGAGGGACCATCTTCTCAGTTCCTGCAGAAGCAGCCCCACAGAGTAGCAGGGAAGTGAGGGGAAGGACTCAGAGCCCCCAGCCCAAGCTCTTTTCCGCTCTGCCCAGGGCATCTCTAAAAGCCCCTGCCCAATGCCCAGGGCCCCAGACTGATCCACACACCTTGACTGTGCCTTTTATTGTGGTCAAGCCAGCACCCACTGCTGAGGAAACAACTTTGCTACCTTCTCTCCTCTGCCCAAGAACATCCTCCCTGCTCAGCCAAAGCCACTTTCCTAGTTCAAAGAGGCAAGCAGGGGCCCTTATTTTACACTAATAGATTGTGGATGAGGGACAGCAGAGGCCTCAGGGCTTGTTTGTAACAACTTGCGCTTCTGCCAGGCCTAGTTCTCATTCCTTTTCCAAGAAATGAGAGGAAATTCATTTCCTTTTCCAAGGTCAGCATTTAAAGGTTTCTCTTCACTGCATTAGTTTAATTATTGGGGGGGGGGGGCGGGTAGCGGGGAGGAGAAAAGAGACAAAAGGATCCAAGATAAAGACACATGCCTTCCTTAACCTAAAAAGCAACCCCAGCCCCTTGAACTGTAAATGATCGTGATTCCCAAACATTTCTCCAGCCCAGATCCAGAGTAAGCAGTCAGCACCGCAAGTCCTGAGCCAGCATTTCTGATGCCTTCTTCACGGAGACGCCCTATTCCAAGGACCTTGATGAGAAAATGGATTTATGTGTTTATGGGAGGTGGTACTTGGGTGTTGGAATGCACAGGTTGAAAGAGCTTGCCCTCTAGTTGTGACAGGCCGGGCTTCCAGTTCTCACAGGGTCTCTTGCTGGGTGATCTGGCACTTTTGGCCTCTCACTTTATTCCTGGCAAACACAGCTGGCCAAGACCATATGAAATACGGGGCTTTTTCCCTGTGAGCTATCACTGCTTCTGAACAGTCCTGATCAGGCCACCTTCTACCACATGTTGGCTCACAAGAGAGACAAATATACTACACATTACAAGGGGATTTTTTTCTTTATTCTAGCTAAGAATCTACTCATCAACTACCTACCAGGCCCACATCTCTCCAAAAGTAAGATAAAATAGAGCCATACCCTAAACCCCTTCTTAGGGTCCATGAATTTCAAATCAGTCCTCTGTCTCCCTGGTGACTCCAACAGTAAAGAATCTGCCTGCAATGCAGGAGACCCAGGTTTGATCCCTGGGTCAGGAAGATCCCTGGGAGAAGGGAATGGCTATACCCACTCCAGTATTCTTGCCTAGAGAATTCCCTGGACAGAGGATCCTGATGGGCTTCAGCCCATGGGGTTGCAAAGAGTCAGACACAACTGAGAGACTAACAAAAACAACAAATTCACTGATATAGGTAGAGACTGTAATGGGGAAGAAGAGAGAAATTATCTTAAATAATTTAAAAAAATATATCCTTCCTTCTCTCCAACATACACATATTCCTCCTGGGACTAGATACTTTCCAAGGTCAAGGCAAAAGAAGTAAGCTTTCTCTAACATGGAGGGACACACCCGCTCCGTTAGTATGAACAGCTAGAGACAGGCAAGTGGGAGGTTTGTCTTCATAGTGTAAACAGTATAAAAGATTCTTTACTTCACTCATAAGAAACTATACATGGAGTGGTTGTCACACAGAAATGAGTAGCTAAAACACAATGTTTGCTCTCAACTTATAGCCAAGCCCCTATAGAAACAGCCAAATGACCATCCCATTGGAAACAAGTATTTGTATTCCTTTATTGTGTTACTAAGGCAACACCCAATTGTAATCTCTTTTTTACCTTATTTGAGACAGTAATGGGCAGGTTTCACCCTGGTCTTTTATGGAGCTATAAAAAGCAAGCATGAATTCAAACACCAAAGGATTCTTAATAGGGGATTGGGAAAATGGATAACCCATCTAGAATAGAACATGAAGACCAGGGGGGAACCTTGCTTTATATGATCTGTAGACTGTAGCCACTGTTAATCCAATCAACCTGCCATGGAAAAGAAAAATTAGTGTTAGAAGGCCTCAGGCAAGGTCACAGAGGACAGGGTCTCCTCTCTCCTGAGACACAGAGCCCTCCCCACCCCCATCCAGCGGGAAGCACTGATGGAACAGATAACACCTGAGGAGCCCAGCAGGAGGCTGGGTGCCAGGGAAGGTGGGCTTAGGAGACAGAAGGGAAGTGAGAGATCTGTGAACACAGAGGTACTGGGGTTGGTGGGCAGAGAGCCTGCAAAGTGGATGCTCTCAGCCCTCTGAGGGGATGGTTGCAGGGGTCCTGAGACAGGGAGGGCACGAGGACACAGTGAGGGTAACAGAAAACCTCTTTGTTCACCCCCACTTTTTGTTTCACAGTCTGGGATAATCCTCTGGGATGCGAGGCTCGGTCCTTTGAGTTAGTGGTTCTGCCCTCAGAGTCATCCTTCCTTTTTCTTAAAGGCTAACACATGAGTAGTTTTATGGGCTCCCATTGCTTGCCTCTAGGATTTTAGGGGTCCAACAGCCTTCTTTTGTTTTGTAGTCATTTAATTTCATATTCTCTCTACACTCTTCAGTCCAGTCTGGCAGTGTTTCTACTGGTGTAACATCGCCATGAACCATATGAGTCTTCCATGCATGTCACAGGGACTCACACCATTAGACAAGAGGGTTTATCCTAGTGCCTTCCTAATGAAGAGCTCAGTACCACCTGCCAGGGATGCAGACTGGGAGTCCGCTATCAATAAATGGCCAGAAGAAGTGTGTTCACTTCTCTGTAAGACTGAGATCTGTCTCCCTATCCAGAAATAGCAGGACAGGGGACAGAGCACTGGCCAAGGAAATTCTACCAAAACAAGCACTTAACTGGGGCGGCATTCTCTGTACCCCATGAGCAGGACACAACTGCCACACAGACAGGAAGGCCTCTTTGTCCCTGTGGGCCTTAGACTCCCTTCCCCTACTCAGAGACAATAGGCTGACAAGCCTAGAGAAACTCCTCAGCCTGCCAGGTAGCAAGAGCAGGGACAGTGGGAGCCTGACAGCGTGATTTAAACTAAGAAAATGAAAATAATACCACAAAGTGCTTGAAAATTAAACTGTCACTGAAACCACAGAAGTACACTAACACCTTACACTAAATTCAAATAAGAATCAGCGTCTTCTTCATACAGATGGCCAAAAAGCACATGAGAAGATACTCAACATCACTAATTATTGTTGTTTGGTTGCTAAGTCGTGTCCAACTCTTCTGTGACGCTATGGACTGTAGACCTCCAGGCTCCTTTGTCCATGGGATTTTCCAGGCAAAAATACTGGAGTAGGTTGCCATTTCCTTCTCCAGGGGATCTTCCTGACCCAGGGAGTGAACCCAGGTCTGCTGTATCGCAGGCAGATTCTTACCAATTGAGCTAATTATTAGAGAAAGTAATAATCAAAACCACATTGAGGTACCAGTTAACACTGATCAGAAGGGCCATAATTAAAAAGTATACAAATAACAAATGCTAGAGAGGTGTGGAGGAAAGGGAACCATCCTACACTGTTGGTGGGAATGTAAATTGGTACAGCCATTATACAGAATAGTATGGAGGTTCCTGAAAAAACTAAAACTACAAATACTATATGATCTAGCAATCCCACCTCTAGGCATATATCCATACAAAATTGTAATTAGAAAAGATACATGCATCCAAATATTCACTGCAGCACTATTTACAGTAGCCAAGACATGGAAGTGATGTAAATATCCATGGACTGATGAGTGAATAAAGAAGATGTGGTACATATATTTGATGGAATATTACTCAGCCATTAAAAATGAAATAGGACTTCCCTTGTGGCTCAGTGGTAAAGAATCTGCCTGCCAATGCAAGAGATGAAGGTTCAATCCCTGATCCCGGAAGATCCCAAATGCCCTGAAGCAACTAAGCCCGTGTGCCACAACTATTGAGACTATGCTCCAGAGCCCAGGAGTCAAAGCCCAAGAGCCTGTGCTCTGCAACCAGAGAGTAGCCCCCGCTCACAGCAACTAGAGAAAAGCCTGTGAAGCAATGAAGACCCAGCACAACCAAAAATAAATAAATTATTTTCAAAAAAAATGAAATAATGCCATTTATAAGCAATAGGGATAGACCTAGAGATTATCATACTAAATCAAGTAAGTCAGACATAGAAAGACAAATATCACATGATATCATATGTGGAATCTAAAATAATGATCCAAATGAACTCATTTACAAAACAAAAACAGACTCACAGACTTAGAAAACAAACTTACGGTTACCAAGGGAAAAGGAGGGAAGAGGGATAAATTAGGAGGCTGGGATTAATATAAACACACTGCTATATGTAAAATTGATAGTCACAAAGACCCACTGGACAGCGCAGGGAACTACACTCTAATAATCTGTACGGGAAAAGACTCTGAAAAAGAATAAATATATGAATATGTATAACTAAATCACTTTACTGTACACTTGAAACTAACATAACATTGTACACCAACTATACTCCAATATAAAATAAAAAAGTTAATGAAAGAATCAGTCTTCTACTATAATAGACTAAGTGTCTAGGATGCAATTTAAAATTATATTTATTAATATCTATTGCTTACTTTTGACTGTGCTGGGTCTTCGTGGCTGTGTGGGCTTCTCTCTGGTTGTGGAGAGCAGGGGCTACTTTCTAGTTGTGGTGCTCAATCTTCTCACTGCAGTGGCTTCACATGTTGCAGAGCACGGGCTCTAGGGTGCACGGGCTTTGGTAGTTGCAGTTCCCAGGCTCTGGACCACAGGCTCAATAATTGTGGCACACGGGCTTAGTTGTTCTGAAGCATGCAGGATCTTCCCAGACCAGAGTTCAAACCCATGACCCCTTCATTGGCAGGCAGATTCTTTACCACTGAGCCATCAGGAAAGACTCTAGTATATAATTTTAAAAGCCACCCATCATATGAAGAATCAGAAATATAACAACTTAACTGAGAAAAGACAATCAAATGACACCAACGCAGAGATAAATCTGATGGTGACATATTCTGGCAAGGGCTTTATAGAAGCCATCATAAAAATGCTTCAACAATCAATTATAAATGAAGAAACATAAAACACCAGCAAAGAAATTAAGTAATAAAAAAAATCAAATGGAAAGTATAGAACTGAAAATACAGTAACAGAAACTTAAAACTTGCTGGATGAGCTAGAGATGATGGAGGATAAAACCAGCAACTTGAGACAGATCAACAGATCTGCTGATTATTATTTACTCATCTAAATAACAGAACGGGAAAAACTAGAGTTCTCTTCAAGAACTAGAGCTATTAAGGGAACATTTCATGCAAAGATGGGCACAATAAAGGACAGAAATGGTATGGACCTATCAGAGCAGACGATATTAAGAAGAGGTGGCAAGAAACACAGAAGAACTATACAAAAATGATCTTAATGATCCAGATAACCACGATGGTGTGATCACTCACCTCGAGCCAGACATCCTGGAATGTGAAGTCAAGTGGGCCTTAGGAAGCATCACTATGAACAAAGCTAGTGGAAGTGATGGAATTCCAGCTGAACTGTTTCAAATCCTGAAAGATGATGTTGTAAAAATACTGCACTCAATATGCCAGCAAATTTGGAAAACCCAGCAGTGGCCACAGGACTGGAAAAGGTCAGTTTTCATTCCAATCCCAAAGAAGGGCAATGCCAATGAATGTTCAAACTATCGCACAATTGCACTCATCTCACACGCTAGTAAAGTCATGCTCAAAATTCTCCAAGCCAGGCTTCAACAATACATGAACTGTGAACTTCCAGATGTTCAAGCTGGTTTCAGAAAAGGCAGAGGAACCAGAGATCAAATTGCCAACATCCATTTGGTCATCAAAAAAGCAAGAGAGTTCCAGAAAAAAAAATCTATTTCTGCTTTATTGACTATGCCAAAGCCTTTGACTGTGTGGATCACAACAAACTGGGGAAAATTCTTCAAGAGATGGGAATACTATACTACCTTATCTGCCTCCTGAGAAACCTATATGCAGGTTAAGAAGCAACAGTTAGAACCAGACATGGAACAACAGATTGGTTCCAAATTGGAAAAGAAGTATGTCAAGGCTGTATACTGTCACCCAGTTTATTTAACTTATATGCAGAGTACATCATGCCAAATACCAGGCTGGATGAAGCACACGTAGGAATCAAGATTGCAAGGAGAAATATCAACAACCTCAGATTATGCAGATGACAACACCCTTATGGCAGAAAGAGAAGAGGAACTAAAGAGCCTCTTGGTGAAGGTGAGAGAGAAGAGTGAAAAAGTTGGCTTAAAACTCAACATTCAAGAAACTAAGATCATGGCATCCAGTCCCATCACTTCATGGCAAATAGATGGGAAAACAATGGAAACAGTGACAGACTTTCTTTTCTTGGGCTCCGAAATCACTGCGGATGGTGACTGCAGCCATGAAATTAAAATGACGTTTGCTCTTTGGAAGAAAAGCTATGACCAACCTAGACAGCATATTAAAAAGCAGAAACATTACTTTGCCAACAAAGGTACATCTAGTCAAAGCTATGGTTTTTCCAGTATTCACGTATGGATGTATAAGAGTTGGACCATAAAGAAAGCTGAGTGCTGAAGAATTGATGCTTTTGAACTGTGGTGTTGGAGAAGACTCTTGAGAGTCCCTAGGACTGCAAGGAGATCCAACCAGTTCATTCTAAAGGAAATCAGTCCTGAATATTCATTGGAAGGACTGATGTTGAAGCTGGAACTCCGATACTTTGGCCACCTGATGCGAAGAACTGACTCATGGGAAAAGACCCTGATGCTGGGAAAGATTGAGGGCAAGAGGAGAGGGGATGACAGAGGATGAGATGGCTGGATGGCATTACTGATTCAATGGACATGAGAGTGAGCAAGCTCCGGGAGTTGGACAGGGAAGGGTAGCGTGATGCAGTTCATGGGGTTGCAAAAAGTTGACATGACTGAGTGACTGAACTTAACTGAAATACTAGAAAAAAAATAGGCTGAAGAAATGAACAGAGACCTGTGGAATAATAAGAAAAGATCCATCCTAAATATTATCAGATTCTCAGAAAGAGAGAAAAAAGGAAAGCCAAGAGTATTTGAAGAAATAATGGCTGAAAATTCTCATTTTGATAAATGATACATAAACCTATAGATTCAAGATAGTACAATATCCACAATATGGTTTAGTTCAGTTCAGTCGCTCAGTCATGTCCGACTCTCCGCGACCCCATGAATCACAGCATGCCAAGCCTCCTTGTCCATCACCAACTCCCAGAGTTCACTCAAACTCATGTCCACAGAGTTGGTGATGCCATCCAGCCATCTCATTCTCTGTTGCCCCCTTCTCCTCCCGCCCCCAACCTTTCCCAGCATCAGAGTCTTTTCCAGTGAGTCAACTCGTCGCATGAGGTGGCCAAAGTATTGCAGTTTCAGCTTTAGCATCAGTCCTTCCAGTGAACACCCAGGATTGATCTCCCTTAGAATGGACTGGTTGGATCTCCTTGCAGTCCAAGGGACTCTCAAGAGTCTTCTCCTGCACCACAGTTCAAAAGCATCAATTCTTCGGCTCTCAGCTTTCTTCACAGTCCAACTCTCACATCCATACATGACCACAGGAAAAACCATAGCCTTGACAGCCCAAAGAAATACATACCACAACATATCATAATTAAAATTCTTAAAACTAAAAATAAAGAAAAAAATATTGAAATAAAGAAAGAAATGACACCTGTAAGGGAATATTGATTTGAACAGCAGTGGATTTCTCATTTGAACCTAAGGATGCATGACAGTATTAGGACATTTTTCAGGTACTAAAAAAAACAGAACTGTCAGCCACAAATTCTGCATCTGGTGAAAACATCCTTCAAAAATTAAGGGGAGGACTTCCCTAGTGGTCTAGTGGTTAAGAATCAGCCTGCCAATGCAAGGGACACGGGTTCAATCCCTGGTCCAGGAAGATTCCACATGCTGGGGAGCAACTAAGGCCATGTGCTACAGCTATTGAGCCCGTGGACCCTAGAGCCCATGCTCTGAAACAACAGAAGCCTCCACAATGAGAAGCCTGTTCTCAACAACAAAGTGCAGGCTGCACTCACCAAACTAGAGAAAGCCTGAGCACAGCAACCAAGACCCAGCATAGCCAAAAACAAACAAAAAAATCAAGATGAAAGAAAGACATTCTCAGATAAAGGAAAATAAATAATTTGTCACCTCCAGATATATCCTTAAAAATTGGCTAAAGGATAATCTTCAAAAGGGAAAGAAATTGAAAAAGAAGGAATCATGGAATATCAGAAAGGAAGAAAGAACAACAGAATAACTGGAAATATACACAAAACAGATCATCCTTTTTCTTGTGAGTTTTATAAATCATATTTAAAGACTGAAATAAAAATTATGGCATTATCTGATGCTCAGGACTACAGTATATACAATTAAGGAAAGTAAATTAACCTAAATAGAAAGAAGGTTTTCAAATTTCATCTTAAGTGGTAAAACATTGATTCCAGTATTCTGTAATAATACACCAGCTTCCCTGGTGGCTGAGACAGTGAAGAATCTGTCTGCAATGTGGGAGAGGTGTGTTCAATCCTTGGGTTGGGAAGATCCTCTGGAGAAGAGAATGGCCATCTACTCCAGTATTCTTGTCTGGGGAATTCCATGGACAGAGGAGCCTGGCAGGCTACAGTTCATGGGGTTGCAAAGAGTCAGACACGACTAAGCGACTACACTTTCACTCTGTAATAAGTCATATGTGTATATTTTAATATATAGAGCCACCAAAATGAAAACTACACAAAGAAATACATTCAAAAGCACTATAAATAAATAAATAAATACGAGATACTAAAAACTGTGCAAGTAACCAAGAAGACAACAAAAGAGAAACAATAGTAAGAACCAGAGGAAACAAACAGAAAACAAATAATAAAGCAGCAAGTTTAAGTTCTAACATATCAAAGATGACCTTAAATGTAAATGGTGTAAATACACAAACACAAAGACAGATAGGAGGACTGGATTAAACAAAAAAATTAAAAACCCATCGTTCAACAATCTACTATTGACAACAAAACATAAAATCTCACTTCAAATTCAGTGACATAGGACGGTTAAAAATAAACTGATAGAAAAATTTATACCATATGAATGTTAGCTTTTAAAAAGCAGGACTGGCTATATTATCTAATTAAGTAAAAACTTCATAGCAAAGATAATTACTAGAAACAAAAAGGCATGTTATACAATGATAAAAGAATCAACCCACCAGGAAGTCGTAAAAGCTAAATTTATATGCACCAAAAACAGGGCCTCAAAATACATAAAGCAAAAACTGACAGGACTGAAAGGAAAAACAGAAAATCAACAATTATAGTTGATGATTTCAACACTTTCCTTGCAGCAACTGTTAGAACTACTAGAGAGAATACTGGCAAGGATATCGATCTGAAAAACAGAGTCAACCAACAGGATCCGACTGACAGCAGTAGGTCATTGCATGCAACAGCAACAGAATATACCTCGCTTTCAACTGTCTGTTGAGTAGACATCAAAACATACCATATCCAGGGCCACAACAAATCTAAAAGATGTCACACGGATCGTTTTCTCTAGCCATAATATTATCAAACCAGAAATCCATAACATATAAACAAGAAGATCTCTAAACACATGCAAGTTAAGCAACCCAATCCTAAATAACCCGTGGTAAAAATTGAAGTTCCAAAGGAAAATTTAAAAATACATAGAAGTGAATGAGAGTAAAAATGCAATATATCAAAATGTGAAATGCAGTTAAAGCAATCTGAAAAGGAAACTGATAGAGAAATGGTCTATTAGTTTTCTAATGGAAAACCAATAGTCTAAGAAACTAAAAGAAGAGCAAGATAAACCAAAGCAAAGCAAAGAAATAATATACAACAGAAATCAACAAAATTTAAAACAGAAAATCAGTAGAGAAATTAATAAAATAAAAATCTGATACTTCAACAAACATCAGTAAAATTGATAAACCTTCAGCAAGACTGACAGATAAAAAGAGAGATTAAACAAATCACCAAAATCAGAAATAAAACAGAACTCACAGAAGATCCTGAAGCCATTCAAAGGCTATTAGGAAAATACTATGATCAATTTTATGCTCATATATTCAACAATTTAGAAGAAATGGGTCAAAGAAAAAGTCTCAAAGTAAAATTTAAAAAAATACATAGAACTATATGAGTGAAAATACTACATATTAAAATACACATATAAAGCAATGCTAAGGGGAAACTTCTAACACTAAATGCTTATATTAAAATGCAGGAAAAGTCTCATTTCTCAAATGAATGAAAACCAAAACTACCAAAACTCAACCATGATGAAATGCATAGTCTTATAATCCTACGACCATTAACAAAATTGAACTTTAAATCTGTAATTTAAAATCTCCTGAACAAGAAATCTCCAGGCCCTGAGAGTCTCACTAAAGAATCCTCCCAAGTATTTAAAATAGGAACACCACCAGTTTTACACATTATCAACCCAAAAAAAATAAACCCTTTTCATTTTATGAGGCCAGTATTATAACATAAAACCAGATAAAACAAGTATAAAAAAAGAAAACTGCAGACCAATATTGTCCATAAACTCAGACACAAAATTCCTCAACTACTTGTTAGCAAACCAATTACAACAATTGGTTTGTTGGACAATTAACAAGTGGGATTTATTCCAAGTATGCAATGTCATTAATTATACCAAAAGACTAAAGAAGAAAAATCACGTGATTGTATCAGTTATGCGGGAAAAGCATTTGACAAACACAACACCCATTTTTCATAAAAATAAAACCCAAAAAACCCTCATCATATTAGTAACAAAGGGGAATTACTTTGATAAAGAGCACCTTCATCACACACAACTAAGATCACTTCCCTCATGGCTCAGACGGCAAAGAATCTGCCTGCACTGCAGGAGACCTGGTTTCAATCCCTGGGTTGGGAAGATCCCCTGGAGGAGGGCATGGCAACCCATTCCAGTATTTTTGCCTGGAGAACCCCTGTGGACAGAGGAGCCGGGCAGGTTTCCATCCAGGGGATTGCAAAGAATCAGGCACGACCGAGTGACGAAGCACAAGATCACACTTAATGATGAACGACTGGATTCTTTCCCTTAATATGCCCACTCTCATCACTGGTATTTAACATAGTACTAAAAGTTCTAGCTGTTGTGATGAGAAAAGAAAAAGAAATAAAGGCATAACAATTGGAAAGAAGGATATAAACTGTCCCGATTTGCAGATGGCATGATTGTCTATATAGAAAACCGAAGGAACCTACACAAAAAATATAAAAGAACTAAGTGAGTTCAGCAATGTCTCAGGAAATAAGTGTATGTTCAGTCACTCAATCACGTCCAACTCTTTGCAACCCCATGGGCTATGGCCCACCAGGCTCCTCTATCCATGGAATTTTTCAGGCAAGAATACTGGGGTGAGTTGCCATTTCCTACTTCAGGGGATCTTTCCAACCCAGGGATTGAACCCATGTCTCTTGTGTTTCCTGCATTGGAAGGTGGATTCTTTACCACTAGCGCCATCTGGGAAGCCCCTCAGGAAATAAGATGATGCACAAAAGTTAATTGTATTTCTATAAACTAACAATGAACAAGTGGAAACTGAAATCTAAAATGCAATACTATTTCTAATCACTCCAAAGAAACTTAAATACTTAAGTATAGACTTAATAAAACATGTACAGGGTCTGTATGCAGAAAATTATAAAATACTGATAGAAAAAAAATCAAAGAACACCTAAATAAATGCCAACACATACTGTGTTCATGGACTGAAAGACTCATCATTATAAAGATGTCAGTTTTCCTTAAACTGATTGATAGGTTTAATGCAATTCCTATCAAATTCTCAGCAAGGTATTTTTTGGCATAAGCAAGCTTATTCTAAAATTTACACTTGATCTTAGCCAAAATGCCAAGAAGTGATTATTATTTTAAAACTTAAATGGAAAAACACGTGCCCTAGAATAACTAAAATAATCTTGACAAATAAAAATAAAGTAGGAAGAATCACTCTACCCGATATTAAGTCTTACTATAAGTGCAGTAATCAAAGTATTGGTGGATGGCCAGACACACAAATCAGTAGAACAGACTCAAGAACCCAGAAAAAGACAGACATAAACATGCTCAACTTATTTTTGACAAAGGCGCAAGAGTACTTCAAGAAGGAAAGGTAAAAAAATTTAAAAAGAACACGAAGGAAGGATAACTTTTTCTACAAATTGGGCTGTAGCAATTGAATATCCATAGCAAAAAAATAAATCTCCACCCACACCTCATGCCTTATACAAAAATTGACTCAAAATGGATCACAGACTCAAATATAAAATGCAGACCTATAAAAAATTTTAGAAAAAAATATAGGAGAAAATCTCTGTAGTCGAGTCCAAGCAAGAGACTTGACACTAAAGCACAATCAATAAGTTGGATCTTATCAAAATTTAAAAACGTTTGCTCTACAAAACGAGTTGGAACTGAAATAGTAGAGAAGAATAATATTAAAATGGGATGCAAGACAAGGATCTGAGATATTTCTTGAAAGGTTTTTATTGACATTTATCAACTTTGGCCTTAGTCAAGCAACCAAGTTAAAATACAAAGACAAATAAAACTGCTTTCATTTGAAGATGATCTAATGGTATACATAGAAAATCCAAAGGAATCAACAGATAAAATTTTAGATGAATAAATTATTTTAGCAATCTTGATAGATAAAAGATCAATATATTTAGAAATAACATTTGCATTGTTGGAATATTATACAGCCATAAAAAGTGCGAAATTTGCAGCAACATGGATGGACTTAGAGTTTATCATATTAAAGTGAAGTAAGTCAGAAATTGAAAAGAAAATTACATGATATAACTTATCTGTAGAATCTAAACTATGACACAAATGAACCTTTCTTTGAAACAGAAACAGACGCACAGACACGGAGACTTATGGTTGCCAAGGAGAAGGGGAGTATGCGGGGATGAATTGGGAGTTTGGGATTAGCAGATGCAAATTGTTACATTTAGAATGGATAAAAAACAAGGTCCTACTGTATAGCACGGGGAACTATATTCAATATCCCGTGGTAAACCATATGGAAAATAATATAAAAAATATATGTATATGTATAGCTGAATCACTTTGGTGTAAGCAGAAATTAACACAGCATTATAAATCAACTATATTTCAATAAATAATTGCATTGTTATACCTCTGCAACAATGAAATTTTAAATTAATTTTGATTTTTGGCTGAGCTGGGTCTTAGTTGCTTTTGCGTGGGCTTTCTCAGCTTGCGGCTAGTGGGGATTACTCTTCACTGTGGTAGGTGTGTGGGCTTCTCATTGTGGTGGCGTCTCTTGTTGCAGAGTACAGGCTCTAGGTGCGTGGGCTTCAGTAGTTGTGGCAAACAGGCTCAGCAGTTGTGGCTCACAGACTTAGTTAATCCATGGCATGTGGAATCTTCCCAGACCAGGGATTGAACACATGATCCCTGCATTGGCAGGCAGATTCCAATCTACTGAGCTATCAAGAAAGTCCCAACAATGAATTTTACATTTTCAAGTGATATCATATAGAAAGTGAAAGTGAAAGAAAGTGAAAGCCGTTCAGTTGTGTCCGACTCTTTGCGACCCCGTGGACTATATAGTCCATGAAATTCTTCAGGCCAGACTACTAGAGCGGGTAGCCTTTCCCTTCTCCAGGGGATCTTTCCAATACAGGGATCGAAATCCAGGACTCCTGCATTGCAGGCGAATTCTTTACCAGCCGAGCCATAACGGAAGCCCAAGAATCATGGAGTGGGTAGCCTATCCCTTCTCCAGTAGATCTTCCCAAACTAGGAATCAAACCAGCGGAGTCTCCCGCATTGCAGGCAGATTCTTTACCAACTGAGCTACGAGGGAAGCCTGATATCATATATACAGCTATGAAAAAAGAATAAATTTAACAAACTGTGTGCTGAAGCTCTATACAGAAACACAACAACTTAAATAACTGGAGGGATGTATCATGTTCTTAGACTGGAAGATTTAATACAATAAAGATGTTAATCATCCCCACATAAATAGATTCAATGCAATCAATCAGTCACAGCCAAAATCCCACCAGGGTTTTTAGAGGGATTTGACAAACTAATTCCTAAGATGTTTAGAATAGAAATGAAATGGACCCTAAATAGCAAAAACATGCTTTAAGAAGACAAACAAGGTGATGGAGCTTGCTCTGTCAGATATCAATAAAATTATTTTAAGCTGTCTGACAGATAGTCTTGGTGCAAGAATAGACAGATTAGTGGAGCAGAATAGAGAAGCAAGAAACAGACTCATGCACTCATGGGCACTTGATTTTAGTTGTCATTGTAGGTCAAAGAACAAAGGATGGAGTTTTCAATAAATGATGCTAGGACAACCAGATATCCATGTGGGAAAAAAATAAGGATTGACTCCTACTTCATACCGTACATAAAGATCCATTTTAGGTGAACCGAAGATAATACAGGAGAATGATTTGGGAGGTAGGGAAAGACCTCTTAAACAGGACACAAAAAGCACTAACCATAAAGGAAGATTGCTAAATTGAACTACATTAAAGTTAAGAATATCTATTCATCAAAAGATATCACTGAGAGTGAAAAAGCAACCCACATACTAGGAGAATATATTTACAATACATATAAAAACCAAATTACTTTAATTCTCTCTATATAGCCTATTGATGAATAAAGAAAAGACAGGCAAATCAAAAGAAAAGCAGTGTAGAAAACTGAACATGGAATTCAAACAAAAGATACACCAGGGAGTACTATCCACATGTAAAACTGCTCAATCTCAATATTGGTCAAGGAAATGCAAATTCACACCTCTTTGAGAAACCATTACACACTCACCGGAATGGCTAAAGTTTAAAACTGACAATATCAAGTGTTGACAAGACTGTGGAGAATGGGGTGGGTACTCACACTCTGCTGGCAAGAGTTTATACTGTACCAACATTTTGGAAAACAGATGGCACTATTAATTGGAGTTAATAGGAGCATATCCTATGACCCAGAAATTTCACTCTTAGATATATACCCAATCTAAATGTGTGGGCGTGTATCTCAAGAGTCATGTACAGGGACTTCTCTGGTGGTCCAGTGGCTAAGACTCCAAGCTCCCAATGCAGGGGGACCAGATTTGATCCCTGGTCAGGGAACGGGATCCCACATGCCACAACTGAAAGAAAAACAACCCGCATGCCAAAACGAAGACCTGGCACAGGCAAATAAACAGTCATGTACAGAACGGTCACAGTAGCATCACTCATAAAACCAGGGGTCAGAAACAAGCCACATATCCACCCACATTAGGATGGACAGATTATGAAACATCAATGAAACATTATATAATAGAGAAAGTGAATACATTATAGCCACAGGCAACAATGTGGATAAAACTCACAAACAAAATGCTGAGTGCAAAAATTGAGGCATAAAGTAATTCATACTGTATGATTGATTATAACACATCACTGATGAAAATAATACATATCAAAACCTGGGGGATGCCATTGAAGTGCACTAGACGAATTTATGATCTTTAATGTCATCTAGAAAAGAATATTTAAAGAGTCCAAATGAAGAAGTTAATAAAAATATGAAAGAGAAAATAAAGACAAAAAACATAAAGGATAAGCCAAATCAAAAAGGTAGTTTTGGGACTTCCCTGGTGGTCTAGTTGTTGAGAGTCCACCTGCTAATACAGGGATGCAGCTTCAATTCCTGATCTGGGAAGATTCTACATGCCGTGGGGCAACTAAGCCCGTGTGCCTAAAGCCTGTGCCCTGCAACAAGAGAAGCCGCTGCAATGAGACCCTCGCATTGCAAGGAGGAGTCCCTGCTCATCACAACTAGAGCAAGCCCCCAGGGAGCAACAAGAGAAGACCCAGTGTGGCCAAAAATAAAATTAATGAAAAGGTAGTTCTTTGAAAATACTAATAAAAACAAACAAACTTCTAGAGCAAATGATGAAAAGAATGGGAAGAGAAAGAGTTATTAGCACATAGGACAGAAGAGGATATAATTTTAAATATAATATAAAATTTAAGATAAATGCAGATCATTATGCCAGTGCATTTGAAATATCAGCAGAATGGACAATAACTTGAAGAAACAAAAGCCTGCACAGAATCTCATAGAGAAAGAGAAAACCTGAATATGCCTTGAACATTCAGAATTTAAAATCTACCCACAGAACCAACTACAACAAAGTCAGGTGCAGAGATCCAGGTGCTGTGTTCTTCAGCTTTCTGACCAATCTCTGGCTCCAACTGACTGTCCACAAGCTCTGCCGGTTTGTGGACAAGGGGACCTACTGCTCCACTCAAGCTAGGAGACTGAGGTAGTGATGGTGCCCAGGTCTCCCCTGGGTGGGGTCCGCCTGGCCGGCTCTCCTCCTCCAGTATCTTTTCCTCTCATTCTTGCACACACACACTCCACCGCCAAGGGAGATCAAGAGGCAGCTGTTCACCCATTTGGGGAACCGACAGTCACACCTCTGTCTCCACCAGTTCACACTCGTCTCCCTGTGAAGCATGGGCCTGGCAAACCTGAAGGGTCCCCTTCTGCCCGTTGTCCCTTCCCTGGCCCCGATGGCCACCTCACTTGGCACCCTCTCCCTTCTGCTTCCATGCCCCCTGACCTTCTCCACGGGCCCCCTGGCTCTTCCCCACTCTCATCTGCCCGCCAGCTACCCTCAGCCTGCACACTCCCGGGGCCTCTGACCACCTCACTGGGAATCCTGAGATCAGGGTGACGCCAGCCTGGGTCGACCATTGCGGGACGCCTCCTGTTCCATGGATCCAACACGGAGCCAGTCAGTTCCTTGAACACTCACTGGGTCCCCCAGTCCTTGACCTCCTCCTCCATACCTCCCATCCCCTGACTGCAGCCGACTTGAGGGACCCTGACGCCCGGCCTTCATTCCCAGAAGCCTCCTGGCTGACCTCTGTCTGCCCGCCCATCATCCTTGAGTGCAGCTTCAGGACCTTTCAGAAGCACAGTCTGACCCAGTGGGCCCCCAGGATCCACGACACCACACAGGGCCCAGTTAAAGCTCCTGGGCATGATTGTCACCCTCCGAGCCTGGCCTGCTTTCTTGACCTCTCTGCTTACACCCACATCCTGCCTCCCAGCAGGAGGACCAACCATTCAAGCTGGACCTGGATGCAGTGCCTTTCTGGCCCTTAGGACTTTTGCTGCTAAAACCAGGGAAGCCCTGGTCAGAGGGACGAGCCATGTCCCTCCACCTCTCCGTCTTGTGCTGCTGTGTCCTCAGCCTGAATCGCCCTCTCCTCCTCAAGGTCAGCTCTTCCCACTCCAGGGCTCACTTGGGGAGACTCTCGCCCCCACCCCCTACCTCTGACCCCATTGGGCAGGGTTCCTGTGTGCTCCCGCAGGCCCCGAGAACTTAATGCCCTATTCCCATAGGCTCTGGCTCCTGGGGAGAAGGGACCGTAGTTTTTAACTCTGTATCTGTATCCCCCATCCAGTTAATGCCCGAAGGCACGGCGCATATTCGCTTAGAGCTTGCTTAATAAGCATGAAAGATGGATTTGGTGTGTCTCTGACCTCAGCCCTTGGTCTCTCTTGGGGGAAGTGGAACCATGGAGAACACGGTAAAGCTCAGTGCCTGATTCTCATGACTCATAGCCACCTAGAGGAGAGGGTCATGGCGGGAGGGACAGGGGAGAGGCCCCCCAGAGATAGCTCTTAGGCCAGGCTGTGATTGCAACTGTGGCTCCTGAGGACCCAGGAAGAGTGAGGCTCCAGGGAGGGACCCCAATGCCTGAAGGGTCAGCCCGGAGTCCCCGGGTGTGGGGTGGACATGCAGAGAGCCTGGGTGACTCCAGGAGGGAGGTGGAGCAGCACAGGAGGGCCAGACCAACGACAGACCACACCGTCTTCCGACAGGAGGATGCCTCTGGCCATCACACTCGTCTTCCAGCCCTGGCATAGCTCTGCCCACCACTGTTTCCAGCTGCCCAAGGGGCACTTCCAGCTGTCACCACCTAAATAGGAACAGGGAAAGGGGTGGTGAGTGAGAACCGCCCCACGAACCTTCCAAGAGTGATCGTGGGTGAGGCTGGGCCGGTTCCCAGGTGATGCCCACCAAGGTGACTGAATGGGCTCATCTCCAGGCACCATGCCACCAGCAGGGACTCTCAGAACCCATTGGCCGAGGCCACTGACCGCTTAGCTGGCCCCTGGTCACACTCCCGACTCCTGCAAGGGGCCAGGGGCGACTGCAGGTAACACTGTAGGCGGACCAGAGGCAGGTGTGTGGCTGGCCCCTCTGAGGGGCGTGCCACTGTCGAGCAGAGCTGAAAACAGAAGGTGCTCCAGGAAGGGAGGCTGGAGAGGGATGCTCCAGGCCCTCAGAGCCCTGCAAGGCCTACACGCCTGCCCTGCCTCGGGCAGTCTCTGCCTGAATGCCTCTTGTAGGATGAAATGAAGGCTGAAGATGCAGCCTGACAGCCTGGCTGAGTGCCGGCTGCCTCGCCTGGGGCAGCTCCTGGGGGTCTGGCAGCTCTCCAAGCCCCATGCTGCTCCACAGACCTGCAGAGCTTCTCCCCCCTGCCCACCCAGCCCCCAGTGCTGTCCTCCGCAGGCACGTGGCCATCCTCACCCTTCATCGCCATGGCCCTGCTGCTGCCTGCACAGTGTCCATCCTCTGCACCTCGACTCGTTCACCAGTTCATAGCCCATCTCCCCAAAGAACCTGAGCCCCACGGGGACAGACAGGATCCAGATCCACCCTGGGTCCCTAGACCAGGGCCCAGCACAAGGAGACACTCAGCAAGTGTTTTTTTGGATGAACAAAAGGAAGCAACCAGTGTTTAGAAAGTTTTCCTATTTAATTGCAACAGGGATATTTCATCTGTTTTATGCTGTTTTTCATGACCAGCTTGGTTGTTTTGATCACCTTCATGTCTGTATTAGTCAGGGGTCTCGAGAGAAAGACAGAACTAATAGGAGATAGGTCCATACATAGATTGACTGATGAGATAACATACATAGACTGACTGTGAGAAACTGGCTCTTGTGACTATCGAAGCTGAGAAGCCCCATGATCTGCAAGTTGGAGACTCAGGCGAGTCAGTGCTGTAATCCCAGCCCCAGTGCAAAGACCTGAGTACTGGGGGGCTGATGGTGTTAGCCTAGTCCAAGGACAGGAGGACACTGGCATTCCAGCTCAATGTGACAGGCAGGAAGGCTACAGATCCTCCCTCCACTTTTTGTTCAGGCCTTCAACTGATTATGAGGCCTGCCCCCCTGGGAGGGCAATCTGCTTTACTCAGTCTACCAGTTTAAGTCCTAATCTTGTCCAGGCACGCCCTCACAGACACACCCAGGAATAATGCTTAATCTGTTTGCCCCATGGCCCAGTCAAGTTTGACACATAAAATTAGCCCCCACAATATCTTAGTTAGGGCTTCCCTGGTGGCTCAGATGGTAAAGCGTCTGCCCGCAATGCGGGAGACCTGGGGTTCGATTCCTGGGTTGGTATCCCTGGAGAAGGCAATGGCAATCCACTCCAGTATTCTTGCCTGGAAAATCCCATGGGCAGAGGAGCCTGGTAGGCTACAGTCCATGGGGTCGCAAAGAGTCGGACACGACTGAGCGACTTCACTTTGTATCTTAGTCATCCACACCTCATGCCTAGTCAAGTATCCAAGTGCCCTGTTTGTCCTGCTGAGAGAGGCTGCCAGAATTACAGGGACATCAACTATCAACCTGCATCCATCAACCTGAATGAATACCAGTTGCAGCATCATGTGTTCTAGGCTCATGTGGCCCCAGGAAGAGACAGTTGAGAGGCTAGGCCACACAACTCACTAGCTCAGAGCTGCAATTTGAACCTGTTCCAGCCGACTTCAAAGCCAAAGCTCCCAGCTTCTGGGCTACTGACTCTCAAGGGGTCTCATGACCTGGGGCAGTTTAAAGCCTCCCTGGTCACCTGATGTCACCATGCCAAGAGCTGTAGAGCCCTTTACATGACAGAAGCGATACACGCCCAGGGGTCTCTAACCCAGCCTCTGAAATCCTATAGTTGGGGCAAATACACACACACACACACACACACACTTATTTATTTATCAGAATAAATTTGTGGCAACTTACAAATAGCACAAACATAAGAAAACTGAACATCAGGGAATTCCCTGGAGGCCCAGTACTTAAGACTCTGCACTTCTGGCTGCAGGGAGTATAGGTTCAATCCCCAGTTGGGAACTAAGATTCCACATGCCATGATGCATCCAAACAAAAAACAACCAACAAACTGAATGTCACAGCTAGACAATGGTTGTGTGTGTGTTTATGCAACCGTATCACACAAATACAGATCTGTTGGCACACGGAAGCACATGTGTGTGTATCATTCACACACCGACGCACATGCAGGTCTGCATCATCTTCTAGAAATGGAGCAGGCTCAGCCTTCTGACCATCAGCAGCTGACTCACCTTGCATTTGGAAAATGTATTTGATGGGAAGGTCCAAGAAAGAAAATGGCAGTGTGAGGCTGCAATGATTTCTTAAGAACATGTTGCTAAATGATTTAATCCCTTCCTGAGACACTGCCCATGAATTGATGACCTCTGCTTTTCCTTTCTCCAGTCTGATGAGCAATGGCTTTTCTGACAGGCCAGTAAATTTCTCCCATTGCTTCTGTTAAGAAATTTTTTTTAAAAGATGATGAGGGGGAAGTGCTTTATTGCAAAGCACTCTGCACCCTGCTCCCTTTATCCACAGAAGCGTAAAGCTACAGTAGAAGGAAGGACGAGCTGGTGGCCGTGCTCCCAGGATGAGCCAAGTCCCGTTAAATTAAAATAAATGAAGGCGACTTCCAGATGGTGACTCACACACGAAGGAGGCCGGAGACAAGGAGATGGCTGGCTGCCTTCCGGAACTATGCCCGGGCTCTGCGATGAGGCAGGAAAGGAGCACCTCCCAACCTCCCACTCCACCCAGAGAATCCCAAAAGTCCACACTCACATCTGGGGGAGCTGAGGGGATCCCAGAGGCACCAGAAAGGAACCTTACTCACCCTTCAGACCACACCATCCAACAAACACATTAGCCTGACAGCCATTTTCCACACCTAGCTGTGGGCCAGGTACACAGCCAACAGGAACACCCCTACCAGGAAGTCCTCCAGGATGCAGCACCAAGGAAGTGCCGTGCAGAGGCCCGGGGATCAACTGCAGCAGCCAGCAAGGGAAGGCTCGTGAGGAGGGTATGGTGCATGCCCAGCAGGACTGACTGCCGCCAAGGCACCCCCAGGGGAGGGCACAGTGGGCAGGAGGCTGAGGAGATGCTGGGTCTGCAGAATGGGAAGTGCTGGGGGGTTGGGGCGGGTTCTTGCTCAGCACGTGTGGCTCAGATCCTCCCTAATTCTGACTCTGTAGCACAAAACCCTCCCCTGGGGGTGCTCCTACCCCATCCCCAGAGCAACTTACAGGGCTCATTCAGTGCGGGACTAATGTGGAGGACTCTGTGGCCCCTGAGGGCCGTGTCCTTGGGACTCTCCTCATGTGTGGGCGAGCCCTGAAGAGCCACACAGCCTGAGTAAGAACTCCTTTGTGGCTGCCCTCCTGGGCCCAAGTGGGGAGCTCACCCACTTGGTTCTTCCGATCCCAGGAGGCACCGTGTGCCCCCAGCCCTCGTCCAGGCATGTGACCTTTCCCAGCTCCCGGGCCTTTACTCCTGAATAGTAATACAGCATGATGTGGTGTGCAGGACCCCAAGACCACTCCCAGCCAGGCTCTGTTAATCCCCAGATTGGGGTGGGGCATTGCATCGGGACAGGGGTGGTCCCCAGAAAAATCAGGGCCATGACATGGGTTCAGTCAGTTCAGTTGCTCAGTCATGTCCAACTCTTTGCGACCCCATGGACTGCAGCATGCCAGGCTTCCCTGTTCATCACCAACTCCCGGAGCTTACTCAGACTCATGTCCATTGAGTTGGTGATGCCATCCAACCATCTCATCCTCTGTCATCCCCTTCTCCTCCCACCTTCAATCTTTCCCAACATCAGAGTCTTTTCCAATGAGTCAGTTCTTTGCATCAGGTGGCCATAGTATTGGAGTTTCAGCTCCAGCATCAGTCTTTCCAATGTATATTCTAGCCATGACATGAACATTCTTCCCATGACATGGGTAGAAAACAATCTGAATTTCTAAGGAAAAAAACCTAAAATTAGAAGGAAATCTGTCATTGTTGCTATTTAGTTCCTAAGTCATGTCTGGCTCATTTGCAACCCCATGGACTATAGCCCGCCAGGCTCCTCTGTCCATGGGATTTCCCAGGCAAGAATACTGGAGAGGTTGCATGCTTAGTCGCTTCAGTCTTGTCCAGCTCTCTGCGACCCTACGGACCATGGCCTGCCAGACTCCTCTGTCCACGGGATTCTGCAGGGAAGAATACTGGAGTGGGTTGCCATTTCCTTCCCCAACTGGAGTGGTTAGCCATTTCCTTCTCCAGAAGGAAATACAAACTAGAAAATACTTCTGTCAAATAAAACTGGCCAGGGACTTGCCTGGTGGTCCACTGGTTAAGACTTCAACCTTCCTCTAGAAGGAGTGTGGTTCAATCCCTGGTCAGGAAACTAATATCCCACAAGCATTGTGGTGCAGCCAGTAAATGAAACACATTTCAAAAAAACAAATATGACTGACCGATGGCTAGTTTTATGATACATAAAAAATTCGCTCAAGTTTTCATGAACTCAGCAAGTCCTTGATAAAGTTGTAATGGGTCTGAATAAATAGTTTAAGAGAATGAAATACAAATAGCAAAACAAAACAAAACACAAGAACAAAAAGCAGAGCAGTCTGTCCAAATACATAGCAGTCAAAGAAATTCAGATTGAGTGCTACACCAAACTAATGTCTCAATGCCAAACCCAGCAGTGACAAGTCTGAGTGCAGGAGCAGGAGTCTGGGGCAGTGGCCCGGGAACTGGCGCTGTGCTTTGAGCTGGCCCCACACATAACCTGCATGCAAATACTCCTCCCCAGGTGTACTAATTCCACGTTTATTACCCTCAGAGATGACTGAAGAGAAGAGAAACAGTGTGTGCACTAACAGGCTCACTGTACACTATCTTCATCAGGGGGCAGAAAAACAGGGAAACCTGGATCTCAGCAAGAGGCAGGCAGGCCACTGTCAGCCACAAGCTCATGTAAAGCCTGAGGCTTCTCTCTCTGGCAGGAGGCCAGTGAGCAAAGCACAACACAAACACATACAGTGCCGCCACAGGTACAAGCCAGGACAGCCAAGGAACACGAAAGCGGTGACAACTGAGCAGGGGCACGGACTGGGATCTGGGTTTCACTCCTGTGCACAGGGAGGTTCAGCCATGCTCGTGTGCAACACTTCTGTGTATTTCTAGAGTCTATGGCACACGACATGCCATGGTGTCCCTGTAGGTGTGTGTTCCTTGACACCTGCTCCTTGAGGCCATCAGTCCCACTCCTTTCCAGCCCACAGCCATAACCCATCCTGGGCAGAGAGCCCTTCACAGACAGTCATCTCCTATTACTTCTTACTCACTCTTTATGTCTGACCTCCTTCCAGAAAAGATGTCCCACAATCAGCAATAATGGGAGGAAAATGTACAAAAATTGAGGAACAGTCTTATTCAATAAAGAGAGAGGGAATTCCCTGGTGGTCCAGTGGCTAAGACTCCCAAAGCAGGGGTCCTGGGTTCAATCCCTGGTCAGGGAACAAGATGCCACATGCTGCAATTAAGAGTTCATATGCTCTAACTTGGAGAAGGAAATGGCAACCCACTCCAGTGTTCTTGCCTGGAGAATCCCAGGGATGGGGGAGCCTGGTGGGCTTCCGTCTATGGGGTCGCACAGAGTCGGACACGACTGAAGTGACTTAGCAGCAGCATGCTCTAACTAAAGATCCTACATGTCGCAACAAAGATTGACGATCCTGCATGCACTGCTAAGACCTGGCACAACCAAATACATAAATATTTAAAAAAATAAAAGAGAGAGACTGGGGGCTGTGCCAGTGAGCCAGGCCAGATGCACCTGGAGAAGTGGTTCTTTTGGCCGCGTCCTGGGAAACCTTTGCTCTCCATAGGGACCCCACCCCCAAACCCCCACATCAACCTCACTTTCGATCTCTAGTCCCTGCATGGCTGGGAAAACCCAGACCCTAAATTCAGCCCCAGACCCTGACCACCACACACCCTGCACAGCCCCCAATGCCCCCTGCTCATCCAGCTACAACTCAAACTCATCCCTTGGAGGGCCAGTCCCCACATTCTCAGACTGCATGACATCAGGTTGCCTCTGAGGTCAGTGCTGGATGCAGGCTGGAGTGAGGGGGTGGGGGTACAGGAAAACCAAGGAAAAAGGTGCACCCCAGCCGTGCTTGTATCTGCTTCCTGGAATGTTTGACTCCTTCAGTTCCATCTCACCCTGATTCCCAGTGTCTGTTGAAGCTGCACTCTGGACAATTCCCAGGAGAGAACCCTCGGGAATTAACATAACTCTTTCGTTCTGATTGCAGCTTATAATGGAGAGAATTTCTGGACTCTCCCCAATTTTCCTCTCTTCCTAAAATTTTCAATTAAGAGCCTAACCTTGATGGAAAATGGCCATTGTCTGGAATGCCCAAAGTACTGATTCTTCAATGCTAAGTGCTTTTTCTAAGCAGATAAAACAAACTCTCAATGATTCTGAGTAACACCAGAGCCAAGGACCTCAAAGGGAGGGAGGAGAGAAGAAGGCAACATCAAGACTCTCTGGCGAGGGCACCCCAGAGCCAGCCTCTCCCTGTGGGCACAGGCATGGATGGCGGAGGATCCCTGAGGCCCGTTCAGCCTGGAGAGAAGCCGTGAGCCAAGGAGCAGCGCAGTCGTCCAGGGAGCCAGGCCCGGCTGCCAGCAAAGCAGCTGAAGTCTTGAGGAAACTTCCTGATTGCATTAGCGAGGTGGCACCACCAGGACATAATCAAATCTCTCTGGAGGACGTGGCTTCCAGAAGGGCTACTGCTCACACGTGGCCAATTTAGGGTAACCAGGATGAGACAGAGCAGGAGAGAGGAAGGCCAGTGCTTGGGACCCAGGGAGGGGGCTTGGGGGGCCACCCAACTTGGGATCAGGGATATCACAGGGCCAGCCAGCAGCACTGGATGCCGAGCCCCAGGAGGCAGCCTTTCCCCTGACCATGTGTACAGACACCTGGCATTGGAAGGCCCAGTTACCTGCCCAGTGGCCCCACATCACAGGTCCCCCTAGTTTTACAGGTAAGGAGGGCTGCCTAAGAAACCTGCGTGCCCCAGGTGGGCGTGGATCTGAGTTCACTGGCTCACACCAAGGTCCCCTGCTCAAGGGCACGAGCTCTGGACTCTCTTTCCAGGCCTTTCAGCTCGATGGTCCTCGCTCCAGCCTGCCTGCACCTCAGTGGGGCAGGACCAATCACAGCTGCTTGTCAAGACTGCTGAAAAGAGATTATACCATGCAGGGCTCTGGATGTAAGCCTAAGAGCTCCAGGGGTGAGGCCAACTGCAGTGCTGCCACCTACTGGCTAAGGGACTTAATTAACTCTTAACCTCACTCGGGCTCATTATCCTTATCCTAAATGGGGTAAGTATAGGGTTGTTTTGAGGTTCCAAATAACAGAAAGTATGTAAAGCACTAAACACTGAGCCTGGCCCAGAGAAAACACCCAGCAGGTGATAGTGGGTGTTAGCTGTTAGTCGCTCAGTCATGTCCGACTCTTTGTAACCTCATGGACTACAGCCCACCAGGCTCCTCTGTCCATGGAAATCTCCAGTTAAGAATACTGGAGTGGATTGCCATTCCCTTCTTACTGACTCAGGGATCGAACTGGGGTCTCCCACATTGCAGGTGGATTCTTTACCTTGAGAGCCACCAGGGAAGCTCCAAGTGGCTGTTAAGTTGATTGTTATTAGAAAGAAAAGACAGGACCATTCCCACTGGAGTTAGTGGCTGGGGTGGGGATGGGGGGATGATCTCAAAGTCTGCTTCTTCATTTCGCAGGTCCAGTACCCTGGAGACACAACTCCTACTAACCCCCTCACACCCAAGGGATACACCCAAGGCCAATGTCTTATAACGATGCCTCCTGGTTTCTTCTCTAAGAATACTTTCTATAATCGTTCTCAGGTCAGTTATAGTCCGATGTCCTGACCACGATAAGAAAGTACACATAAGAGTTTCTCCACATTGATTTGCTGGACAAACAGGGATGGAGGAACAACACCTAGAAACCAGGACACAGTCCTGCTGACGAGCACAAGGGTGGCCATCACGGGCCTCTCAGAGGATCTCGGGCTTGGCACATAGATTGCACTCGGTAGCTGCACCTAACAGGGGAGGCCCTGACATTCACTAGGCACCCAGTGAATGTTCAGTGGCGGAGGAGAGCATCACTTCTAAGAGGAAGGGAAGAAAAGAGGGCCAGATATGGCTGAGTTGGGTTTGGAGTATGGCCTCAAAGGACGGGCAGGGATGGGCAAGCGAGGGTATAATTCAAGGTTCGGAGACAAGAGGGCCTGAGGGTGTGTGTGCACACAGGTGTACATGTGTGTGCACACATGCAGGGCTTGGAGTTCCGTGAGGCTCATAGAACAAGATCTCTCTCCAGGACCCTGTGCTAGGCCCTGTGGAGGCTCTGACGGCAAGATACACACTACAGTCCGCCTTCCCAGAGCTGGGAGAGCCCAGTCAGCTCCATATCTCGGGGAAGCCCAGGGAACAAGGGGCTGACGAAACCCCGTGAACCGGCTGGATGGACCCAGCAAGACTCCTGGTGGCGTCTCTGTTACGCCGGGAAGGAGATAGGCAGAGGGAGAAGGGCTGGTCTGGCGCCAAAGCAGATGAAAATGGTGGTGCCTTTGGACTTGTTACTTCACCTCTGCAAGCTCCAGCACCACATCAGTAAATCGGTGACAACTGTGCCTCTGCTTCTCATATAAGGGCTGAGACTAAATTCCTATAAAGCACCTGAAATTGGGCTTTGTGCACAGAAAGTTCTCCATCAATGCTGACAGTGATGGTGAGGATGGAAATAACAATGCAGTTCACAGTGTGGTCTACCTTGGAAAGTCCATGCCAGCTAGCCACACAGAGGCCCCAGGGCAGAACCCTTACAATGGGAGAAGCAGAATGATGGCAGCAACCTGAGTGTCTAGCCACGGGGGAGGTCTCAGCAATGGCAATATCAGGACAGAGATCCAAGTACTCATATTAAGTAGATTGGGAATTCCCTGGCGGTCCAGTAGCTAACTCTCTGAGCTCTCACTGCCAAGGGCCCAGGTTCAATTCCTGATTGAGGAACTAGAACCTCAAAGTTGCATGGCCAAATAAATGAATGATAAGAATAAATAAAGTTAAGTGCATAATGACTGCAACGATGGAAATACATGCAGACCTGAAAAAAGCATGGAAGGGTGTAAGCAGGTACAAGCAGGTCCTCAGGCCATGGTCCTGGCGGGTCAGGACTCTTCTCTTTCCCAAACCTATGGAAGCAGGTGCTGCTTGCGCTCTGGAAGGCCTCGGTGGACCCTGTGATGTCAAATACTGTGTCTTCCCTAGCACTTGTCTTTCCTGACCCAGGGAGCCTGTATGTGAGAGGCATCCAGATCTCGGAGGAACTCCCGAGGGAGCAGTGGCAGGAGGAGTCCCAGCCCCACTCTCCCCAAACTCGTCACCCCACCCACACCCTGCCACCAAGCTTGTCAGCCCAAGGCCAACGTCTCCTCTCTCCCTTCTCCTCTCCACTCCCTCACTCCTGCCTCCTGGACTCATCTTCGAATTATTAAATTTTCCTCTCTTTTTTACATTTAAAGGTCTAATCCATCTGGAATCTTTGTTAAACCATAGTGTAAGGAGTTATGAGGTTTTTTTTTTTTTAATGGATTAACTGCCTGTCTCAACTGCCTTTGTAGATTAACCCATCTCTCCCCTGCTTCAGTGGCGCCTTGAAGTGGCACCAACACCTTATGTCCACTTGTTCACACTCTGTGGGCCTCCTTCGAGGGCTTCTGTTCCAAGCTGTGAGCACAGTCCCTGCTGCAGCCTCCCTCCCAAGGGACAGCCTCAGCCCAGGGGCCAGGGTGCCCTCCTGGCAGCGAGTGCATTTCTCAGCGCCCCTCTTTCCACTCCCTTCTCCAACCGCTGTCTCCGTCTTCTCAGGCACTCTCTCTTCACCTCCCCTGGAGTTCAGGACTGTCCGGATCCAGTCACCAGTGCTCCTCTTTCCTTCCTGTAAGCAGGTTCTGGGCCTCTCCCCAAAACACGACACCGGGGATGCATCTGGACCACGGCATCTCTCCTGGGCACCAAATGCCCCATGTTAACTGCCTTCCTGGCTTTGCCTCTTGACTTCTCCAAGTCCAGCTCAGACAGCCTTAATGTATACATGCAAGCACACACTCACACAGACACATCCATGAAAACACACGTGTGTGTGCACACGCATACACACACCTGCATGCACCTGTGTATGTACACACACAGGCTAAAAAAAAAAATCTATTTTATGTAGAAGAACTTCAGGCTCAAAGATGTGTCCAAAGTCACACAACTGCTAAGTGGCAAACTCGGGTCTCTATGTTTCTAGCTCAATCCTGAGCAGGGGTGTTTAACATCAGATTTACAAAAATACAGAGTTCCAAATTTTGGCGAAATAAAATGAGACGATGCACATTATGCGGTCGGCCCAGTGCCTGGGAGCATAAGCGCTGAATCAGCACTAACTGTCCTGAACAGTCATAATTACTGCTCTCACCATCAGCGGCAGGCCGGATCAGAGTCACACGCGGCCCGCTCCCTCGCCATCCGGCGGAGGCCCAGCGGCCGTCGCTCCGCATTTGCTTGTCTGCGGCGCCCCCTCCTGGCCTCTGCGTGTAGTTCCCTGGACGCGCGCGGGGGAGCGGAGCCCAAGCCCCGCGAGCCGCGAACCCCCTCACCCAGGACGCCGGAAACGTCCTCCTCCTCTTATCCTCCAGGGTCTGAAGAGAAAGAAAGTCTTCCGCTCTGCTGGCAGCTCGGGCCGTCCTCTGAACACGCCGGTGCACACTTAGCCGCACGTACACGTGACGCACACGCACGCACACGTGTACAATCTTTCGCACCTGGACGGCTCTGCTCAGCTTGCACCGGTTAGACACGGCTCACCGTCAGGAAGGCACACAGTGTCTGCGAGACGATGGCCTTGTTGGTTCATATCACAGATGGGGAAAGTGAGGCCCCAGAAGTCACACTGTGTCCAGGTCAGCCCCGCAGCATTTGCTGACCGTCGGCAGGGCCGGATGTTGGGGCAGCAAAGAACGTGACGTCGTGGTCAGTTCCCAGATGGGGCGCGCAGCGCCGAGCCCGGCAAGCTGACTGTGGTAGCGGAGAATCCAGGAGGGCCCCACGGCCTCGGTCAGTCACCGCTGAGGACCTTGTCCAGGATCTTAGCATTCACTGGCGGACGCAGGTGAATGAAGTGTTAGGAGACATCACGAACATGCAGTGGAGTGTCAGGAGACACCACATGGACGCCTGCGCTGAGCTCACCAAGAACCCGGACGTCAGCGGGCAGGGGCTGGTGGCGGCCAGTCTAGAGCTGAGCATGAACGGATGTTATCAGAGGTCAAGGAACAAGTAGGGCAGGATGAGGAGGGGTGCTGAGGATTGGGTGGTAGGGGAAACCTGGCTAAACTCTCCTGGAAGAAGACTGGGAATAAATGAGATGATAAAATGAGTTCCTTCTTGCAATCCCCACCCCCAATAAGTCACCCAGGGAAGGTGGCAGTGGCCGTTGCTAACACTGGGCGGGGCCGATCGAACAACTCTGCCAGTGTTATCCCCCAGAATCATGCTTAAAATACTAGGATTTCCATTTTACAGATGAGGACTGAGGAACAAATAGGTTTAGTAACCTGCCTAAGATCCAGCGACTTAATAGCCAAGGCAGGCAGACAGGTTCCAAAATCCAGGCCTTAAAAAAAAGAAATGTGATAAAATCTGCATAACATAAAACTACATTTTAACCATTTTTAAGTGTTCAGTTCAGTGGTATTAAGTACATTCACAATGTTGTGCGACCGTCACCACCATCTCCAGAACTTTTTCATCTTCCCAAGTGAAACTCCCAACCCATGAAACAACTCCCGGTCCTCCCTTCCCCCAGTCCCTGGCAACCACTATCCTATCTTTTATCTCTTTGATTTTGTCTTTTCTGGATATCTCATATAAGTGGAATCACATAATATTTGCCCCTTTGTGTCTGGCTTGTTTTACTAAGCATATCTTCAAGGTTCATCCATCTTATAGCATATGTTGGAATTTCCTTCCTTTTTTAAGGCTGAATAATATTACATTGCATGGATGCACCACATTTTGTTCCTCCATTCATACACTGATGGACAATTAGGTTTCTTCTTAGTTTTGGTTATTGGGAATAATGCTGCTGAGAACATGGATGTGCAAATATCTGTTTGAGTCCCTGCTTTAAGGAATCACACACTCTTAGCACCTGCTAGAGCCCCTGTGAGAGCTGGTTTTCATAAACCTCACAGATGATGTGAGTCAGTTTGGGAAAGCGGAGGATAAACAGTGAAAAAGCAGGGTAAGTCAGAGTACAAGAGAGACAGGCTGCGAGAGGGACACCCTGAAAGCCACCGCAGGAAAAGGACCACCCCTGGGGAAGAGGTGTGGGGCTTCCCAGACATCCTGGTATCAAAGCAGCAGCAGCCTGGGGAGACCCTGGTTCTCTCAAGGGAACCTAAGTTCTCCTCCATCCCTGCTGGGACCATGTCCACACTGTGGGCTGGCCAGGATCCCAGGCCAGGTGGGAGCCAGCTGACCAACAAGATCTATCATGAGGCAGGGCAGTGGGCAGTGTCTCGTCTGCAACAGCACAGGTGGGACTGCCCCCAACCCAAGGGAAATGCACCCCACCCTGCCACTGTGTGCACTACGCTCTGAGACAGGGGAGTGCTTACCTGGCAAGATGCAACAAGAGCAAATGAAAAGGTGCCAGTCCCGGACGACAGGCATCTGGCCCCTCTCTACCCCTTCAGCCTAAGCAGAGAAACCTCCTGGATACATTAAAAGTCTCACTAGCTTGAGAGATTTCAGCAAACAAAACAAATGAGGCTATTACAAAACAAGAGAACAGATTGGAATATCTCTAATGTGCTTTTACAGAAAGATTTGAACCCAACAGAGAACACATGTTCTTGTCAAGCTCCTGTGGAGCATTTGAAAACATTGATGCTGTGCTCGGCGAGCGAGGAGCCGTCAGCAACTCTTGCAGATCACATCCTGTCACTAGGGTGCAGTACAATTAGGGACAATAAGAACATTAGAAATGCATTTTGGAACAAAATTAATTTCCACAACGGGGATTATAAAATGTTGGATCTCAATAGCCATAAGGTATTTACATAAAATATGGAGTTCAAAAAAATTGTGAAGTAGCGAGAAATCCATATCCCCAAATGAATTTGGAGTAAACAGAATAAAAGGGGGTAAGAGAAAGGCAGCTTATGTTGAAGAGAAAATAAGAGCTTAAATGAAAAACTCTTTACAGATGGTCCCTGACTAAAAATGTTTGAACGATTTTTCAACTTCATAATACGGTGAAAGTGATATGCATTCAGTAGAACCATACTTCAGTTTTTGAGTTTTGATCTTTTCCTGGGCTAGGGAAATGTGGTGCAGTATTGTCTCATGATGTGGAACTGCGGCTCCCAGTCAGGCACACGATCACAAGGATAAACGGCTGATAACTTAGAACCATTCTGTACCCAGACAATGGTTCTGTTTTTCACTTCCAGTAAATTACATGAGCTATCAACAACTTTCTTATAAAATATGCTTTGTATTAGATGGCTTTGCCCAGCTATAGCTAATCTGAGTGTCCTGAGCACATTTAAGATAGGCCAGGCTAAATGATGATGTTTGGTAGATTATGTGTATTAAATGCATTTTCAACTTATAATATTTTCTACTTACAATGGGGTTATCAGGATATAACCCCGTTGTAAGTGGAGAAAGATCAGTACAATAAGAGCATGATTTATCAAAACCACTGAACTGAACTGATGGGGAAACAGTGGAAACAGTGTCAGACTTTGTTTTTTTGGGCTCCAAAATCACTGCGGATGCTGATTGCAGCCATGAAATTAAAAGATGCTTACTCCTTGGAAGGAAAGTTATGACCAACCTAGATAGTATATTAAAACGTAGAGACATTACTTTGCCAACAAAGGTCCGTCTAGTCAAGGCTATGGTTTTTCCAGTGGTCATGTATGGATGTGAGAGTTGGACTGTGAAGAAAGCTGAGAGCCGAAGAATTGATGCTTTTGAACTGTGGTGCTGGAGAAGACTTTTGAGAGTCCCTTGGACTGCAAGGAGATCCAACCAGTCCATTCTAAAGGAGATCAATCCTGGGTGTTCATTGGAAGGACTGCTGCTAAAGCTGAAACTCCAATACTTTGGCCACCTCATGCGACGAGTTGACTCACTGGAAAAGACTCTGATGCTGGGAGGGATTGGGGGCGGGAGGAGAAGGGGACGACAGAGAATGAGATGGCTGGATGGCATCACTGACTGGATGGACATGAGTTTGAGTGAACTCTGGGAATTGGTGATGGACAGGGAGGCCTGGCATGCTGTGATTCATGGGGTTGCAAGGAGTCGGACATGACTGAGCTACTGAACTGAACTGATAGTATATGTACAAATAAGGGAACATTTCTTAGCTTCGAGTATACATGCTTGCCTGCTAAGTCACTTCAGTTGTGTCTGACTCTTTGTGACTCTATGGACTGTTGCCTGCCAGACTCCCCTGTCCATGGGATTCTCCAGACAAGAGTACTGGAGTGGGTTGCCATGCCCTTCTCCAGGTTATCGTCCCTATCCAGGGATCAAACCCACATCTCCTGCAACTTCTGCATTGCAGGCAGATTCTTTACTTCTGAGCCACTGGGTAAGCCCTGAATATTGATAGGTATTCTTAAATATAGGGCTTCCCTGGTGGCTCAGAGGTTAACGCGTCTGCCTCCGATGTGGGAGACCCGGGTTCGATCCCTGGGTCGGGAAGATCCCCTGGAGAAGGAAATGGTAACCCACTCCAGTATTCTTGCCTGGAGAATCCCATGGATGGAGAAGCCTGGTAGGCTACAGTCCCCGGGGTCACAAAGAGTCGGACACGACTGAGTGACTGAACAGAACAGAACAGATTCTTAAATATAGGAAAGATATAGCCAAGCTTTCAAAAAAAAAAAAAAAAGGATGAAATAAGGAATAAACTAATTTAATTTTAAAACAACAATAAAAGTAGATTTGATAAGTAAAGCATAAAGCCAGTTCTTTGAAAAGACCATTAAAATAGGTAGACCTCTGGAAAATCAAAAGAAAAAGGGGAAAAAGTATGAAGCTAAAAATATGAGGTTATAAAAAGGGAGACAACTGCAGATATGAAAGAGATGTTGTAAACCACAAGAAGATGGTAGGCACAGCTTCACTCTGATTAGTTTCAAATGGAAGATTTTCCTGAAATATATAAATCACCAAAATAGGCCTAACAAGAGGTAGGAAACCTGAAGAGAACGATGTGGGTGTGCCTACATGCTAGTTGGTTCAGTCGTGTTTGATTCTATGAGACCCTATGAACTGTAGCCCAACAGGCTCCTCTGTCCATGGGATTCTCCAGGCAAGAACACTGGAGTGGGTTGCCATTTCCTTCTTCAGGGGACCTTCCAGACCCAGGGATCAAACCAGTGTCTCTTATATCTACTGCTTTGGCAGGCGGATTCATTACCAGTAGGGCCACCTGGGAAGCCTGAAAAGAACAATAAACATAACTGAAAAGGTAATGAAGGAGGGCTCCCTCAACCTCCAGAGACAAGGGTTTGCTGTTATGGATGTTACCAGAACACAGGAGAGAAGGGGAAGCTCCCAGTTCTCTCTACAGGATTAACAGACTGAACAAGGATCTCTCTCCTCTCTCTCTCTCTCACACACACACACACACGCTGCAATGATATAGAAAGATCCTCCAGATGCATACAGTAGTGAAAATAGAAAGCTTCCATGGAAGAAAATAAATATACATGAATGTAAGTGTCTAAAATTAGAGATCAGGAAGACACACATCAGAGTGCATGGCTAACTGTGCGGCAGAGAGTTTGGAAGGATCTTAAAGAGAAAACCATTCTTTTTATGCTATTCCTATATTGTTGGAATGTTTACAATCTATGTTCATATGTTACTTCAAAATAATTAAATTAAACTAAATGTAAATAAATTAGTCAAAATAAATAAAACCAATAATCACTTGATAAATATGAAATTGAAAAGAAAAATACCTTCATGATTATTAATATTTTAAGCTAAAGAATAAAAATTAAAAATTTAGAAAACATACAGAAAGATTTTTTTCTTTAAATAAGAGGATATTTAAAATAGAGGGTCATTTTTTTAATTAAAGAGGTAAGAATGACTCACCCAGACAGGACACAAAACCTCAAAGCCAAAAAGGAAAACACCAGATTTGATCATATGAACATTTAAAACCTCTAACAAGGAAAGGCATCATGGACTTATCAAAAGACAAGTGTTATACTGGAGAAAAAAATATTTATAAGATTTATAAACAGCCACGTGGTTTATATCCAGAATACCTAAGGAGCTTTACACAGTCAATACGGACCAACAGAAAAACAAGCAAAGAATATGCACAAATTACAGAAGATATGAGAATGGCTGATAAACACTTGAAGAGATGCTAAAGCCCTGTAGATATCTAATAAAAATGCAAATTTAAACGATAATGAACTATTTCTTGTACCCACCAGACTGGCAAAAATTAAAAGCATTGAGCACATGTGTCACTGGCAGGAATCGGAAATGGGAAAGTTCTCAGTTATTTCTCAAATATTTCCTCTTATCTGTTGATCTTTCCCTCTCCGTCCGGCACTCCTATTATTAATAGATAAATGGGAGCGCGTTCCCTCCTCGCCCGCATCCTCCCCTAGCTCTCCATCTCGTTGGTCCCCCCTTCATTCATTTGCTCTGCCCTCTGACCGCCCCTCTGAGTTCATCGCGTCTTCACTGCGTCCACCCTCCATCCCCGGCGGGGTCCTGCTCATAGCTGCCTCACCTAGCCTCGCGTCTGCAGTGCCGCACTGAGGGTATTATCCCCGTGTGAATGCGCTTCCTGTCTGTCTGTCTGTCTGCTCCCTCTGGTTTTCAGTTTGTGCTCTTTTCCTCTCGGTATTTACTCTTCTCATGGGTCTCACTTTTCCCTGCAGCCATTTCTTTTCTCTTTTATTTCTGTTTGTTCTGTTTTGTCTCACTTGTTTGGTTGGGTTTTTTGTTTGTTTTTTGGCCACACTACAAGACATGTAGGATCTTAGTTTCCTGACAGGGATTGAACCCACGCTTCCTTAACCACTGCTCTTGCAGTGCAGGCGTGGCATCTTAGCCACTGGCCCATCATGGAAGTCCAAGCCACTCACTTTCCCCTGACGAAGGTCAGCCAACTTAGCCGGTTGAGTACACCTGGGAGGAGGAGCCGGCAGCCTTCGCCCCAGGCAGCACCTTCCAGGTCGGTTAGGGAAGGCAGGCAGGATGCTCCTCCGGGCGGAGCACAGGCTGAGATGGGCTGGCTCAGCATCCCCTTTTCTGTTCATCGCTGCAAGGTCACTCTGGCCTTAGGGAACCTCCCTGTCTTCTTGCCTGGTTGTTGTCCTTGTCCTGGGGCTGTCAACCTGCGTCGTAACTGACTGTCCCCTGCGATGGGGAGCTGCCATGGGGCGGCCGGCTGACCTGCCCAGGTGGGGAGGCACTCACTCCAGGTAGGTTCCAGGCTGCTCTGGTCTCACCTGTGTCTGGCACAGAATCTGCTCCTCACAAGAGCAAATGTTAAAACTCTTGGACTCCATACAGCTCATTGAAATGGGGCCAGGAGAGACAAAAGCTTAAAAGTCTGTTCTGTGCCAGTCATTTTGCATTCAGTTCAGTTCAGTTCAGTCGCTCAGTCGTGTCCGACTCTCCGCGACCCCATGAATCACAGCACGCCAGGCCTCCCTGTGCATCACCAACCCCCGGAGTTCACTCAAACTATGTCCACGGAGTCGGTGATGCCATCCAGCCATCTCATTCTCTGTTGTCCCCTTCTCCTCCTGCCCCCAATCCCTCCCACCATCAGAGTCTTTTCCAGTGAGTCAACTCGTCGCATGAGGTGACCAAAGTATTGCAGTTTCAGCTTTAGCATCAGTCCTTCCAATGAACACCCAGGACTGATCTCCTTTAGAATGGACTGGTTGGATCTCCTTGCAGTCCAAGGGACTCTCAAGAGTCTTCTCCAGCACCACAGTTCAAAAGCATCAATTCTTTGGCGCTCAGCTTTCTTCACAGTCCAACTCTCACATCCATACATGACCACTGGAAAAACCACAGCCTTAACTAGACGGACCTTTGTTGGCAAAGTAATCTCTTTGTTTTTTAATATGCTATCTAGGTTGGTCATAACTTTCCTTCCAAGGAGTAAGCATCTTTTAATTTCATGGCTGCAATCACCATCTGCAGTGATTTTGGAGCCCCCAAAAATAAAGTCTGACACTGTTTCCACTGTTTCCCCGCCTATTACCCGTGAAGTATTAAAAAAATTTTCAGAAGTCAACATTAAACAAAATTGAAAATGTACTAAAGATTTGAACAGCTATTTGACCAAAGACGCTACATAGATGGCAAATAAACACATGAAAGGATGGGCAACACCATTAGTCATTCAGTTCAGTTCAGTTCAGTCGCTCAGTCGTGTCCGACCCTTTGCGACCCCATGAAGTGCAAATTAGAACCACAATGAATTAAAACTACACACCCATTAGAATGGCTTTAAAAAAGCACTAACGCTAAAGGCTTGCAAGAATGCAGAGAGCCAGAGTGTTCATACATTGCTGGTGAGACTAAAATGGTACCGCCACTCTGGAAAATAGTTTGGAAGTTCTTTTTGAAAACTAAAAACGGACTTATCATTTGGCCCAGAAAATGCAATGTTGGGCATTTTACTGGAGAAATGAAAACTTATTTTTACACAGAATCTTATACATATATGTTCAGAGCGGTTTTATTTGTAATAGTAAAAAACTAGGGATTCCCTAATAGCTCAGTTGGTAAAGAATCCGCCTGCAATGCAGGAGACTTGGGTTTGATCCCTGGGTTGGGAAAATCCCCTGAAGAAGGGAAAGGCTACCCACTCCAGTATTCTGGCCTGGAGAATTTCATGGACTGTAAAGTCCATGGGGTCACAAAGAGTCAGACATGACTGAATGACTTGAACTTTCACTTTCACTTTTCAGAACCTATGCACATGTCCTTCAATGTGGAATGCTAAACAAACTGTAGAACATAATAAATATTATGAAATACCATGCCTCATTAAGAAGGAAGAGACTGAGCTTCCCTGGGGCTCAGTGGTAAAGAATCTGCCTGCTAATGCAGGAGGCGTGGGTTTGATCCCTGGTCTGGAAAGATTCCCCATGCCGTGGAGCTACTAAGCCCACGCACTGCAACTACTGAGCCCACATGCCTAGAACCCATGCTCTGCAATGAGAAGCCCACATATTGCAACTATAGAGTAGCCCCCACTCGCTGCAGCTAGAGAAAAGTCCTGGCAGCAGTAAAGACCCAGCACAGCCAAAAATAAATAATTTAAAAAAAGTTTTAATGGAAGAGACTATTGACACATGCAACAACTTACATGAACTCAAGGAAATTATGCTGAGTGAAATAGGCTGATTTTAGAAGGACACATACAATTTGAGTCCATAAAGTTGTGAAGTAACTTACCTATAGAGGTAGAAAACTGATTAACAGTTGTTAGAGGTGAGGGATGGGCGAGGGGCATGTGCCTTTAAAGTGGTAGCACGAGGAAGCCTTCCAGCAATGTCGCAGTTACGTGTGATCATTAAGGCTACACACATGGTGTCACGCAGAGCAACACACATAAGTTAGTACGTGAATGACCCGTGAGACCTGAATAAGCTCTGTGGGTTTGTACCAAGGTCAGTTCTCCTCATTTTGACATTGTATTACAGATCTGCCAGACGTTAGCACTGGAGGAAGCTGGGTAGACGGCCCAAGGAAAACGCCCTGTAAATTTTTGGGCAAATTCCTGTGAATCTATAATTATTTCAAAATAAAAAGCAATTTTTAAAAAGTGGCCTCAGAATCTTATTTATAGGAATTTGTTTTAAAGGGAAAAAAAAGGGGACTTCAGATCAGGAAAAAACATTCAGTAAGTACCTTTCACTGTCCCACTGAAATGCAAGTGTAAAAACTTGAATAGAATGCATAGAGGAGCTATTTGAGGACTTTTAAAGTCAAATAAAACAGCAGGAGAACTGGGACAGGAGGCCATAATTCAAAGTAACACTGAGCTGGTGGTGAATTTTACCATTTTCCCTTTGCTGGTTCAGTTCAGTTCAGTCGCTCAGTCGTGTCCGACTCTCCGCGACCCCATGAATCACAGCACGCCAGGCCTCCCTGTCCATCATCAACTCCCGGAGTTCACTCAAACTCATGTCCATTGAGTCGGTGATGCCATCCAGCCATCTCATTCTCTGTTGTCCCCATCTCCTCCCGCCCCCAATCCCTCCCAGCATCAGAGTCTTTTCCAGTGAGTCAACTCGTCACATGAGGTGGCCAAAGTATTGGAGCTTCAGCTTTAGCATCAGTCCTTCCAATGAACACCCAGGATTGATCTCCTTTAGAATGGACTGGTTGGATCTCCTTGCAGTCCAAGGGACTCTCAAGAGTCTTCTCCAACACCACAGTTCAAAAGCATCAATTGCTATCCTCACCCGAGCAAGACAGCCTAAACCTCGAGGTGGATGTAGGTGCAGAGACTGCTCAAGAAAGCCTTCAGGCGAGGAACAAGAAAGAGTCTCCTAAAACCCAGAGAGTGCAAGAAATCTCCCCTCTTCTCTACTCCCATTTGCCACCCAGGCCCCTGCAGCCCATAAGCATGCCCTTTTTTGATCCAGGTTGGAAGGAGTTTTGTTGTTGGTGTTGTTTTAACCATTGTTTTCTTACTCTCTTGGTCCTTTGCTTGACTCTGGATGTGGGCACAGATGTGGTATGGAAGCTGCAGTGTTTAGATTGAGGGCTAAAAAGGAAACGGGGAAAGTACCAGGAAATCATGGAGTAGAAAGAGCTCAGGACAGTGACCCCCAAAAGTTGTTAATGAGCTCCTGGGCTCCTTCCTGAGCTGTGCAAGCATAGATCTGACTCTAAGCAGCATATCATTGACTCTGAGAATGGGTCAAAGAAATAGATCAATATCCCAGGCCCACACATGCTACGGTTAATGCACATGTGAGACTGACCCAAACAACACCTTTGTATGTAAATAGAACTGACACTGTGACCACAACCCACAGGAGGCTGGTTGGGACCTGCAGCCACAGAGTGCTTACAAGGACATGTATGACATTAACTGCTTATTTTAGGAAAAAAGAAAAGTCTCAAATCATTAATCTAAGCTTCAATCTTAAGACATTAGGAAAAAAGAACATAATAAAATCAAAGCAAGAATAAGAAAAGAAATAATAAAGAGCAGAAACCAATGAAATTAAAAACAGCAAAAGAATAGAGAAAAATCAATGAAACCAGAAGCTCATTCTTTGAAATAAAAATTAATAAACTTCTAGGAATACTGACAAAGAACAAAAGTAGAGGAGACACAAATTACCAATATTAGGAATGAAAGAGGTGATGTCACTACAGACCCAAAAGATAGTGAAAGGGTAGTAAGGGGTTCATACAGGGGGCTTCCCGGTGGTGCTGTGGTAAAGAATCCACCTGCCAATGCAGGAGATGCGGATTTGATCCTTGGATAGGGAAGATCCCCTGGAGAAGGAAATGGCAACCCACTCCAGGATTCTTGCCTGGAGAATCCCATGGACAGAGGATTCTGGTGGGCTACAGTCCTTTGGGTCACAAAGTCAGACACAATTGAATGAGCATACACACACACAAGGGACACACAAATAACTCTATACCCGTAAATTTGACAATTTAGGTGAAATAAATCAATTCCATTTCATAACCTATGAAAATTCACTCAGGATGAAAAAATCTGAGTAGTCCTATAACTATCAAATATATGAAATTCATTGTTAAATAAACATTAAAAATCTTTCTGGTTGCAGTTCACGGCTTGCAGGATCTTAGTTCCTCAACCAGGTATTGAGCCCATTTCCCCTGCCTTGGTAGCATGGAGTCTTAACTATTGGATCACTAAGGAAGTCCCTCACTGACAAATTCTACCAAACATTTAAAGAAGAAATAACAACAATTCTACACTCAATTCAAGAAGATAAAAGGAGAGGGAACATTTTCCAAATCATCTTCTAAGGCCAGCATTACCCTGATACCATAATCAAATAGACATGGTAACTCTACAGAACCATATCCCTTATAACATTCATTCATGAGAAAGATTCCCAGCTAACCAGGCACCGAAAGGAATTTCCTCCAACTGAGAAAGAGTATCTACAATGGGACCAAAGCAAGAATGCCCACCTTCAATACTTCAATTTCACAGTATCCTGAAAGTCCTAGCCACCACAACACATCAGTTTCACAGTTATAAAGGAAGGAATAAAAACCCTCTCTATTGCAGAAAACATGATAGTCTAAGTATAAAATCCCAAGAAATCTGCTCCCCTCCCACAAAAAGATCTAGACTAAATGGGCGTATTACAGTCACAGAACGTAAGTCCAACACACAAAACCAATCATTTTCTAAAAACGAGCAGTAAACAATCTGAAACCAAAAAACGTCCTAAAGAAACACAGAGCTACGCCATGGACTGTAGGACTGTCCATGACTTCAGTTGACTTCAGTTCTTTCCAAGTTGATCTATAGATCAAAAATCCATCAAAAATCACAGCAGGATTCTTTGGTAAATGTAGGCAAGCTTATTAAAATTTATATCAAAAGGGAAAGGCCCTAGAACAGCAGCAACAATTTTGAAAAAATAGAGGAATCACACTTCTCAGTTTACAGACCTAATATAAAGCTACAATAATCAAGATATTGTGGCAAAGTGATGGATGCATCAATCAAAGAAAGAGAATAGAGTCCAGAATATACCCTCACAACTGCCCAACTGATTTTTGACTAAGATGCAAAGGTATTTCAATGGAGAAAGGATAGCCTTTCAACAAATGGTATTAGAACAATTTCAGTTCAGTTCAGTTCAGTCACTCAGTCGTGTCCGACTCTTCATGACCCCATGAATCACAGCACGCCAGGCCTCCCTGTCCATCACCAACTCCCGGAGTTCACTCAATATCATGTCCATTAAGTCAGTGATGCCATCCAGCCATCTCATTCTCTGTCGTCCCCTTCTCCTCCCGCTCCCAATCCTTCCCAGCATCAGAGTCTTTTCCAGTGAGTCAACTCGTCACATGAGATGGCCAAAGTATTGGAGTTTCAGCTTCAGCATCACTCCTTCCAATGAATATTCAGGACTGATTTCCTTTAGGATGGACTGGTTGGATCTTCTTGTAGTCCAGGGGACTCTCAAGAGTCTTCTCCAAGACCACAGTTCAAAAGCATCAATTCTTCAGTGCTCAACTTTCTTTATGGTCCAACTCTCACATCCATACATGACCACTGGAAAAACCATAGCTTTGACTAGGTTGTCTAGGTTGGTCATAACTTTTCTTCCAAGGAGCAAGCATCTTTTAATTTCATGGCTGCAGTCACCATTTGCAGTGATTCTGGAGCCCCCAAAATAAAATCTGTCACTGTTTCCACTGTTTCCCCATCTGTTTGCCATGAAGTGATGGAACCTGATGCCATGGTCTTAGTTTTCTGAATATTGAGTTTTTAGCCAACTTTTTCACTCTCCTCTTCTTTCACTTTCATCAAAGAGGCTCTTTAGTTCTTCTTCACTTTCTGTCATAAGGGTGGTGTCATCTGCATATCTGAGGTTACTGATATTTTTCCCGGCAATCTTGATTCCAGCTTGTGCTTCATCCAGCATTTCTCATGATGTACTCTGCATATAAGTTAAATAAGCAGGGTGATGATATACAGCCTTGACGTACTCCTTTTCCTATTTGGAACCAGTCTGTTTTTCCATGTCCAGTTCTAACTGTTGCTTCCTGACCTGCATACAGATTTCTCAAGAGGCAGGTCAGGTGGTCTGGATTCCCATTTCTTAAAGAATTTTCCACAGTTTATTGTGGTCCACACAGTCAAAGGCTTTGGTATAGCTGATAAAGCAGATGTTTTTCTGGAACTCTCTTTTGCTTTTTTGATGATCCAGCGTATGTTAGCAATTTGATCTTTGGTTCCTCTGCCTTTTCTAAAACCAGCTTGAACATCTGGAAGTTCACGGTTCATGTATTATTGAAGCCTGGCTTGGAGGATTTTGAGCATTACCTTACTAGTGTGTGAGATGAGTGCAATTGTGCGGTAGTTGAGCATTCTTTGGCATTGCCCTTCTTTGGGATTGGAATGAAAACTGAACTTTTCCAGTCTTGTGGCCACTGCTGAATTTTCCTAATTTGCTGGCATATTGAGTGCAGCACTTTCATAGCATCATCTTTCAGAGTCACACCATAAACAGTGGCAGAGCCAGGAGCCCCACCAAGCCCCTCCCTGCATCTAGCATTGTGATGGTAAAGTCTGCGTGTAGCAGTCTAGGACACTGGGAAGGACAGGCTGCCCTCTTCGTTCTTTGTTCAGTTACGTGTCTGGCTTCTGTGCACAGCCTTGCTTAGCTGGACCTGTTCAGCTTTTAGACGAGTGGATGTCTTAGCAGGATCACTTGGGCTTCTCCGGCGCTGGCCTGAACATGGGGATTGGACTTGATGATGTTCTTTGACGTATGCGGAGACACTTAACTAATGGCAGGAACACTGCACTAAGACCTGGCTGTTTCATCTTGATCCCTTCCTGTCCCTAGATGATTCCGCTCACTCCCAGGTAGGTGGTGTTGTCTCTCAGTTATGTATTTAGACCTAGAGGGTTTACCAATATGAACTTCAGACAGTACACAGATACTGTAGACAGATATACATCATCCCTGGTCTAAAACATTAAATGAGTATTTAGTGTTAATTAGCTATTATTGTCTTCCCAGTGGCACTAGTGGTAAAGAACCTGCCTGCCAATGCAGGAGACATAAGAGATGTGGGTTTGATCCACAAGCCAGGAAGATCCTTTGGAGGAGGGTATGGCAACCCACTCCAGTATTCTTGCCTGGAGATTCCCACGAACAGATGAGCCTTGTGGGCTATCATCCATAGGGTCACAAAGACTTGGACACGACTGAAGTGACTGAGCATGCACAGCTAACACTAACTTGCAAAATGTGAAAACGGAAAATGTCCATTAGGATCAATGATCAAAGAACACAACATATAACAGACAAAAAACAAAAATTACATATCCATCTCTAAAATTTTACCTTAATACTGAGGATTCAAGTTAACATTTTTTCCCTCCTGGAAAACGGATCATGAAGGTGGTTGAAAAAGCAATTATCAAGCATTCATCCTTAATGAAAACTACTCAGCCAAAATTAACAAGAAAATATTTTAATACTTTCGTAGCACAAAATTAAACTGAGACAGGTTAAGAGGAATGTGAGGGGATCTAGAAAACCATAAATTATGTAGCTTTATTTTGCCATAACCTAGATGTTGAGAATGAACAGGTGTCCATGAGCAGTCTCATTTCTCCTCCAGAAGGCACAGTTTGGGTAATGCACTGAACAAAGAGGCTTGTCCAGTCCCCTGACTTGTCACTTACAATGCGAAAACATTCATCACTGCGGGTTCAAATGACAGTCTATCTGTCTGCAGCTCACTTCAACTGCTCCTCAGGCCCCTTTAGGCTGGACTTCTGATTTCTTCTTTCTTTCTGACCCTGAATTCGGTAGAGCTTCTTCCTGAGGTCCTTCTGTCGCTTGAGTTTCTCTTCCTCCTCCTTCTGCTTCATTTTGAAGTGTTCTTTGTTGTGGAGATGCCGCTGCTCCTTGGCTTTCTTCATCTTCTCACTGTGCACTGTACTCAGAGCATCCAGCAGTGCAAGGATCTAGCAAGGACAAAACCCACTGAGCATCAGAATATTCTTACAGCTATAGCATGCCTTCGTTCTAAGTTTCAGGGATCCTGAACACCGCAGTTGACTGTATCAAAATGAGAATCACTTCATTATCCAAATGAATATTAATCTAGTGAAAACTGATCCTGAACTAGGGAATTATAATTTGCATGGAAATATAAGTAGGAGCATAATGACTTAGCAAAATACTTAAATAACGGTCTTGACCACAAAACCACCTTTGTTAATCACTCTATAGATACTCTGTACAGCTGATACAGTGATGTGCCAGCTGTGTGCTTCTTATTCCCCATTAAAATGCATAAGGCAGAACGTGACTAAACAAAAGAAGGGAAATGGATTCTGGCTTTTCTTCTAACTTCCAGATCTGGTGCCCTGAATAAGTCTGACCCTTATCCTTTCCTCATGAAAAGTTGAGAACGTAGTAAGAACGCCAAGTGTATGACTGAGAGCATGATTTTCACATCTAAATGCAATGTACTGGAAGCCATCCATTGACAGTACCTTCCTTTCATGAGGCTCCCGTATGACGGCTGGTCTCACTCTGTCCTTTGGAGTCTTGCCTGCCTTTGCCTGGGTCTTGGGCTTGCTCTTAAATGGCAGGGCCTTCTGCAAGGCTTTTGGAATGTGCAGTGAATTAAAATGTTTCTTTTGCCTCACAATTGGCTGAAAAAGAAAAAACAAAGACTATGACATATTTAATTATGATCTATGCACACTTAAAATTTTCATGAAATCTTCTCAATGGATTGATTTTTCCACAAACCAGTAATACCAGTTTGCTGACCATGAGAAATGAAGACTTAATTATCCATCAAATATAAATCGCTTCAATAAGCATGCACAGCTATAGACAAAACAAAGGAATATACAGAATATATACAGAATACATATTTACAATTCTTCCAAGTAATCAACTGTGCAAATTTCTACAGTATGGGCAATGGGATCTTAACAGATTGGATGAAAAGATCCAACCTTTCTGCTAATGGCAAATTCAGGCCTTATCTTTGGAGCACGGAGATGGCTTTTTCTAGCTGGACAAGAATAATCTAGCTTTTCATCTTGACTATCAGCCTCTCTGAATATAAGGACATAGTTCTTCCTCCAATGAAGAGCCAAAGTGCCCCCACCCTGATTCTCATTAAGAAGTTTATTCTGTTTCTAATAAAAGGCTGACAAAGAAAGCGAGATTTAAATGACAAATGAAGGCAAAACTCTCTCTACATTCAATTTTCAAGCTAACCAAATTCTATACTTAAATTGAGATGACCAAAATCCTTAACTGCCTCAAAAGTAGTTAGTAAGCTGACAGTTTTGCCCTAAACCTTTACTAAAGTAGACTACATAGAGAATATTTTTGTAATATCTTTAAATTTATTGCTAAAGACATCACCCACAATAATATTCAATATTCTCTGTTTAAAAACCGAAATATTTTAGAAGGAAAGAATTCAGAGAAATATCCTTCTCAAAAATAAGTAAGCTCCACAAACTGGAAAATAGGTACTATGTCCTCAAGTGTATTTTAAGAGCAAAACATGGCAACATGACTCAAATTTTATTAACTATTTTACAGAAAAACTAATGCCTGGAAAACTGTTTCTAGCAGAATGATAAACCAATAGCCTGAATCACCCACTTATTACAAAACAATTAAATATCCACCATTAACACAAACAAATCTTTTCAAATGCCTTGTTAACCTGTGAACAAAATAATGGACATTCTCAGAGACTAAAACCTGAATGAAAATGGGAATTCAGGCAGGGACTGAGAACTTAAGATTTAAAGGGTAGGATGGGGTGGGGATGGGAGGAAGGTTGAAGAAGGAGACATATGTATACTTAGGGTTGATTCACAATGTTGTGCAGCAGAAACCAACACAACACTGTAAAGCAATTATCCTCCAATTTAAAAAAAGGCAACAAAAAATTCATTGAGCTGTATACACTTATCATTTGTGTACCTCCTCTATGTATGTTGAAAGTGAAAGTTGCTCAGTCATGTCTGACTCTTTGCGGGTCGCATGGACTGTAGTCCATGGAATTCTCCGGGCCAGAATACTGGAGTGGGTAGCCTTTCCCTTCTCCAGGGGATCTTCCCAACCCAGGGAGTGAACCCAGATCTCCCATGCTGCAGGCAGATTCTTTACCAGATGAGCCACAAGCCAAACCTAAGAATACTGGAGTGGGTAGCCTGTCCCTTCTCCAGCGGATCTTGCGGACCCAGGAATTGAACCAGGGATTTCTGCATTGTAGGTGGATTCTTTACCAACTGAGCTATCAGGAGAGCTGTATGTATGTTAACACTTCAATAAAAAGTTTACTAAAACCTTCGAAAATAACCTTCCACATTGTTTCAATAAGTATATTAATATTTTTAAAAGTAATATATGTGTTTAGTGCAAAGAAAAATAGTTCAAATGAGGTATACACAGTGAAAAGTTTAAGTCTCCTTTCCAATACAGAGAAAACCACTTTTACCCCTTGTTCTGTGTTCCTTCCAAAATAGTCTATGAACGTAAACAGATTCACTCAAGTTTAATGTTAGACTTTCTACTTGAAAATTCAAACCACAAAAAACATTATATACAAAGCTTCTGAATGACACGCATCTACAGAACACATGTGCAACTGTACCTTATAGAGAGAATCCTTGTTGGCTTTTAGTTTGATGCCATGGGCAAGCCGGAGTTGACCAGTTGTCCGCATACCTGACCAGGTGTCTTTCTCACCAACTGGTTTTAACAAAGATGTTACTGGGTTATAGAAGGCTGGAATGGAGACAGGATACCAAGTTCTCATGAAGACAATATCTGGAAAGAGAGTGTATTCACCATTTTCAGGAAAAGATTCATATCCATCTTAGTACACAAAAAAACAAAATACTCCAAACTTCTCTAGCTGGTTGCATAGTATTTGAAGAGAGACTGTGCCAAGTGAACTACTTTTGAATAGCATAAAAGTTCTCTGGTTGTGACTGGACGCAGTGCACAAGATGTTCCATGTAGGGAGAACTATAGCTGACTCCTGTTTTTCTTTTCTTTTGATGTGTACCATTTTTAAAGTCTTAATTGAATTTGATACAATATTACTTCTGTTTTATGTTTTGGTTTCTTGGCCATGAGGTATGTGGGATCTTAGCTCCCCTACCAGGGACTGAACCCACACCCACTGCATTGGAAGGCAAAGTCTTATCCACTGGACCACCAGGGAAGTCCCGACTCCTGTTTCTAAAGATCTAAACTCCCACCTATAACTCACACTGGCTAGAAATCAATACTGAACAGTAACATGCTGTTAAGAACACACCACAAAGGAGACTTACCACTCATCAGCAATTTATCCTCAAATGTGGCCCGGAAAGCTCCTTCTGGAGCCCGGAGCGCCTTCTTGATCTGTCCCCTTATTCCACTGACTGTTCGAATCACAGCACCTTCAAATTTGGCCACTTCCAAGGCAGAATTAAACATTCCCTATAGGTGCATATATATATATATATATATATATAAGTAAACATATTTTAAAAATATATAGACACGAAGTCAGATATTTTACCTCTTAGTTCATAAATATATCCTTGGTTAAAAAACAGACAATAATTCATTGAAGGGTGATAGAATAATCAAAATGTATTTCCCCTCAAAAGTAGAATTACTAGGTCAACAGGAATATAGCTCTATTTTTCCTGAAATAACACTAATTAAGACTCTATTGTGGGTTCATAAACATGCTCATTACTGCTATCTTTGTAGAAGAGAGGAACAAATGGATGTTTACTGGCTGAACTAGCCTAGATGGCCTTTGCTGTTATCTCACGGGCTGGACTACAGCTCATATCCTATTACACACACTCTGAAAATAAAGAAAGCTAGACAAATAAATGCTGATGGTTGTATATTACCTTAAGAACATTTTATGATCATCTTAACTCTGTTTTTAATGGAAACATCCCACTAATGAAATTTTCAATAAATGTTGCTCAAACTACCCTTCCAAGTTATACCCCTTGACATAACATCCATTTCTCCATACCCCTGCCAATAAAGTATTTTGAGAACTGCTTTGCCTATTTTTCTACTGATCTGTTTGACAAACCCATGATTTTCCCCCCTCTCAAGACAAACGAAAAAGGTAGGAAACAAAACCTAGTGAATGAGATTACATATTTTCAATATTGGCTCTGTGACAATCTCACAGGGAAATAATAAGTAATAGCCTTAATTACTAAATATCTCTATTTTATTTCACCTTAAGATTTCTGAGCATATTTAAGTAACACAGAATATAATATAAAGGAGTAAACTAAAAATATAAAAAACCAAGTTTATAGAAGATTTCAAATACTTTTCTGAAAGCATTAGAACTGTATCTTAGACCTAAATGAGAAGTATTTCATTCCTCCTTTAACAATATATACATTAAAAATATTTGAATATATAAAGAGATATACAGACCTTAATGAATGAAGTGTTCTTGAAAATTTTATATGGAAAACCAGTTAGTTTTAATTTCTTTACAATTTTTATAGATTTATCCAGATCAAGGACAACTCCTGTGGCAGCTATCCGGAAATCAGGCTAAAAAGGAACCCCCAAAATTTGAATATAGGAATAATATCAGCAAGAGAAAAACTACATTTCTCTGTAATGCAATAAATTACTGAAGTGCAATTCACTTACAGTCACCTAAGAAAAAGAAAGAATATGTGAACATACAAACCAGTATTTTAACAAAAGTTATCTGAAACTATAATACACATAAGCGAAAACTGACAGTATCTTGAGCATTTTACTGAGGGTGATTTCAGAGTAACAGTTTCACAAAGATGAATAAATGAAAGGGAATATGAAAATTTGGTTACAATGGATGAAAAATTAAATTTTGCACATTTACATTTGCTCATTATTCTGTTTTCTTTGCTGTTCAGTTCAGTTCAGTTCAGTCGCTCAGTCGTGTCCGACTCTCCGCGACTCCATGAATCACAGCACGCCAGGCCTCCCTGTCCATCACCAACTCCCGGAGTTCACGCAAACTCATGTCCACAGAGTCGGTGATGCCATCCAGCCATCTCATTCTCTGTCATCCCCTTCTCCTCCCGCCCCCAACCTTTCCCAGCATCAGAGTCTTTTCTAGTGAGTCTGAGGCCAATAAAACCTGCTCTGATTGGTCAAATGAAGGCTGTGTGAACATACTTTGCTAAACCAGCATTATTAGGGGTAGTCTAATGTCTAGCTGGTATCCAGTGGAGGTCAGAACCCAGTAGAGTGGTTAGCTCATGGTGAGCACTGCTTAAATAATTTTAGAAAAATAATCCATAAAACATAAAAATATAATACATTATCAGTACCATTATAATTATACTTCCCTCTTCTCTGCTCCCACACCTTATTAAAAAGATGCAGGAAAATTGAAAGCAAAGAGAAGACTGTGTTAGTCACTCAGTCATGTCCGACTCTTTGCGACCCCATAGACTATAGCCCATCAGGCTCCTCTGTCTATGGGATTTTCCAGCAAGAATATTGCAGTGGGTTGCCATTCCCTGAATACTATAAATACCAAAATGAGTAAATTTTCAACTTAAAGTTTCAGGTACATATTCATAATCAAGACATTATTTCTCAAACACAATCTATAAAATAAAATATCCAAGATAGTTACCATATTGCCACTGACAGACTGTACTGCCAAGAACCCAGTACCCTGTGGAGTGATAGGACCTTAAAGGAAACAGAAAAAAATAAAAAATACAGTGAACCACACATTCTGGATTCTGTTTCACATATATACTCCAACCCCAGAAAAGAGAAAAATCTTATGAATTGTGATTTCATGAAAGGAAAAAAGCAAAACTACAATGATAAATCCTAAAAGGTCTAAATTAACCTATAAACAAGTCTATTCTAATCTGTTTTTACCCCAAAAGCTTGCTCCACAATGCATGTGCTGTGGGGTGTATTTTAGAAGCCTCTGTCTTCCATTGTGGTCTTCAATATAATAAAGTGGGATGGTTTGAAACCTCCTCCACCCTACAGAAAAAATAATTGGATCTCGGGACTTGAGGATTTTCTTATACCAACGATGTTTCTTCAGACGCATCTGAGGGGAGAAGAGATTTCAGTAAGATTATTGCCTCAAGTATGACCAAAGAACCTCAGCTGTTAAGTATGCAGCAAAGGGTACCTACCTGTACATATCCAACATTGCCCTCACTATTGCCCAGACCACCCAAAATAATTGGGTAATGCGGGTCAAAGTTAAGCACAAATTCACAGGGGACATTTTCTATCTCAATTCGGACATACATCCCAGGTCGAAAACCCTCATACTGAACTCTGGCTTCATCATCTTGATCTTCAAATTCTGCCCGGTTAAGCTATATATGAGAGAGGGAAAAAGAAAACAATTAAAAATCCAAAGGCTGTTATCTTTACTAAATGTTAAGATTAACATTAAAAAAAAAAGCCAATTTCTAAATAAAGGAATCATGTACAGAATTACTTAGGCTCTACCCTAGTTAAAAATAATATATGTTTTATCTTTACAGTTTGCTGAGGATATGTCCCGTCTTCTTCTCTGGTGCTCCAAGCTATAGTATAAATAATACAAACAACTCTGAAGAAGCCCTTAATGTTGGTTGACACATACCCTGAACTTTTCCATCCACAGATTCTCTTTTTACTCTCCAATTATTTCACATTTCTTGTTTCATTAATCAATATCTCCTTCCTCATCACCACTCTCAACTATTGATTGTCTAATTCACTCAAAATTTAAGAAATCTAAAAGAACTTCCAATTAGCCCTTCTACCAGGGCTTCCCTGGTGGCTCAGAGGTTAAAGCGTCTGCCCCCAATGCGGGAGACCCGGGTTCGATCCCTGGGTCGGGAAGATCCCCTGGAGAAGGAAACGGTAACCCACTCCAGTATTCTTGCCTGGAGAATCCCATGGATGGAGAAGCCTGGTAGGCTACAGTCCACGGGGTCGCATAGAGTCGGACACGACTGAGTGACGGAACGGAACCAGGGTTTATACCCATATTCAGCCTTATAGCTCTGCATTATTCAATATGGTAGGAACACATGGCTATTTAAATTGAAATTAATCAAAATTAAAATTTAAGTTCAGTCATTCACAGTAGCCATATTTCAAGTGGTCAGTATCAACATGTGGCATTCCATTATCACAGGAAGCTCTACTAGGCAGCTATTAAGAGACTATCCATGCCTCAACTTAATCCCAACTTTTACTTACACCCTAGATCATGTACTCTTGTTGGACTTTATTCCAACAAATCTTTCCTGTTATCTCTCTCATCTTAAAACATTTTTACTTCACTTTCTGCAACTATCGCCCCATTTCTCCACTTATGTTTGAAGCAAAATGTCACAGATGTGTTCTAAAGGCTGGTTCCAGTTATGCCACTCCTATCCTCTTAAATGCCCTAAAATTAGACTTTAACCAACACTCCATTGAAATGCTTGTCAAAGTCACTAAAGGCCTCACAATCTAGTGGTCAATTCTGTCTTCACCAAAATTAATACATCCAGCAGGATCTGAAACAACTTATCACTTCCCGCTACAGTGGTTTCCAGTGTACCTCATGTCCTCTTGGATTTCTTCTACCTCCTGAGTGCTGCTCAGTCCCCATTCTGCTTCATCCTCCCTGCCCAGCCTCACAGAGCACCTGGGGTCAGTCTCAGTCTTCTCCTCTCCCGCCTACACTCACTCCCCAGGTCGCTCCACCTATCTCATAGCTTTAAAAGCAACCAGATGCTGAGGACAGCACATCTCAGTCCCTGCCCTCCAACAGCTCTCCTCCTTGACCACCTGATACTCCTCTTGCTTGAAAAGGATCTCAAACCTAACCAAACCCAACTTCATCTTCCTTGGTAGACTGACACCAGTGGAAGGCTTTCCTATTTTACTTATGACAACCCAGTCCTTTCAGCAAGTCATCCTTATTTCCCCTTATACATCTCACATTCAAAGTTCTTTATAAATGACCCACAGTGTTCCAGGTGATTTTACACAGAACTAGCCTTATACTCGGAGAAGGCAATGGCAAGCCACTCCAGTACTCTTGCCTAGAAAATCCCATGGATGGAGGAGCCTGGTAGGCTGCAGTCCGTGGGGTCGCTAAGGGTCGGACACGACTGAGCGACTTCACTTTCCCTTTTCACTTTCACACATTGGAGAAGGAAATGGCAACCCACTCCAGTGTTCTTGCCTGGAGAATCCCAGGGACGGGGGACCCTGGTGGGCTTCTGTCTATGGGGTCACACAGAGTCGGACACGACTGAAGTGACTTAGCAGCAGCCTTACACTTTCCTAGTTACTTCTATCAAAGGTCAGAACACACTAGGAATCACTATGTTAATGACTAACCATACTTCTTTGACATTTAAATAAAGAACTAGGCTGAGCAAACCCTTCAAGTGCATCTTCACAAATCACATACTTTTAAAAATATTTATTTATATGGCTGCACTGGGTCTTAGTTGCAGCGTGCAGGCTTAGCTGCCCTGTGGCATATGGAATTTTTGATCCCTGACCAGAGAGCAAACCTGCAACCCCTGTACTGAAAGACGGGTTCTTAACCACTGGACCACCAGAAAAATCCCTAATAAATCATATACTTAATCTGCTTAGGACATATTAAGGTGTGCTCCAGTTTACAGGGATTCTTGGTGGCCCCATCTGTCAAAGCATAACTTAAACACTCACCATCAACTATGTGCACATCTTTGTGTCTCTGACTTTAGAGTTCATCAATCCACCAGCCTGCTCGGCATCCCCAGACGGCAGAGCCAGACCATCTCCCTTTCAGCACTCTACATGCTCCCTGTCCTCTGTATCTGACCTTACATTCAAAGTATCCTTTGAACTCTGATCAAGGAGGGTTTTCAGAAAATCTTCCCTGGAGAGCGCTGGTATGTGCATAAGCCACACAAGGCCAAGAATCACATGCCCGTTCAAAATATTCAATCATCACTCCAGGGAGCAGTAATCAAAATACTAAGGCAATGCCTGCTTGTAAATAAACCCACTGTCTCAAATCACTACATTGTGAGATCCTCAAAAATGGAGGCCATGTCTCAGCCATTTCTGCCTCCTCAACATATAATGCTTGGTACAAAACAGATACTGATACAGTTCTGGTGAATGTCTGACTGCAGAAATACTCAGATGACCGCATGAATAAACACACTCATCTGCATCTTGACCTAGAAGAGCAGACAAGAGGCCCAGACGCAGGTCAGGGAGCTGAGACCTAAACAAAGTTACATAGTCACATCACTACTACAACACTGAAATAAGGCTGATAGGAACTGAGTTTTCTCACCTGTGCTTGTTTCTGCATTTCTCCTTTAAGATCATCAAAGTATGTGCTTTCTCCTTCATCATATTCTGCATCAAACATCTCCTTCAATTTTCTCTTTTTATCTAAATGCTTTTTCTTGGCACTTTCCTCTGCACTGGGGTCAATTTCTTCTTTAACTTCTTCCTCCACATCTTCGATCTTAAATTTCCAGAAGAGTAAATTTTGTGAAAATTTGTGGAGACCTTTCTTTAAATATTACGGCAGATTTTAAGAGTTCTATTTGAGTTGCAAAAATCATAGTTATGTTCATCATGAAAACAAAGTAAAACAAAGCCTTTGGCTTTAAATAACATGCACTGCAACAAGAGACATTTAGATAACTACATTACAAGTAACTGCAATTCCTTAATATGGCTGGGAATGCCAAACATGAATAAAAGTAACAGCAAGTATCCCCAACCGAAACGTTCCCAGGAACTGTTCTAAAAAATATTAGGGAGAACAGGGAATTCGTTTTTTTAAAACAGCACTTAGTGTAAGAAGAGGAAAATGATGACAAATGATAGTGACTCAGGAGCTAAAACTTTCAATGACTGAAGAATCATAACAAGAAGAAGAGATAATAAGTATCACTCAAAAAACTGAAGGAATCAAGGATAACAAATAAACCAACATCTTTTACTCTGTTCTCACCCACTTCACTTTTAGGAAGAAATTCATCCAGTCTGTAATCTACACAGATAAGCAAGACCTGTGTTTCTCAACATGGGGCCCCCTGCAGAACATACCGACCACAGATCAAGGAAGGGCCAGTGGCTGATGGCGAGCCATGGCCAAGTCATACCTGAGTATCCGGGCCTGGTTTTCCCCTGTGCACATCCCCTGTTTCCAGGTCTTCAAAGTCACCATAGAGCTCCTCTGGGAAAAGAACATTCAAATGACTCCCCTGCATGGCACTCTAGCACCACCTAGACTAAGTGTTGATTAGCTGAGAAGCTCAGGATCGCAAATGTCATTTTCATCGTTCTTACAGCTACATACCCCTAAAGAATCCTGCATGTACACAGCCTTCTTTTTCTTGTCAAATTTTGTATTTCATCACCTATTTAGGTTAAGTAAATGAACTTAATCCACTTTTCCATATTTTACTTCAAAATCCCACTTAGCCAAGAGCTATTTTCCCAGGATTAGTGATAGACATTCTGGAGTAGAGAAGCATACAGAGGTAGCAAGCATGGCCATGTACATCAGTCCCCAAACCAAAAGTTCAAAGAATGACTTGAAAATCCATGTCATGAGAACAACACATGTGAAAGAGTCTCAATATAAGATTAACACAGTACAACCATATGATATACCTAGGGAAAATCTTGTTGTTATTGTTTAGTCACTAAGTTGTGTCTTACTCTTTCGTGACTCCATGGACTGTAGCCCGTAAGGCTCCTCTGTCCATGAGATTTCCCAGGCAAGAATACTGGAGTGGGTTGCCATTTCCTTCTCCAGAAGATCTTCTCAACTCAGGGATCAAAACCAAATCTCCTGCATTAGCAGATGGATTCTTCACCACTGAACCACCAGGGAAGCCCAGGGAAAATCTTAGATTACATGAAACAGTATTGAGAGTAACAGTAGTATCCAAAAGGATGTCGAGCCCAGAAGAAGTGTGCATTCATTCATTTTTAGAGCTCTAAGTTTAGTTATGGATCCTACCCTTAAAAGAAACAGAGAAGTTAAACTTTGGGAGGCATCACTTAGAAAGGTATCAAAATATTTTCATGTAACAAAAAGCAAGGACCGAAGAGATACAAAAGATGGGAAGATTTCATTTGTAATAAAAATAAAAAAGGATGAAATACTTAGGACTAATCTAAACAAGAAATGTGCTGGAACTTCACTTTAAAAATGCTAAAAGTTTTAATATGCTTTTTAAAGGACACATGGAATAACCTTAGCTGATGCTTTTAAGTGCTTCACATACTAGGCACTGCTCTAAGTTAAGTTCCTTAACTACCTTCTTCAACATAGCTCAATGAAGAAGGTATTATTAGTATTATCTACTGAACAAATAGACTACCATGTGTTTGGAAATAAGATTCAGTATCATAAAGATTCTAATTCTCTTGTTTACATAGTTACAATGAAAATAATCACCAAGGCTTTCTAGTCTGGAAAAGATGGTATAGACATATTTCCTCTGCTCCTCCTGTGTATAACCATCAATTCCAGAAATGATGCAAGAGCACAAGGGACAACCAAAGGAGAACTCTCAAAGGTGGGAAGACAAAGATGGGTTGGTGAGGGTCCCCAGGACCAGGGGAAGGACAGAGTGGCCTATGTCCCCCTATACCACAACCCACAGAAAAGCAACTTAACGCCAGTGTTTCCCAACCCCAAGCAGCAAGAGAAGGCAGCCCAGGCAAGCTCATTCTTGCCTCAGACTGAACTAGATCTCACCAGCAATCCAGGTAAATCAGGAATCCTACTGACAGTAAGTGATGAAGGAAAGTGCTCACTTTCCCAAAGAGCTTGCATCTCCTTTTCTCCACTGAGATATACCAGGTGCCCAGGGGTTATCAGCAAGGGGGAATTCCACTTGCCATGAGACTCTCCTCTTCTACCTTAGACACAATATGCATCCAGGCAGAACCAAGCAAAGAAGATGCCCAAAGAATTTCACAATTGACTAGCATCTTCAACTTGACTATTAAAGATATGGAAGAAAATAAGACATAGAGAAGGCAGTCTTCTCTGAAGAATACAGTACTTTACTTACCATCTTCTGCTAAGATCTTGGCTGCATCTTTATCCTCTTCCCACTTCCCAGTCACGAAGCAATCTCTGATACTGTTCATAACCTTATACAGAAAGGTCAGCACTCAGTTGACAGGCTCCAATCATTCAATAAGTAACCGCTTTTAGAAACAGTAGCTGACAATTTGCCTTTAAATATTTTTCAAGATACTTCTACAGATACATTCATTTTAATTCTATGGATATTTTCATGGAAACTTTGACATAGATAGTATAATAACAGAGATAAAAACATATATATCATACCATTAACAGTGGATAGGGAAATACTATCTGCCTAGTGACTTCATAAGTAAACAGTCATTTAACAATCCATTAATCTGTACTTATCATGGCTGTTTGAAAACTTAATTCTTCTAGCCAATATTCTAACAAAGACAAAATGTCTTGTATGAGAACAACCCTGCAAAGAAGTACTGAGGCTCCCAGTCCCAGATCTGCTAAATCATCCAATATATACATGTAGTAGATGCTAGGTGCGCTTCTCAAATATAGACTAAAACTTGTACACAACTCTGTGTTTCAGAGTGCTTCCTAGGGAACGTGACCTAAGACAGCACACGTCACTCACTGCCAAGGGCTCAAATCTTCATATAACATTTTGATCATGATTCATGTTTTTCATATATAACCCCACTGTGAAGAAAGCTGATCGCCGAAGAATCGATGCTTTTGAACTGTGGTGCTGGAGAAGACTCTTGAGAGTCCCTTATACTGCAAGGAGATCCAACCAGTCCATTCTAAAGGAGATCAATCCTGGATGTTCATTGGAGGGACTGATGCTAAAGCTGAAACTGCAATACTCTGGCCACCTCATGCGACGAGTTGACTCACTGGAAAAGACTCTGATGCTGGGAAAGGTTGGGGGCGGGAGGAGAAGGGGACGACGGAGAATGAGATGGCTGGATGGCATCACCGACTCTGTGGACATGAGTTTGAGTGTACTCCGGGAGTTGGTGATGGACAGGGAGGCCTGGCGTGCTGTGATTCATGGGGTCGCGGAGAGTCAGACACGACTGAGCGACTGAACTGAACTGAACTGAACTGAAGAGTAGCTTTGGGGGACTTCCCTGGCAGTTCAGTGGTCAAGACTCTGCACTTCTACTGCAAGGGGTACAGGTTCAATCCTTGGTCAAGTAACTAAGATCCCACATGCCACATTGAGTGGTGCGCTCCAAAAAAAAGAAAAAATCGCCCCGAAGCTAGTATGATTACAATGGTTGCAAAAGCAAGTCTGTGCATTCACTCATCCCTTCATGTCTAGAATCACTCACTAATTATTACTGAACATCTGTTCTACGCCAAGAAGCTTTGCAGGCACTGAATGACAAACTGTTCTAAGAAGATCCTTGCTGTCATGAAGCTTAACAACTGACTTATGGAAACCAGGGATCAAATTTTCAAAAACAGACCCTCCATGATGAAAAACACTCAACAACTTAGACAGGAACTTCCTAAATTTGATAAAGGGCATCCTTTAAAAAACACACAGCTAACGTCATACTTAACAATGAAAAACTGAGAAAACTTTCCCTCTAAGATAAGGATGTCTCCTCTCACCACTTCTATCCAACACTGTACTAGATGTTCTAGTCAGGGCCATTAGGCAAGAAATTTAAATAAAAGGAATCCAGTTCAGAAAGAATAACTATTTCTATTCACAGGTGGTATGATTTTACATATGGAAAACCCTGAGGAATCCACAGGAAAACTATCAGTGCTGCAACCACTGAGACCCCGTACTCTAGAGCCTGCACACCACAACAAAGATCCCACATGCTGTAATGAAGACCAGATGCAGCCAAATAAATATTTCTTTTAAAAAAGAACACTAGCAATAAATTCAACAAAAGTGCAAAGCTGATACTCTGATAACTACAAAACATTACTGACAGAAAATATCTACATAAATGATATATCTTGACACAAAGAATTATCTACATAAAGAATTATCTTGACAGAAATATCTACGTAAATATTTACATAAATCCTACGTTAACATATTAGAAGACAATATTATTAAGGTATTGCTGCTGCTAAGTCACTTCAGTCGTGTCCGACTCTGTGTGACCCCATAGACGGCAGCCCACCAGGCTCCCCTTCCCTGGGATTCTCCAGGCAAGAACACTGGAGTGGGTTGCCATTTCCGTCTCCAATGTGTGAAAGTGAAAAGTGAAAGTAAAGTCGCTCAGTCGTGTCCGACCCTCAGCGACCCCACAGACTGCAGCCTACCAGGCTCCTCCGTCCATGGGATTTTCCAGGCAAGAGTACTGGAGTGGCTTGCCATTGCCTTCTCCGTTATTAAGGTATTGATACTACCCAAATACAGATCGAAAGCAATTCTTATCCGAATCCCAGCTGGTTTCTTTGTAGAAATGGAAAAGTTGACTCTAACATAGTGAAAATCCAAAGGAGGCAGTAAAGGAAAAATATTCTTGAAAAAGAACGAAGTCAGGAGATGAACTTCCTAATTTCAAAACTTACAATGAAATGATAATCAAAATACTATGAAACTAGCACAAGGATAGCTGTATAGATAAATGGAATATAATTAAGAATTCACAAATAAACCCAAGTATCTATGATCAAGTGATTTTCATCCAGGGTTTTAGGACAAGTCAATGGAGGAGAGAACTGATTTTTCAACAGATGGGGCTAGGACAATTAGATATCCACACGCAAAAGAATGAAGTTGGGCTCATCTCACAGCAAATTCAAAAATTAATTCAAAATGTATTAAAGACTTAAATGTAAGAGTTAAATTATAAAACTCTAACACAAAATCATAGGAGTCAATTTTTATGATTCTAGATTTGACAATGGTTTCTTAGATATGATACCAAACAAGCAACAACAAAACACATTGAGATGTGTTGTCCAGAGGGTAGCTACAACATGCGGTTATTTAAATTCTAATTAAGATCAAACAAAACAAACAAAATTAAAATTTTAGTTCTTCTGTCTCAGTAGCCACATTTAAAGTGCTCAATAGCCACAAGTAGCAACATCGGATGGTTCTTTGCAGATAATTTTGTTATCCCTCTTCTGTAGAAAAGAGTGGACTGTGACTAGGATGGACACACGGTGGTCAGAGGTACTCACCCAGTCAGCCATTAAGTCAAACAATTACTTTATGTGGTTTTTCTATAATCGGTATTAAATTTTGCCCCCCCTCTAAAAAAGGATTATATAAAATAAATTAAAACAAATAATTGACAATGACTGGCCCTCCCTGACATTTCAACTAAACTGAATGATCAAAAGAAGCCAGCCATGGAAAGGTCAGAAGAACATTCCAGAACAGAAAGTAGAGGGCAAGAGGTCTAAGATGGGATTAAACCTTGAAAGTCTGAGAACTGAATGAATTCTGTGACTAGAGAGTGATGAGTGGGAGATGAAAATTTACCAGTGTTACGTATATCTGTTTCCTTACAAATAGTAGAAATTCTAAATGTTAACTCAGGGATACTATATATCTCCTAGTTATAAAACATAAAATATCTCACATGTATGAAAACCGACATGCAACACTTCAAAATAAAGATTAATAATACTATCCACACTAAGAGCTAACCATTCTCCTTTGTTCCATAACACATGCATATGGTCTGACTAAACTCAGAACATTTTACTGCTTAGGGTGCATGAAATACTCATTCCAATATCTGGAGAAATGTCCTCTGTTATGTTATAAAAATAAGCCTAGTAACAGGTAGCAATTTTGAAATTATATAATCTTTTAGAACAATTCCTGAATTCTCTCGTGAGTTAAATATGCTATTCATATTCAGCCTTACCTCCTCTAAATCCCAATCATGGGGCGCCTCTACATGAAATCTGGAGCAGTCCAAAGAGTCAGCCTTGTGCTTACACTCGCTGGCAGGCTGGCTGACACGAAACAACCCTCCAAGCTCTTCCCCATTATCACCATCTTCTTCTTCATTATCCTCTGTCACTAAAGAAATCACCATGATAGAAAGGTGAGAACAAATCTACCCACTAGAGGACTTGGCACTGAGGCTCCCTCTTTGCAGTAGATATGGTGATACCCCTAAGCACATCAGCCAGACACAGAAAGGCCAGGAAACTACTGCTCAGCATGTAGTCTGGAGGGAGAATACTGAGGGTTGGGGCAGAGAGGGGACATTTAATGACAGAGCTTTCAACTATCATAAAGAGTTTCTCTTGAAGAGTGTTGAGTCTAATCACTAAGATTACTCAGGCAAAACGTGAACAGAAATCATTAAACACCAACCCTATTCAAAGCCTCTAGCTCACATATACTCCTTGGCTTTGTTCTAATCATACAGTAAATAGGGACTGCAATATCAGGTTCACCACTCTGTCTTTTGCATTACTGAGTCAAGCTCTTTCCATAAAGAACATATACACAAATTAGTAAAATATAAAATCAGAGAAGGGTAAAAGGAACAAACAGAATGAGTTATACAGAGCACTCATTCTCAGAGAGGAAAAAACACCTTTAGAGAAAGAATTTTTTCTGATACTAAATTCTACAAAAAAATTCCCATGAAGGATTTTCTACAAGGGGTACAAAATGACATAATAGAAGAGTATTCTTATCAAAAGTTTTGTTTTATGGCAAACCCATAAATCTACTTTGTATGACTGATTTACAGTCCTCATCAGCTGATGATTAAAAACATCTGCCAAACATAAAATATGACACAGCCAGGAATATCTTATGGATATCAAAAGTATGACAGAAATCCTCTAACCAATCTCATCTCCTTTTCAGAAAACAGTTTAAGAAACTAAATGAGCTCTTTTACCTGTTCCATAAATAAGCTTTCGAAGGTTTGGAGTTGTTTGCTGTTGCCTCAGAAAGGCCTCAGCTGCCTTCCTGGAAAGGTCTTCCTTCCACTTGAGGGCACCTGAAAAGACAACACAGACATCAGTTAAGTCTGTTTATCTGTCCCCTATGCTTCAAGCTCATTGCTCATTCATCCTGAAAACCTTTTATGAGTTATAATATTTGAACAGTTAACAAAATCTCCAGAACACCAGAAACTCAAATGTAGACATTCTATCTGTAGAACCCTTTCAGTGCCAAGTTTACAATGGCAGTTAAATAAATTTTAGCATACCTGAAGTTTCTGTGGAATAGTTATTTTCTTCCTTATAATTTTCTTCTTCCTTGAGTAAGTCTTCTATATCACTGGTCTCATCAATTAAGTTCCCTGACCCCAGTTTCTGACTACTGACCACTTGAGAAGGTTTTGGAAACTTTTTCCTAATAGCCTCTTCATTTTCTGAATCCTCCTCCTCTGTACTGAGAGAGGAATTTCCTTCAGGTTCATCTTCAGATGCAAATGCCTCTTCAGCCGTGCAATGACCTGAATCTAAAGTGGTGAAAGTTGCTTTTTTCTTTGTCAAAGACTTCTCCACATTCAAACTATCACTTGAATCATCAGTTTGTACCAGTTCTGGCTTACCACCTTCTCTAACAGCCTTAGATTCTAAAATATCCCTCTCTTCCTCTGCAATGGAATCCTCTTCTTCACTGCTTTCATCAGCTTCCTCTGCTTCTTCTTCCACTGAGCTCCTCTCAAGGTCATCATCACTGTCAGCAAACGCTGGCAAATCCACCTCAAAGTCTTCTTCCATCTCAAGTTTTTGCCGTTTTATACCTTGATCAGACATATATTGTTTATCAGTCACTTCAGCATCTTGCCCCTCTTCTGTTTCATCATCACTAGAGCTATTTTCCAATCTGTCACCTTCAGACATGTCTTCATCATCTTCATCATCACTATCTCCAGACTCATCTTCTTCTTCATCTCCAAAAATGGCTTTCCGACGCACTCGACCAGTTTTCAAATCCACCTGCTTTTCCTCTTTTGGCATCCACTGCCTATATGAACAAAAAAATGCAAAATAATTCTATTTGTACAATAACCAGCTAAGCCAGAGATGGCAAGTCAATAAATATGCAAAGAAACAGAAAATAATGTCAAGAAATGGTTTTAATGACACAGCATATAAAGGAATGATTTGATAAATACTGGAATAGTTATAGTCATATGTAAACTCACGTATATTTATGCAGTACCACTCTTCAAAAGAACTTACAGAGAAAATAGAGAGATAACTTTTATTTTTTAAAAAAAGTCTAATTTTAGAAAGAAATGGCTCAAAAGGAAAGTGGGCACTTAATAGATCTTTTAGAAAACCCATTATTTCCAAGCTTGAAACAGATGATCCTCAGGGAAATAACTGACTCCAGGTCCAAGGCAGGGAAAGTACAAAGCAAGCCTGAAATATCCTATTATTAGAAAGCAAGACGTGCTCTGGCACTAACAGGAACATGCCAAAAGGACACAGAAGACAGACTGAAGGGACAATAAAGGCATCACAAGCAATAATGATAGTAATCGCAAAATAACAACCAAATTTTTTTCTTGGGGGGCTGCCCCCACAGGTTGAGAGATTTTAGTTTTCAAACCAGGGATCAAACCCAGGCCCCATCAGTAAAAGCTCCGAGTGCTAACCACTGGACTGCTGGGAAATTCCCCTTTTAAGGCCCATTATTCAACTGTGATACTAAAATAAAAAGGTGAAAGCTCTGTGTCAAAGAATGCCAGCTAAAAAACATAGAAGCAGTAACAGATTATGAATACTGCCATTTTTAAATCACCAATGCAATAATTTATAAAGAAGAATCAAGATGCCAAAATTGGGGTAAGAAATAAAAAACTATCAAGCTATTTAATGTAGCAGCATTATATAAAACTGTGAAAAAAATCAATTAGAAAAATATTAAAAATTGTACTAAATGAAAATGTGTAAGCTAGAATATATCAATAACAAAATGATGACTGTATAAAAAGAATGTATAGAAAAAGCAAATGCTTACAATTAGATACAAAAATTTTACATGTATTATAACTAACTGTAACTATCTTAAAGTATCCATGAATGATTAGAGGAATGCTCAAAAATGGTAATAGCTAATAATAATGATCATATTAACAGGGACCTTTTAGTGATCCTTCTTATCTGTCAGGCACCATGCTAAGTAGTGCATGGGCACTACTGTGTTTAATCATCATAACTCCTATGAGATATTAGGAAATTGATTTCCCCAAAATGGTAGACACACTGAATTTAACTACCACAATATACCGTCTGCTAGTTAGAGGGCAGCTGACGAATTTTTTCTAAAAATGTTTTCCTGCTTTTGTGTATATATATATATATATATATAAGTTATAAAGGAGATAATCTCAATCATTTTCAGACTAATTTTTATTAGCAGTCATAAGTCACTACTACTTACATACCACCAAAATACCCACTATGTATAGATATATACAAATTCCCAACCCAGACTGAAAATAATTCACATAAGTCAGATATTAGTCAAAATTAACCCACAGGAGATATTACAACACAATCTAAGTAAAAATTTTAGAGACAAGGTATGTGGCTTCTAGACAGAGACCTGAACTCTGCCTGTTATTTTGGCCAATTAAAATCAAGTGACTTCAGGACTCCTAAGAAATAAAAGCAACCCATGGAAAAGGCTTTGTAATGTTTGAGAAGTATTGTGAGTCTGTGAAAACTGAATCCTTCATATAATTTCAAGAAAATATTTCCATGTATCGTCACATAAGTGAAGAGCCCTCAGAAACAGAAGCACATACAAAGCAAAGCACGACCAAACCACCATGGATGAATCCCATCAAAATGCTTTATGGCAGCAAAATGATGTACAATATAATCTTACATAATAAAGTTTTTTTAAAAAAATATTAAGAATAGAAAAATAGCACACTTACCCTTGATTATCTATATCTTCTGACCCCAGTGGTTTGGAATCAGAAAACAGTGTCACTCTACTTGAAGCCATCTTGGCATCAATAGTGGAATGGGTGGAAATGAGACTCTGGACCAGTTCATGAGTGGGCCTCACCTCCTCCTGTCAAGGCCACCAAGAAAGGGAAAGTGAGGAACGCACTAGGTTTCTGAAGAAAAACACAATGGTTTCAATCAGTTTCTCAAAATTACCTTAAACACAGTTTCTGAGAACCTTTCTTACTGCCTCGAACAAACAAACAAAAAGAATTCCTACAACAAAGCCTACAACTGATCTCTGTCCTCATTAAACTCTTCTAAACTTCATGGAGTAAATAACCTGATAACCTGAATATTGTGTTGCCAATGCTATAGAAAGCAATTACAGAAAAATTTCATTTCAGAACAGTCAAAGAAATAAAAATTTGGAGTCTAGTTTTTAAAAAATGTGTTATCTTCTGATATAAACATTGTACTTCAAGGAATTTACTACATAACAAGATCCCTCCCAGTGAGCAGAGCTGCATGTGTGAGGGCACTTACTATAGCACTCAACTGCTCAAACCAGGGGTCACTGGGACTGAGCCCCACAGTCCCCCAATGATTGGTTCAGTAAACAAAGTTTATCTATACAATGAAATACAACATGGCTACGAAAAGCCTGCAGCAAATATGGGGAAAAACAGATTCACATATTCTTAGGTGCTTCCCAGAAGTTGCAAAAGCATTTAGAGTCAGCATGTAACAAATACTATCTGTCTCTCTAACACACAAATACTATGTACATGATATCTGCATATAATATATAATAATCTAGAATATAATCTAAGTAAATATGTATATGTTTAGAGAAAAACAGAAAGAAAAGAGAATGACCAAAGAGAGCTGGAGAAATGGGAAGTACCAAATTGCTTCCAAAGCTCACACTGGGTGACGTGGGATCCCTGGTGTGTCTTGGCAGCAGGGATGTATGGAGTACATGACTGTTCCTTTCTGCCTGTTGTACTTACATATTCTGAACATTTACAACATGCACTGTGGTCTTTACCATACATATGAATAAAGATAAAAAGCTTCGTTAAATAAAAGCTGACTACATTACTTCCCATGACTTCTCTCTCACCGATTCCTGGAAGCCATGGCTGCCTCCAAGGTCCACATAGACAGCATCTTTGTCGTACAGCACACCACCAACTCCAGAGAGAGGTGCGTACACCAACTTCTCCTTCTCATTTAAACAGCGCTTCTTTTGTTGTTCAGGCAGTGCACAAGGGTCTGGGAGGAAACTGACGTCACTCACAGCAAAATCTCCTACACCTGGAAGACAGACACAGAAAGTTGGCGTTCGCTGAAAAGTGACTGGTGGCAGAAATGACACAGACAGAAGGCTTCAACCACAAGGGCGGAGGCTGACACCAGCACTGGGCCTGTCCAACTAAGCACCATCAAAGTAGAGGACATCTGGTCAACTCAGCACCTCTGCTGACCAATATAGCGCTGCTGCTGCTGCTGAGTCGCTTCAGTCGTGTCCGACTCTTAGCGACCCCATGGACTGCAGCCCACCAGGCTCCTCCAAAACTTCAGCAAGATGGCTTTATCTTGTTTGGCCATTTTCCGTTTTTCTTGAGAACTGATGCTTTTGAACTGTGGTGCTGGAGAAGACTCTTGAGAGTCCCCTGGACTACAAGGAGATCCAACCAGTCCATCCTAAAGGAGATCAGTCCTGGGTGTTCATTGGAAGGACTGATGCTGAAGCTGAAGCTATAATACTTTGGCCACCTGATGTGAAGAACTGACTCACTGGAAAAGACCTTGATGCTGGGAAAGATTAAAGGCAGGAGGAAAGGGGATGACAGAGGATGAGATGGTTGGATGGCATCACTGACTCAATGGACATGAGTTTGAACAAGCTCCAGGAGTTGGTATTGGTCAAGGAAGCCTGGCGTACTGCAGTCCATGGGGTTGCAAAGAGTCGGATATGACTGAGCCACTGAACTGAGAACTGAAGTCATGCCAAGAGTTCTACAAATATATTTTACAGAAAAAGGATACCTGGTATGTGAACTTGGCTTTTGTTTTTCAAGTGTGCTCCCCTTAAATAACCATAAAGAGACACCTTCCGGTCACACTTGTTATTTGTTCGAACGTCTTCTGGGTTTGTCAAATCTTCCATCCTAGAAAAACAAACCCAATATTAAATGGCAGAAATAAATGTCAGAGTTCTTATAACTCTCTTCACATTTCAATGATTCTCACATTCAGTTATTCACTACACATATTATTTAGAAAAGTATAAAAATACAAAACTAAGGGAGCAGAGTTCACCATCTACCAGAGGAAAAGAAGCAACACCTGACTATATCTCTCTTAGGCTCTACAGGATTCATATTCCATAAGGGAGACACCAGAAATGGGAAATGACATGCACCTGGGGTTAAGGAAAAGTAGAGAACAAATCCAGAAAAACCCTTCAAGGGATTCCAGGTTGATAAAAAATATGAAAAATGTATAAAGAAAGGAGAGCACATGGCACATCAGAGTAACCGGAGCACCACAGTCCAAAACAGCATCACTGAGAATTAAGGCTCAAACAGTAGAATGGGGCCCACATCCTATAGCCTTCAAAATCCTCATATTTTTTTGAACATTTCATACTATTTTTCACTCCTGAAGCCATAGTGTCTATAAGTAATGGTACAAAAACAGTAGATATTTTCCATCAACTATACTTCTCTCCATACTTTCAATAATTAAGACAAAATAAGCTAACCTTTTTTAGTTTTGAAACACATGAGTCAGGAAGGAAAAAGTTTACATTCACTTTTTACCTGTCTGCCAGGATATAAGGGTGAGAAGTTTGCCACGTAAGAGGTCGAAACTTCATAACTGTAATAAAACGGCCCAGATTGTGAATTTCTTGGTTTTGGTATTCTCCGTGTACCATTCCAGAAAGGTAAAATAGTTTGGCACCCTAAATATTAAGAAAAACAAAAAATTAAATTCTTGTCAATACAGCACCAAAATAAAGGCCTTCAAAGAAGCAATTCTAAGAAAGGGAGACTTCTAGCAACCCACTGTGCCAACGCTTCCACAACGTCTCTGGCTTCTTTCAGGATTCATATTGTTAGGGCTTTGAAGGGACAAAACTGCAAATATATTTAGTTTCAAGTTAAGCAGTGGCATGTGTCTGGAGTATGGTACATAAGGAACATAGGCTCCTGAGCACAAAAAAAATTCTATGACGGATGGGACACAGTGGTATGGGGGAGAGGAACGAGGGGCAGTGTGCGTGCACTGTAGTTCCCAGTCCCGCAACAAGGAAAAACTTTGGATAAATTCTATTAAATCACAAATTCAAAATACTTAAGAGCGAGACACTGCCTGGTGCAGGACGGATGCAGAGACAAATGAGACACAGAAAGAGGTCCAGAACAAAGACTATCTAAAAGCAATATTCCAGGGACTATGAACAGATATATGAAGGAAACTAAGGAGGTGATCCTGTAGAGATGTTTGTTAATCTCTCCTACTTATTCTATTTTCAAAGGATTACAGTGTTAGTATTCAATAATTAATTCTCTTCCTACCGGGTAGACTTCTGTCCAGAACCTATGTTTTAGTCGCTTCTTCGTTTTCTTCAGTTGCTTATTATGCTTGAAGGAATCCAGGTGAGTGAGAACACCCATAATTTTAGGAAAGCCATGTACTTGGCAGATGTTTAGAAATTCAAATGTTTCCATTTCAAACCCAAAGCTGGCATCTATAAGCATCAAAACCTAAACAGAAGACACAATTTCTTAAGGAGGCTACCCAAAATAGACCACCACCAAACTATGGCTCATGAGCCAAACCTGGCCTATCACTTGTTTTATAACTAAAGTTCTACTGGAACGCAGCCAGGCTGATTTGTTTATATACTGTCTACACTGCATTGGCACTACAACTGCCAACTTAGTAACTACAACAGAAACTGGGACCCACAAGCCTAAGATATCTATTATGTCGTCCTTTATAGAAAAAGCTTGCCAATTCCTGCTCTAGACTAAATCAAATGATTACTTAGGGAATCACCATGATAGGGCAGAGCACTACCCTTTGTCAACTGAAGATAAGTGACTCTACTATTACTCCTCCAATTTTCACACACGTGCACACAAATCCATATACCAGTGCGCCTTCACTGTGACTTCACAGGCTTTGTGACAACCCAGAACAGAGCAATCAAATTAAGCTGGAATAAATAAATCAATAAACCTTTAAGTATCTACATAATTGGATACTTAAAGAATGAGGTTGAACTATAGTACTTATTTTACACCTTCAAGACATACTAAGTGAAAAAACAGCAAAGCACAGAACAGCTTGTATGATGAATAGTGTGAGCTTTAAAAGGGTTTTATGTGTATTTATATACATATCTGGAAAGATACTGGAGGGGGACTGAGAATGAGGGGTCAGAGAAAGGAAAGCAAAAATCATGCATTGTGCATACCCTGTAGCAACTTGAATATCTCACCAAAGGCATCTGTTCCTTTTAACATCTTATATGTATACGAAAAGCATTTTTCTTAATATGTGTATGCTTTTAAAATTAGTATATGGTGTACATTACATAAAAGAAAAACTAATGACATGCTGAACTTTACAATCACTTTAAGTACAAAAGATTTAATAAGTTTATACTATTTTGTATTGGCAATAACACTTCTTTTTATTAATGGTAGCATTACATATTCAAAATTTGAATAGTATTTATTTCTCTGATATTAAGATGGCACAACTATAACACCTATATTAAATTACTTTTTATGTTTTAGGAGAGTTCCTGGGCCAAAGGATAAAATCTGCAGCCCTTGTCCCAAACAGCTCTTCAGAGGTGCTAAACAAAAATTTTATTTTTTAAAAAAAGGCATCTGTCAACCCACACTTACTAATCAATATGGTTTAATTTTTTTTCTCTTTGGCTTTATTTTTGCTAGTTTTAAAGTTAATGAACAGACATTAACATTTCTATAAATTCAATCAGGCTATAAAATTTCCCTATGCTAAGTAAAGCACAGATTTTTCTATTGTAAATTCTCAGAAGTTGTCATGAGATTTTTTTACCCAATATGGTAAAAAGATCCATATTTTATCATAATTTAAGAACAGAGTTTCTGACACAACCAAGAACAGAGGTCCCATCCTGAGACAAGTTGCTTAATTTCTGGGAGCCTCAATTTCATCATATGTAAACTAGAGTTAACACCTACTTACTTCAAAGGCATACTGAGGGATTAGCTGAGCTACATTTGTAGAAGCAGTTAGCACAGTGCCTAGTAAAGGTCCAAGAAATGGTATTATTATAAACTTATATGTAAATCTTAATGAGCTTTAAAAATATATGTATTTATTTATTTGGTTGTGCCACCTTTTAGCTGCAACATGCAGGATCTTCAGTTGCAGCATGGAGGAATCTAATTCCACGACCAGGGACTGAATCTGGACCCCCTGCATTGGGAGCAGGGAGTTTCAACCACTGGACAACCAAGGAAGTTCCATCAATGTTCTTTTATGAGCTATGTTCATTAAAGGTTTTCTCTGGTCTATGATTTGCCTTTAGATTTCGGAACACGTTTCATTATGCACATTCTATTTTTATTGTAACAATTATCATTATCATCACCAATTCAAACACATCTTTTGTATCCCTGATACTCATCATTCTTTCTATAATCTTAAACATTTCTTTCCTTCAACATGGGATAAATAACCTATCTCATTGCTCTAAGTCCCCATTAGAAACCTATGCTGTCCCCAGCGACTTACCAAATCTGCTACTTTAGCCAGGTCAATCATCATGTTAATGTCACAGCCACATTCAATAATGGTGAGTCTGCGCTTTTTACCTATAAGTGAAAAAATGAAAATTTTACTTTTAAAAAATCTTGAAAAAAATCTGTTAATTGTTATGATTTTTTAATTGTATCTGGTAAAGTACCTTATACATTCATAAGAGTACATCAGAAATTCATTTTTATGGGAGAAAACTAATCAAACAAATTCCATCTTAGTTTTCTTGCTATGTTCTCTAACTATAAAAGAGTATCAAAAGTCTATCTTATGAATCAAGTGCTCAAACAGGTAAAATTCCAACTGGATGGGCAGATAAGCAGGCTTCATGATGGCCATGATCGTGCTATTCAGAAGTGGGTTAACACCTCTATCTCTATCAAAGTTTTCCCTGTTCTCACAACAGTGGAAAAAACCCTCAAACATAATGTAACAGAAAGTTCCTATAACAATCATTATTTTTAAATTAAACTAAAAGAAATCAGTCATAATCATGGGAATGCCTTAAAGAAAAAGAAAAGCCTTAATCCAAATATATTACTGCTATCAGAAGAGACTTCAGATTCTACCACTGTCATATGGGAATTTGTTTCATCTTCCCTCAGACTTTAGAAAGGTCGCCATTTCCCAGAGCAGATGAGTTCTCACAGGAAAAAGAAATGCAAAACTCCCCTCACTTCCACAAGCATGTGGCTTCACGAGGGCAAGCAGCTGTGCCTGGTGCATAGCAGGTACTCACTATCTGTTAAATGAAGGTGCTCACCACGACCAAGCCAGCCCACCCAGGTCTGCAAGCCTTTCAGATGAGCACAGCTTGCAGATCCATATAGCAGTCAGAATAAGGTATACATCTACATTGCCTTGGGGAATCTATCCTTTTCTGAAGCTACAGCCACAATAAAAGTACAAGAGCAGTAACATGAAGTGACAATATCACTTTAGCATTTACCAGTCAAGAAAGTGTTCAACAAAGACAGGCATGTCCCCCAGATGACAACACTTGCCATGCCAGTCTGTGACAGTACCTCTCACCTGATACGATTGTTACAGGGCCTCTGATCTCTGTCAGCTTCTGTCTGGTAAAGTTCCGAATGAGGCACTGAATCAAAGTGCTCTTTCCAACTTTTGGAGGCCCCATCACGACCACCACTATTGGTGGGGGCTCTAGTGGAGTTCGATCGACCACTGGAATGTGATGCTTTTTTGTCTTCAAATCCTGAGTCCTATTTGTTTGTTTTTTAAAAAAATAAATAAATAAATTCACTTTCAATATAGACGACATTATCCCTAGAAGCAAAGACTTCAAAGAGAGCAGAACTGATAATATGTGAATACAATTATACACTGTTAACTTCTGGTCCCAATCCAAATAACCACTTCAGTAAATATATTTATATCAGGTTGACTTCAATAGTACAGAGTTGAAAACTATACACACCTTAAATCTGTTTGCCTTATTAGTTGACTTTAATAGTTTAAAAAGAAAACAAGAGACAAACATGGAGGCAGTGTACCATAATAAATAAAAGAGGCTTTGGGGTTAAATTTGGCTCTCCTACTAGAAGAATTTAATTCAATAACGTTTAATGTACCTATAATAAGGACTCATTAATGAAAGCTATTTAATACTACACACTGTAATTCTATGAAAGATAACCAGAAAATAACACAAGTGTACCTGTTATCATAGATATTGTTTAAAATTTACAAATTCTATAAATTCTTAAGCTTTTCTCGTGGACAAAAGAAGACAATCTGTATGCAGATGCTGGAGGCTAAGTGGCTTCCACAGGAAAGACTTCTTACATTTCAGTAAAAGAAACACAGGTTGCACCTCCATGTCCTTCAGAGTTGGAACAGATTCATGAACCCAAATAACTGGAGAGGCTCCTACTATTTAAAAAGAATAAATTGAAGAACCACTAGACTTCAGTTAAACATACCTGTGAAAGGATCTCGCCATCCGCACAGCAGACTGGACTGCAAATGCTTTGGGGTTTCTCTTCCGGGCATCTTCCTCATCACCAAGTTGGAGATCTTGCAGATGCCGTTTCTTCTTCTTTTCAGCTTTGGGCCCACTGTTTTTCTTTCTGTGTTTCTTCTGGTCCTTAGTCTCCATAGTGGCTTTTTACCAATTCACAAGTAACTCTAACCTACAATGAGTGGGATGGAGGCAAGGAAGAATTTTACAATCAAAAAAATAAAAATAAAAACCCAGAGAAAAATAGTAAATTTCATTTAAATCTTTATAAAGAGATATATATTTCCCACCCCTGTTACTCAATGGGGGGGGAACTGCTTCATATTATCCCCACTTTCACTTCTTTCTATTTGGCTATAAATTGTTTACCTCTGCTTAGGTTACTTCTGTCTTAAATATCCTGTATTTTTCAACACAATAGCTGCCAGGCACATGTAGGTATTGAGAACTAGTGAAACTGAATTTTAAATTTTATTTAACTTTACTTAATTCAACTCTAAATTTAAATAGCCACATGTGACTAGTGGTTACCCTATAAACAGCCTTAAAAATCAACTGGATTAATGAAATGGCTTTCACACTTACAAATTTTTAAGATATTTTGAAAAATAAAATCATTTTATAATCTTCCAACATAATAGCAGTATTACTTTTAGCAATTGTTGAATACGCAAAATTTTTAAGTTCTCATACTTGTATATATATTTAAAAAAAAGGCAATATTTCCCTGCTGAGATGTGACTGACTCTGGATGACGCCTGGACACCACATGGTTTGCAGAAACCCTTACAATGATTTCTGAGAGTCCCAGGAATTCATGGCCCATAAATTAGGAACCACTAGACTGGAGAGTTTTTTAGGAAATCAGGTCGCATACACACTGCGCGCTTGCTTCGGGGGAAAAAAAAAGGTGGGGGTGAGGTTACTTAATTCAATTAAGGTAGTAACTTTATTTCAGTTCAATAAATACTTGCATCGGCCTATAATAAGCTAGGCACGGTACACGGAGAGGACTACAGCTAAGATCTAAACTAGTGGAGGAAACCCAAACCCATGTTCTGTGACACTCTATAGGGACATCAGAAGTCTGCACAATTCTTGGCAGAGACTTCCCACAGACACTCACCAGAGGAAACAGAAAGGCCACACATACCAGCATAACGTTAAAAAAACAAAACAAAACAAAAAAACACCCAGACAAACACTAGCCGGGAGTTAGGAGAGCTGGGTTCCAGGAACGCTTTGACTAAACAGGTGTAGAATTTCAGAGACATTATTTTTCCTCTCTACTATGAATATATTTTGGTTCCGAACTTGTACTGACTTTCTCCTTCTTACGGTTGGGTGGGGCGTGGGGGCGTGGTGGTAATGAGAAAAGCACAATTTACAGTCAACAGATCTGGCTCAGGTCTAAGTCACTGCTAGGATTACCCAGCTATGAAACGACCTCTCACCTCTCCCTGTCACCTTCCCTCCCGGTCCTGGCTCTCTGAGTGAATTTCATTCTCTGGCAGGTACAAAATATGTCTGCCCGCGCAAGAGACGCTCCTCAGGAGCAGACGGTCCAGGAGAACCGAGGGAGGACCTTACCACGCGCGAGACTCACGACTCTCTCGGAGTCCCAGCCCAGAAGACCCCACTGCCGCCGCTTCCCCCAGACCACGGCCGTTACCCGGTTCACAACTGCTACTCTTCCTCAGGCCCGCATGGACAGCGCCGGAAGCGGAAATGTAACCTACCAGCGGCCTCTACACGCCGGCGGGAAACAAGGAGGAAAAAGAAAAAGAGCAGCGGGAGGAAGACTTTCAGAGGAAAGCCAGAAGGAAGGCTTGTGATTGGCTGAGAGTGGCCAACGACTGCGCTGTGCGCTCTACCCAGAGCCCCGCCCCGCCCCGCCCCACAGCCCCGCCCCACAGCCCAGTCCCGCCCCGCCCCGGCCCTCTCTGCCGCCCCGCTCTGCCGCCGCATCCCCGCTGCTGCGGTGGGTTTGGGAGCCCCCCACCCGGCGCCGCACACGCCCAGGCTCACCCCGAGGCCGTGATGATGGTGCGGCATGGTACCCGTGCCCTGGTTCGGGACAAAAGCTAGAAATGACACATTTGTCCTAGTCACACCGGCGTCACTGAGCCCATCCACGTCGAAAGCCCCAGGTACTGCATCCTCCAACTGACTAAAGGGAGTAGCACTCCACTGGGAGTCGCACTGGTTGCTCCGTGTGCACTGGTTGCTCATCCTTAAAGATGACAGAGCTGGAGGACGACGCTTTTAGTGTTAGGACCCTCTTTTGCTGAGACCAACAGACTTTAAGAGCAAGGACACTCTGATCCAGCATGAAATACTTTGGCCATTTTCTGTTCCTGAAAGCGGAGCTTTTCCTTGGGGGGTGGACTTCTTGCCTTTTTCTTGGGGCACAACTCCCCTGCCCAGGGCTCTGCCCATTTCCACCTCTCAGGTGATCTGGGATGCTCTAGTGCCAGCAGTGCTAGGTACATTTTCAGAATTTGAATTTCCCTCCTGGAGACTTTCGTTTCAATATGATCCCACCAAGGCACCCGAGGCTCAGTTTTTCTGCCTCCTAAAACTAGGCTCACCTATGCTTTTCACCCTCAGCATCCCACAGGTATTCACTCTTTGAACTCTATATCCTCTGTGCTGTGCTTCGGAGGCTACTGTACAGGGCACACAGTTCCCTCATTTGTGAAGAGGTTATAATTTTGTGACATCGTGCAACACTGTTCCCCTCACTTCTTGGAGATTTCAGTATACATATTACAATCCTTCCAAGGACCTCTTGGCTCCATGAATGACACTTTTATCCTCTGCCTTCTTGAAGCTTTCACGCTCCCTAAGATTGTACCCTACCTGGACTTTGTCCTAAGGACTGGAACCCCCAGAAACATCCCATTCTAACCACCACTTGCTTTCTTTACAGTTTACTCCCTCTAATGCCCTGAATCAAGACTTCATGACTCAACCCATATCTCCAACCCATATAGTACTAACTTATTCCCTTATGACTTCTCCCTCCCTAGTAAAGTAGTTTCAAGTCCATTAGTTTAGTTCAGTTCAGTTCACTCGCTCAGTCATGTCCGACTCTTTGCGACCCCATGAATCACAGCACACCAGGCCTCCCTGTCCATCACCAACTCCCGGAGTTCACTCAAACCCATGTCCATCGAGTTGGTGATGCCATCCAGCCATCTCATTCTCTGCCATCCCCTTCTCCTCCTGCCCCCAATCCCTCCCAGCATCAGAGTCTTTTCCAGTGAGTCAACTCTTCGCATGAAGTGGCCAAAGTACTGGAGTTTCAGCTTTAGCATCAGTCCTTCCAGTGAACACCAAGACTGATCTCCCTTAGAATGGACTGGTTGGATCTCCTTGCAGTCCAAGGGACTCTCAAGAGTCTTCTCCAGCACCACAGTTCAAAAGCACCAATTCTTCGGCGATCAGCTTTCTTCACAGTCCAACTCTCACATCCATAAATGACCACTGGAAAAACCATAGCCTTGACCAGACGGACCTTTGTTGGCAAAGTAATGTCTCTGCTTTTTAATACACTATCCAGGTTGGTAATAACCTTCCTTCCAAGGAATACGCGTCTTCTAATTTCATGGAGGCAATCAGCATCCACAGTGATTTTGGAGCCCAAAATAATAAAGTCTGATACTGTTTCCACTGTTTCCCCATCTATTTCCCATGAAGTGATGGGACCAGATACCATGATCTTCGTTTTCTGAATGTTGAGCTTCAAGCCAACTTTTTCACTCTCCTCTTTCACTTTCATCAAGAGGCTCTTTAGTTCTTCTTCACTTTCTACCATAAGGGTGGTGTCATCTGCATATCTGAGGTTATTGATATTTCTCCCGGCAATCTTGATTCCAGCTTGTGCTTCTTCCAGCCCAGCGTTCCTCATGATGTACTCTGCATATAAGTTAAATAAGCGGGGTGACCATGGTCAATCATTATAATCAGTGTCTTGCATCCTCAACCTCACCTCTCTGTCACCTCTTTATTCCTGCTTGGTAAATTGAAAGCCCTGGATAAACCCCAATTGCCCATCTATTCCATGCTATAGCAATGCAAATAAACATAACTGGAGGAAAACCCAGAACCAAGCTGACTGCCCTCACTTTAATAATTCTAACTTTGCCTGATCTATGCCGTTATTCTAAATGAGTATTTCACACCTCATCTTCTCTTTTTTGATCCTTCCCACCACCTCCCCCTTCTTGCTTCTTACTTCACTAAAAAAATGGAAGTGGAGACTCCCACCACCAAAGATTTCCACCACCACATCCACCCATGTAGCTCTCTGCTGCCTGCCTGTTACTGCAGGTTAATTACCACCGTGTCCACCTGAAGGAATTCTGTACTTGAGAGAAGGATCCCTTCCTATGCCAGGATGTTACTCCAGTCTATACCCAGTATCATCAGTTTTTACTCAATTATTCACTTGTTTGCTGTGTACAGTCTAGTACTGGGTTATACTGTGCCATTGATTTATGCCCTGACAATGAAATGGTGAGAAGGCACTTAAAGACACACATATATGAGAAGATACTTGCATTTGCATGGGAAAAAAACCTCAGTGTTAACCGTTCTTTATACAAAATGAATTTCAAGACTGCAAATATCAGTAAGATTCAACTAACCCTACCAAATGCACAAGTAAAAGGATGCTTGTTTCACAACCACTGTGGTGAAAAGTATCTTCCTTGGATCTAATGCCACAGTATATGACAATGGAAAGTAACATGTATAAGTGTATGGGCTTCCCTCATAGCTCAGTCTATAAAATCTGCCTGCAATGCAGGAGACCCAGGTTCAATTCCTGGGTCAGGAAGATCCCCTGGAGAAGGAAATGGCAATCCACTCCAGTATTCTTGCCTGGAAAATCCCATGGACAGAGGAGCCTGGCAGGCTACAGTCCATGAGGTCGCAAGAGTTGGATAAACTGAGCAACTGAACCACCACCACATAAGTGTACATCCATGTTGTGAAGGACACTTTTGCATTTCCTGGGGAGAATGCAAAAGAAAATTGAGATACCTAATGGATTAGATTGAGAGTGTATGTCCATGGAAAGAACGGCAGAAGCAGAACACCAGAAGCTGCAAGACTTCCACCAGAAACCTGGAATGCTTATAACTAATGCGACAAGATGACTCACTGGAAAAGACTCTGATGCTGGGAAGGATTGGGGGCGGGAAGAGAAGGGGATGGCAGAGAATGAGATGGCTGGATGGCATCACCGACTCGATGGACATGGGTTTGAGTGAACTCCGGGAGTTGGTGATGGACAGGGAGGCCTGGCGTGCTGTGATTCATGGGCTCGCAAAGAGTTGGACACGACTGAGCGACTGAACTGAACTGAACTGAAATGGTGATCAGAAGACAAGCAACACAGTGAAAGGTTGGCATAACAGATTTCAAAAGCTGATGGTAGTGCATCATCTTTCAATTTGGAGATCTGCTGATGTGTTAAAGGATGAATAGCAAAGCAGTGAACAAGTTATCACCCAGTTCTTGGTTGTCACATTCAAAGATGGTCACCCCAACTTCACAACGAAATTAACAAAATCAAATTCATGTAACCAAAATTGTTAGCAGGTATAATGAATATGAAACCAATAATCAGGTCAATACATACTCAAGAGCAATTGAACATTGACCTAAGAGTAACCCTGTCAGACTTTATGACAAGGAAGAATAAATGTGAAATCCAAAATCCATCATAAATCACAACAAAAACAACACATTTTTTATGAAGTTAAATGTTTGCATTATTTAATGAATCATGGACCAAATGTCTCAATGGATGTTTTGGACAGGACCAAATGTCCTGAAAGGGTTCCAGGATCCATGTCAGATACTGAAATCCTTTATATAAATTAGGGTATTACTTGCATATAACTTACGGACACCCTCCCATATACTTTAAACCAATTCTAGATTAAATAACACATACTACAGTGAAAATACTATGTAAATAGCTATAAATACAATGTAAATGGTATGTAAATAGTACTGGCATGCAGCAAATTCAAGTTTTGCTTTTTGGAACTTTCCAGAATCTATTTTTCAAATATTTTCAATTCATAGTTGGCTGAATGCATAGACGTGGAACGCCTGGATACGGAGAGCAACTGTATCTTACGATTTTGTCAATTATATGTCAAAAACTGAAAATAAATGAGGCTAGATCTTTATCTTCTGTATCATATGAAGGAAAGATGGACAACGAAACAAACAACATTCTGCTGCCATGGAACAAATGAGAGATAGCTGTGGAATATCTAAAGTCTATGAAAGCTCCTATAAATCTTTTGTGAGGAAATTACATTACTCACAGAAAAGCTAACACTTACACTCTAAACAATGATCTAAGTAGTTTACATTTACTAACTTACCTAATCTCCACTGGGGTAGGTAATATCATTATCATCATTTTGCAGATAAGGAAATTGCAGACCAGATGTTAAGGGATTTGGCCCAGGTCACACAGCTAATACATAGTAGAACTGGGATTTGAGTCTAGTAACTGTGGTTCCAGAGTCCACGTTCTTCACTGCTTTACCCAGAGATCAGTATACTGGCCCAAAGGCCAGATCTGGCCAACAGCCTGTTTTTCAATGATCCTTGAGCTAAGAATGGTTTTTATAGGTTGTTAAAAAGAAAAAGTGACAGAAAGCAAAGTGGTCTACAAGTTTAAAATATTTATTATATGACCTTTTACAGAACATGTCTGTCAACATCTGCACCACACTATCCATGGCTGCTAACACTGGGAAGTAAAGACAACAGTATGTAGCATGTTACTGTACAAATATTTCCAAAGTACATCTAACTTAGGCTGGCACTCTCAAACCTACTAAGAGCCCCCATTTAAACATTTCAGGATATTGAAAGAGGAGGTTGTTTTCTCACTGATCACATTTTATGGTGATAAGCAAAAAGAGCATTACTGTTCACAGATGCTTTCTTAACATCAGGCTTATGCTAGAGATAAAAATTGTTAACTTAGCCTCTACTTCATATGTAAATAATTATTTGTGAAACATGTGGCTGGCAAAAATACTGTTGATTTCTTTACTGAAGAGGTAGTTCAGTAACAATGCTCATACTTATTAATGTATGCCATAAAACAGTACAGAAAACGTGTATACAGTTGACCCTTGAACAATACAAGTTTGAGCTGTGTGGGTCCATTCACACGTGGATTTTTTTCAGTAGTAAATACCACAGGACTATATAATAAATGGTTGGTTGAATCTGTGATTGTGGAACTGAAGATATGGAGGCCAATAATTTATATTCTTATTTTCAAGTGCACAGAGGTTCAGTATCCCTAACCCCTCCGTTATTCAAGGGTCAACTGTAGTATGATACTTTAAATGCGTCAAGCATTATTTCACATCAAATATATATTGTGGTAAAATATAAAGGACTACAGTGACATTTACAATGATAAACATGTCATAGTAGGCATTAAATTCAGGATCTTGATGTTTTAGTTTGATTTTCTTGAGTGCCAGTCAAAATTTGGAAATACAAAAAAAACATAAAAAATTTTTAACACAGAAAATAATATATACTTTAAAAGTTCCCCACAGTTCAAGAGCTTTTCATAATACTATATACCTGATAAATTAAAAATATTTGTGATGTTTTACAGAACCACAGGTACTACAGTGGCTACATTCATAGGAAATATTTTATTACTTATAGAGTTTTGTTAACAAAACATTTTAAAAATTTCTCTATTTTTTCTAAATAGCTTCCCTCAATAAGAATTATCTGAAATATGATAAAGTATGTTTTACTGAAAAGTTTCAGAAAGCCAAATGTTTATAAAGTTTTATTCTACTGATTTAACAGAGGTTCCATAAAATATCACCTTTTGGTAAAGTGCTGGGAGCCAGCGAGGGAAATCCTACTCATGGCAAAGGTCAATTGGGGAAGAGGCCTGACGGGTAAAGGCTAATCAGGACTCGAGGAACCCCCTGGACTTACCTGAGCATCTACCCCAAAGAAAACCGGAGTCTGACTGCCTTACTATCTTACGCCTTTTACCAAGTCCTCTAATACTTACGGGGGCTTCCCCCCAACCACCTTTCTCTGAAAACATTAATTCAGAGCTGTAGTTAAAAAGTTCTCCTCAGCTTAATAGGAGTGTTCCATTCCAAGCCCCTCTGATAGCTTTCTAACTTGCCTGACAAGTTTGTCCGGGCTCTTACAACTATGAGTGTGACTGTTTATAGCCTCCCAGCCATGCAAGGACAGAAAGCCTAATATTCTAAAATACAGGAATCTGTTGAAGAAGTTAAAATCATTAGAATAGTACTAAAAAAGATTTCATTGTTGAATCAATGCTTGCTGCAAAGTTTCCTCTATCTATTGTATCCTTGGAAATATATTAATCACATATAGAGAATATAAGTAGTAGCCTTTGATTTAACCACATCAGATCTTAAGTTAATAAATTCCTTTCTTGTAGCTCACTACACCTGTGCCTTATAGGAATGTAACTTTGTCATGTGTCTAGCACCTGACTTTAGGAAAATCATCTTAAAAGAATATAAGACTTTTTCTAGCTAACTAACCTTTGTTAGGAAAGAGGGTCATAAACTGTTAGCAGGCCACCTGGCCAGAAGATGATGTAAACCACCCAAAATTTTGTATATCACGAGACATACAAAAATGAGCCCTGATCCTGATAAGGGTCAAGACTGCTGACCCCGCGTGATTTTGGCGTGACTCTATACCTCTCTTTCTCTATTTTTTATGTGCACAACTTAGGGTATAAATGCAGCACTGGAAAATAAAGTTTTGGGCCTTGCTCACTGAAGCTTGGTCTCCCCGTGTCGTTCTTTCTCTTTTTCCGTCCTTTTCTCTATTCTCCTTTTTCTGGTTGAGATCCTTGGAGCACTGGGCCCTCTGCGTTTACTTATCTGCCTGGGCTTCTAAGACCCACTCCAGGGGGTGCCCTGGTGGGGTGCCTCCAGTGATTTGAGAGGGCGCCTGCGGCCTACGTAAACAGAGCAAACCCCGTACTGGGGTTTTATTGGTTTCCTGCGTAAACCAAGGAATCATCAGCCCCTATCTCTCTCTCTCTCTCCTTCTCTCTCTCTCTCTGACGCCGACGCCGTTCATCCCGAGGATACCCTGGGCCACATCGAGGCTGGTCCCCGATAGTAAAGTCTTTCTATATTTGTTTATAACCAATAGATTTTTTGACTCTGATCTCTCCAATTAAAATTAGTTTGATTTATGGATGAGCCTTCTAAACATTCAGGATTTTGACAGAAGCCTCTACTCTTGTGTCTGTTCACCAGTGTACAGTGTGTACAGACCTCTCAATGGAAGTCAACTACATTCCTACCCCACAGAGAACAGATAACATGAAGGACTGCCATGGAGTCCATTGTGTCTCAGGCCTGGAAGTGAATGACATCATTATGTCCACATCCCATTGACCAGATATCATTCACATTGTCCCACATGGATGTGAGAGAGGCTGAGAAATATAGATGAGCAATGTGTCCAGTAGCAAAGGGAAATGCATTTTTGCATATGAAAACACTGCCAGGATTCCTTCCATGTGGTTCTCTGATGTGAACTGAAGGCTGACTTCTGGTACAAGGACTTCCCACGTTCATTACATGCACAGAGTTTCTTTCCCAGATATGGTTTCTATCATACCAAAGGCTCTGAGTCATGGGAGGAATGTTTTGTACACCCATCTTTACCACGTATCTCTTCTGCATGTGTTCTCTGATGTGTGACAAGAATTGGTTTGTACCTGAAGGTCTTCCCACACTCATTACCATTATAAAGTTTCTCCCCTGAGTGAATATTCTTTTGTTTAAGGTGGGTTGAACTGTCAGAGAATGATTTTCCACACTCTTTACAATCAAAGGGCTTCTCTCCTGTGTGTGTGCTCTGATGTACATCAAGGGATGCCTTCTAGCAAAATGTTCTCCTACATTCTTGACATTCGTAGGGTTTCTCCCCTGTGTGAATCCTCTGTTATTGAATGAGTTGTGACTTTTGGCAGAAAGCTTTGCCACACTTGTTACACTCATAGGGTTTCTCCCCAGAATGAATCCTCTGATGTTTGGTAAGGGTTGACTTCTCAGAAAAGATTTTTCTACATACAACACATTCACAAAGTTTCTCTCCTGTATGAGGTCTCTGATGTTTAAGAAGAACTGACTTCCCACAGAAGGTCTTCCTACATTCAGTGCGTTCATATATTTTCTCCCCTGTGTGAAGTCTTTGATGTTTACCAAGGGTTGACTTCATATAATAAATTTTCCCACATTAACTATATTTGTAGGCTTCTCCCCTGAGTGTATTCTCTCGTGTACTATGAGTTTTGACCTTATACTGAAGGATTTCTCACACTCATCACATTTACAAGATTTTTCTCCCATGTGAGACCTCTGATGCACAGTCAAATTTGACTTTTGGGAGAAAGATTTTTCCACACTCACTATATTTATAAGGCCTCTCCCCATGTGTGTTCTTTGATGTTGATGGACGGCTGAGTTCTGATGGAAGGTTTTCCCACACTTAATACATTCATAGGGTCTCTCCTGTATGAATTCTTTGATGTACAGTGAGGACTGGCTTAAGGTAAAAAGATTTCCCACTTCATTACATTGATAGGGCTTTTCTCCTGTGTGTGTCCTCTGGTGTACTGACGTTTGGCTTCTGGAAGAAGACTTTTTCCACATATGTTACACTCGTATTTCTCACCCGTCTAAAGTGTATGACATTTCTTCCAGAAGACTGACTTATCACAGGTTTCCCTAGATGCATTAAGTTTATAGAGTCTTCCTTGAGTAAATTATGTGAGGTAACATGAGGTTTGACTCAACCCTGATGGTTTTCTCACAATCATCATAATCATAGTGTGATGTGATTCTCTTTAGTGTGAGTTCCCTCTTGAGTAATGAAAACAGCATTACTTTGGAAGGCTTTAATGAACTAGTTATATTCAAATAGTTGCTCCACACTGTGCCTCTCTCTTGTTGAATAAAATCCTCATTAAGATAGAAAGTGCTCCCATTTTTATTAAATTCATTATATTTCTCCCCAGTATGAGTTTTCTCATGGTTAATTTCAGGAAGTAATTTCTCACATCCGTTGGTATCACCAGATTTCTTTCTTGAATAGTTTCTATTATTCGTGGTTAACTCTGACTTATTTTCTAAACTGATTCCATCTAGGTTATTCCACATTTTTCTGGAAGGAATAGTATATGTAAAAATTAAATGACTTTCTTAATATATTCTCTTTCTCTGTAATTACTTTTTTGTTAATAATAAATGCACCTTGCCATATATGTCTCGCTTGGTTTTCTTTGCTCTTTATCACACCATCAACTTCCAACTCTTCTAAAGACAAGAAAAATTAAACATGTTATGAATGAAAATAATTCTTAAATTGGGCTAATACACAAATACACTTTATTCATCTCTTTGGCTTCAGAACCATCTTTTTGAGATAAAATTCCCAAATAAATTTTCCCATTTCCTCCACTTTTCTGAAGATTTGAAGGGAAGGGGTGACAATGAACCAACTAATCAAAGCTACTTTGGGTTAGAAAAGGGGAGAGGAAAGTTGGCAATGAATGTACATATATTTATGTGGCCCTTCACATACATACCTTTCAAAATGGATAGAAGAGTTGAAAGAAACATCAGGAATAGAGAATAAAAGGTTGAGTAAGAATGGATGAATTACAAAGAATGGAATTTACCATAAAACATGCTCAATCAGAGAATTATGCAGTAAATGTGACATGGAGCACAAGCAGACAAGGATGTTGTTCCAAGAAATTATCAGAGGAGGTATCTTAGAGTCTGTATGCTAATTTTGTTAACCTCACTGTCATCATATACCTAGAACTCCATCACTATATATACTCTGTCCTCCTAAGCCTGGTCCATAGCACTCTCACTTTTCCTGACTGATCTCTTTGCTTCTACTCTTGCCACTCTTCTAAACCATTTTTTGCAGTCACCTTCCTGTGTCTGTTTCCTGCTAATATGTAAATTCCCTAATAGCAAAAGACTTAGTTCATCCACTGTGGCATCTCTTTCACTTAGAACAAGATTGGAATGGATCAAATACTCAATTTAGTATTGGTTAATTAATTAACTCCTGAAAACAAAAGAAGTCCTTGATAGGACGGAATGTGGACAACTGAGAATGCTAGAGGAAAGAGAACTAATGAAGATAAAATAATTATTACGAGACAGAAATGAAACTCAAGGTACAGGTAATAGGGATTAAACTCCTAAAAAAGCCAAGCCAAAAAGAAAATATTTATGTGTGAGACTATATCTTGCGGTGAATTCAGGTATCTGAGGCAAGTAAGATAAATATCCTCAGCCATTTGCAAATAGATTGAGCTTCTAAATGGATTTGTTCAAAATGCTCCAAAGATTTTTTGTTGTTGAAGCTCCAAAGATGCCTGTACCTAAAACAACCACCAAGGATCTAGTTTCCCCTTGATTAATCACTTGGGTAACACTGACTTGTAAATTCTTCCTCTGATATCCATGGTGCTTGTTGCTCTAACTTGATGATCTCTTCTGGTTTGGTAATGCAATACCCTGACAGTAGAAAGTGATATAGGACGTAGAGAAAGCTGTTTGGCTTCAGGAACTTAAAAGAAAAACCAAGGTCCAGCTTCAGGAGCTGCACAATGAAAGAACCCACTGGAATCTTTCAATGGGGAGGTGAAAACACAAACGGTATTCCTGGTCCATGCAGTCACTAAGTCGTGTCTGACTCTTCGCGACACTTTTGACAGCAGCCCAGCAGGCTCCTTTGTCCATGGGATTTTCCAGGCAAGAATACTGGAGTCGGTTGCCATTTCCTCCTCCAAGGGATCTTCCTGACTCAGGGATCAAAATCGCATCTCCTGCATTGGCAGGCAAATTCTTTACCATTGAGCCACCTTATATTCCTGGTATCCAAAATCAAATATCATTAAACTCTACAAAGGATCCATATGTTCTGCTAACAAAGAGAGGATAGGCCTGATGCTGTAACTCTGCTTACCCAGTGAGATGAGGATGCTGTAGTTCTCCAGCATTACATCCCTGCACAAGATCCTCTGAGCAGGTGAAGTTCACAGTCACATCCTCAAATGAAATTGATCCCTATAACAGGAAATATCTGATTAATCTGAAATAATCACAATTGTAAGATAGAGAAAAGACATTTAGGAACTAATTCTTCACCAAGTTCAGTGCTGAGTTAATTAGAAAAAGTTTACAGAAGATGGTTACTATATTACCGGTTTTGTGTTATTTGTGGTGAGAGAAAGAAAAACATAGTGAAAATTCCCAATTAATTTATTAATTCATGTATTAATGTGGTCAGGGAGGAAGAAATTTTCCTCTACCATTCTAGGTTCTTCTGACTGGTCTAAGAATTAAACTGACATGAGAGTTTTACCTCTTCCTTTCCAATTTGGAAATCACAAAGATATAAAAAAATTATAAGAGAATACTATGAAATAGTTATATGCCAACAAATTGGAAAATCTAGAAGAAATGGACAAGTTTCTAGAAACATATAGCCTGCCAAGACTGAGTCAAGAAGTAACAGACAATTTGAACAGACCAATCATTAGAAGTGAAATTGAATATGTAATTTAAAAACACCCTGGACAAAAAGTTCAGGACCAAGAGGCTTCACAGGGGAATTCTACCATATACCTATCTCAAACTATTTAAAAAAACAGAAGAGATTACCGTATGAAAAACTGACAGCTAGTGGGAAGCTGCTATATAACACAGGGAATTCAACCTGGTACTCTGTGGCAACCTAGAGGGATGGGTGGGGAGGGGGATGGGAGGAAGGTTCAAGAGGGAGGGAACATATGCGCACTTGCATGATATCATTCATGTTGATGATATGCTGCTGTATGACAGAAACCAACACAACACTGTTAAACAATTATCTTCCAATTAAAAATAAATCCTAAAAAATAAAAAAAAAAAGAAATGAGGATCAAAAATAAATAAATAAACTGAAGAGGACAGACACTTCCAAATTCATTCCATGAGGCTACCACTACCTTGATAGCAAAAGCAGACAAAGACACTACAAAAAAATAAAATTATAGGCCAGTATCTTTGATGAATACAAATGTAAAAATCTTCTACAAAATATTAGCAAACCAAATCCAACAATATATAAAAAGGATCATACAGTGTGACCAAGTTGGATTTATTCTAGGGTCACAAGAATGGTTCAACATTTGCAAATCAATCAATGTGATACACCACATTAACAAAAGATAATATTCTCTATGTCAAGCTTGTTTTCTGTATCTGTTAGTCTGTTTCAGTTTTGCATATGCATCATTTGTATTATTTTTTAGATTCCACATATAAATGATATCATATAGTTTTGTCTTTCTCTGTCTTATTTCACTAAGCAAATATTCTCTAGGTCCATCAGCACTGTAGCAAATGGCAAAGTTTCATTCTTTTCTATGACTGCATAACACACATTATAATTCAGTCTTCTATTGGGCTCATGGGTTGCTTCAATGTCTTGGCTATTAAAAATAATGCTTCTATAAACACTGGGTGCATATACCTTTTTGAATTAGTGTTTTCATTTTTTTCCTGGGTATACAGCCAGGTGTGGAATTGCTGGATAATATGGTAGTTCTATTTTTAGGTTTTTGAAGAAATTCCATACTGTTACATGATGGGTGCACCAATTTACAATTCTACTAAGGGGAGAGGGAAAAGGAGAGAGACAAATTAGGGTATGGGATTATCATATACAAGGTACTATGCATAAAACAGATAAGTAACAAGGATACACTGTATAGCACAAAGACTTATAGCCATTATCTTGTAATAACTGATAATGGAGTATAATCTGAAAAAATACTGAATCACTATGCTGTACCTGAAACTAATACAATATTGTGAATCAATTATACTTAAATAAAAATAAAATAAATTAACATGGAACAGATTAACAAAAGAAAATCAAACAAAAGTTTAATAAAATGTATTCAGAGGCGAGACCCAGGAAAACTTGCCAAAATGGCCCAAAACCCTCACTTTAAACACCATCTTCAGCAAAAGACAAAAGAGGATGTTGGTGGCAGTGATTTGGGATTTCAAAGAGGAGGAAGGCAATTTACCTGGAGATGGAAAAGCAAACGTTTGATGAACAAATGTTTGCTGGGCTCTGCAGAGACAATGGGCCACAGAGTAGGCTGGGATCTCTAGACTGCAGTTTCCCCCACCATGCCTAGCCTTCATTCTTTGCAGATTCTCTGGTGACAGCTCTACTCCAAGAACTGGCCCTGTATCTAAATTCTTTATATAAAAAGATAGACTTCCTGAGTCTTCTGTTTCTTAAAAATAATCAGCTTAAGTTAATCCTCATACCAAAGGACTCATTTTGCGGTTGCAAATTTTGCTCCCTTACACTATATACATATATGTAAGTACACACAAACATAAAATACATTGTAGGCATGAAAGCATCCTAGTTTATGTGGATATATAAAATACATAAAACACTGTTTCTACTCTCAGGAAGCTTAGAATCTGGTATGGATGCAAACTGAATTAACAAATAGCATAAAATCAGGAGAGAACTGAATTTGAGTCTGTAATGATATAGAATGCCCTGGTCTGTTCAGGGCATAGATAATGTGTAATCTTGGGAACATTCCTTTACACAAGAGTTCTCCTAAGTATCTGAAGACCCACTCTGCCAGGAAAAACTTTTAAGCATCTACAAATTTGTGCTAATAGGTATGTATGAAAATCTATGTCCACACAGATCATCCAACTTTGTATGGCTCTGATATGCACGAATTTCAGTTACCACTATTTAGTTGAGTAACACCAGCCAAACAACACAGGTCAGATTTTTTAGTTATGATAACTGTAATTACATAAAGTACAAACTTCACTGCTTGTTTTTCAGTTCACAAATCACTACAAAATAACAGACATACATCATGAACAATGATCAGTCATGTCATCTTCAAGGTCTGTCTGCCAGTCACTGGTTGCCATGCATTCATCATACAGACAGCAAAGCGCGTAGTTGTATTGCCTCCTTATCTCTCAGCAATAAGACTTTTGCAAGAACAGTTAACTGCAACAAGGCCAACAATGATGAAAGAGCAGTAAAGAAATGTAAAGTGACTATATTAGATGTGAAATTCAAATTGAATATAAATGGAGTTTGAGAAGAAATAGCTGACTGTGGGAATGTTGATACTTGCTGCCACTGGAGACATTTGAGATCTGTAGGCAGAGGAACTTAGTGAAGGGGAACTTGGTGCTAAATATGAGTTCCACCACGTTTAAACTACCATATCCACAAGAGTCAGTCATGACTGAGCAACTAAGCACACACACACTTATATTTTTGTGTTTCCCAGGTGACACTAGCAGTAAAGAATTTGTTTGCCAATGCAGTGGATTCAAGAGATTTGGGTTCGATCCTTGGGTTGGAAAGATCCCCTCGAGGAAGAAAATGGCAACCCACTCTAGTATTCTTGCCTGAAAAATTCCATGGACAAGAGTCTGACGGGTTACAGTCCATGGGGCCAAAAAGAGTTGGACAAAACTGAATTGACTGAGCACACACACATACATTTATAGTTTCCAGCTTGACAATCTGCCCTACAAATTTTTTTTTTTCAGTTCAGTTCAGTTCAGTCGCTCAGTCGTGTCCGACTCTTTGCGACCCCATGAATCACAGCACGCCAGGCCTCCCTGTCCATCACCAACTCCCAGAGTTCACTCAAACTCATGTCCATCGAGTCGGTGATGCCATCCAGCCATCTCATTCTCTGTCGTCCCCGTGTCCTCCCATCCCCAATGCCTCCCAGCATCAGACTCTTTTCCAGTGTGTCAACTCGTCGCATGAGCTGGCCAAAGTATTGGAGTTTCAGCTTTAGCATCAGTCCTTCCAATGAACACCCAGGATTGATCTCCTTTAGGATGGACTGGTTGGATCTCCTTGCAGTCCAAGGGACTCTCAAGAGTCTTCTCCAACACCACAGTTCAAAAGCATCAATTCTTCGGTGATCAGCTTTCTTCACAGTCCAACTCTCACATCCATACATGACCATGGGAAAAACCATAGCCTTGACTAGACGGACCTTTGTTGGCAAAGTAATGTCTCTGCTTATGCTATCTAGGTTGGTCATAACTTTCCTTCCAAGGAGTAAGCATCTTTTAGTTTCCTGGCTGCAATCAGCATCTGCAGTGATTTTGGAGCCCAAAAAAATAAAGTGTGCCACTGTTTCCACTTTTAGTATTTATTTATTTGGCTGTGCAGGATCTTTAGTTGCAGCATGCAGGATCTTTAGTTCTGACATGCAGACTCTTAGTTGCAGCATGTGGGATCTAGTTCTCTGACCAGGGACTGAACCTGGGCCCCTGCACTGGGAATGTGGAGTCTTAACCACTGGATCACCAGCAAATTCTCTGCCCTACAAATTTTAGACTTGCCAGCCTCCACAATCACATGAACCAATTCCTTAAAATGAAAAGTATATGCATGTACAAATACATATGGTTGTGTGAATGTGTATTAACAGCTTCCCAGGTGGCAGAGTGGTAAAGAATCCGCCTGCCAATGCAGGGGACACAAGAAACATGGGTTTGATCCTTGATTAAGGAAGTTCCCCTGCAGAAGGAAGAGGCAACCCATTCTAGTAATCTAGCCTGGAAAATTCCATGGACAGAGGAGTCTGGCAGTCTACAGCCCATGGGGTTGCAAAGAGTCGGACACGACTGAGCACACAGGCACACACACACACACACACAGAGACACTACAGTTTGTTTCTCTGGAAAATCCTGACTGATACAGGTTTGAGGATTATATATATATTTTTTACCTTGGTTTTTCTTTCCATTCCATCTCCTCTCTCTCTCCCGACAGCCACCAAAAGCCAAAAGGGATGGTGAAAAGAGTCTCTTCTAGCACCTTAGCAGGAGTGCAGCCCTGACAACACCTTGACTTTAGACTTCTAGCATCCAGAACTGCAAGACAATAAATTTCTGTTTTTCTAGGCTAATTTGTAGTAACTTGTTACAGCAGCCACAGGAAATTAATATACTAACTTTTTGCAAAAACTCTATAGAAAATCAACAGTTTGCATTGAGAATATATCTGGCCAGTGATAGGTCTCACTTACAAAATTCAGCTTCTGAATTTCAAATGTGGAGTGGCTGTCTCAATTTCTGATATAGTTAACAATCCATATGATATGAAATTAGTCAAGAATAGTTAAGGTAAGAATTATAATGGACCAAGGATGAATGCTTGGGGATAAGCTTTGCTAAAAGGCAACAGGAAAATACTAAGAAGCAGACAGAAGGGATCGTCAGCTTAAATCCACTGAGTCATGCTTTGGCTCTCTTCCGTTTGTGCCTGCTAAAGAACAATCAGAAAAGAAAAAGAGAGGCAGCAATCATTTCAGGCTTGTTAAGTGAGGTTGTCAACCACCTCACTTTCACTAAGCAGAGACATTTTTTTCAGACTTCAAGCCAGGAAGTCTTTATGTTCCATGAAGAATTATTTTTGTTTATTCTTATAGTCAAAGAAAAGGGTTTTCCTTTTGTATAAAGTATCAGAGATAAAGCCACATATAATTATTATTATAAAAATGATACTTACATGTATAATATACATATGAACAAAGAAATTATGATTATCTCCATATAACTAAAGGTTGACTTTTCTTTGTTTTAGATCTGTTAACTCTCTATATATATTCCTTCAAAATTTTTATCATTTTAATCTTTAATTATTTTTGCAATGGAAGACAATGTGAGAAATGAATAAACAAACAACTCACCTAAAACAAACGTATTCTTTTTCTGTCCCTTTCGGGAAAATACAGAAAAGGCTGAATGCACAGCTATGAGAGAAGAAAACAGGAGTGGGTCATGTGAGATATGGCTTTTATGAATCTTTGAGACTTAGCTTCCTAAAAATTTCTGCCTACCAGCTGGTTGAAAGCCCCTCTGGGAAAAAATTTCTCTGGCCCCTGAGGAGTCAGCAAGAACCATGTGGAAGAAGAATTAACATGTGCAACTCTGACAGATAATTTATAGAGCTTGGCTGAGCAATTTAACCCTGGGTTTACTCCCTAATGATTTATTAATTTGACTTTTCTTTTTGAATCAATTTAGAACTAATTGGATAAATAATATTATACAGAAGACAAACCATTATTTTTCATAATCAGTGTTGTAGGAAAAATACTCAAGATATTTGTTTACTTATATTCCTGAGTTGCCTATCCTTAGAGTCAGAGAAATCACCCTGCAGAAAGGGACTGGAGGTTCCTTGAGGAAAAAGTCTACTTAAAAACTTGTGTATTGTAAAGTAATTAGCCTCCAATTAAAATAAATTGATCAATTAAAAAAAAAAAACTTGTGGGACTACCCTGGTTGTCCATTGGCTAAGATTCTGCAGTGTACATGGGTTCAATCCCTGGTCAGGGAACTAGATCCCACATGCCACAACTAAGACCCAGCACAGTCAAATACATAAATACATTAAAAAAAAAATCTTTCTAACTAAGTTGTAATAGAACCTGGTGGGTACTTACCTGTTATAACATGGACAGACTTTTTCTACTTCCGGTTCTACCACTAACAAACTGGGTGTCTCTGACCAGGTTACGTGTACACTCACAGTCAAGGTTTATCAGCTTTCAAATGAAGCAGACACAGATGACTCTATTCTATGACTCCCCTTGTGGCTCAGCTGGTAAAGAATCCACCTGCAATGCGGTAGACCTGAGTTTGATCCCTGGGTTGGGAAGATCCCCTGGAGAAGGGAAAGGCTACCCATTCCAGTATTCTGGCCTAGAGAATTCCATGGACTGTATAGTCCATGGGGTTGCAAAGAGTTGGACACGACTGATCGGCTATCACGTACATAAAGTCAGGGCGGATGAAACAACAGCTTCTCTCCACAGGGACATCATAGGAGAGCAGCTCAGAATTTGCAGATAGTGCAAGGAGGCTGAAGGCATGCTAGACTTCTCAAAAGCTGTGCCTAACGATTTCTCTCTGAAGACAACGCCCATGCGAACCCTCCAAAGAATTAATACTTTCCTGTCCACCGCTCTCAGGGCCCCACTCACCTATCTTTTCTGAAGCTTGGTTTAGACCTTTCACTCTCATGGTGAGGCCTTCTGGATGTAGTGACATTAGTGAAGTGTTGCTCATTCTGAGCAAGACAAAGACTGCTACTTCCAAAGGAGCTGGAACCTAGGCTTAAAGGACAAAATCATTTTATTTAGAAGTTTCATCCAGGGCTCCACATGTCACAGACTTACTTGTCTAAACTTCAAGGCCACTGAGGATATTGAAGTTTGGACAGTGCAGCAGTCTAAGCAACTCATTATGCAGTCTGGCCCCAGGGTTCTGAGATGCAAAGAAATAACCAGAATATGTGACTATGTGAGATTCGATAACACATTTTAGGATTGTTTCCCTGTGCCCTGAGGGAGGTGCTGTGAGAAACACAATGCTGGTTTTAGGCAGAATGTCTACTACTGGGATTCTCCAGGCAAGAATACTGGAGCTGCTTGGAGAATCCCATGGACAGAGGGCCTAGCAGGCTACAGTCCATGTGGTTGCAAGAGCTGGACACAACTTAGTGACTAAACTACCATCACCACCTACTACTGCAGTGTGACCTTGTGTATTTCACTTGAATCCTCTAAGCCTCAGTTTCCTATTTTGTCAAAACAGAAAGCAGTTACATGCTTATTTATGAAAACAGAAATAAGAGTTACAGATGTAGAAAACAAACTTATGGTTAGTGGGGGTAAGGGGGAAGGGATAAATTGGAAATTGAAATTGATGTATACACACTGCTGCTGCTGCTGCTGCTGCTAAGTCGCTTCAGTCGTGTCCGACTCTGTGCGACCCCATAGACGGAAGCCCACCAGGCTCCCCCGTCCCTGGGATTCTCCAGGCAAGAACACTGGAGTGGGTTGCCATTTCCTTCTGTATAAAATACCCAGTATATAAAATAGATAACAGTGTATAAAATAGATAACAAAATAAGGACCTAATGTATAGCACAGGGAGCTCTACTCAATACTCTAATGATCTATATGGGAATAGAATCTAAAGAAGAGTGGATATATGTATAAATTATTCACTTTGCTATATATACCTGAAACTAACACAACATTGTAAATCAATTATACTTCAATAAAAAATTTTTAAAAAAGAAAAGAGTTACATAAAGGCTGTTGTAAAGATTAGATTAAACAAAATTTAGCTAATGAAGAGAACAAAGTATTTTCTAAGCATGTTATCGCTAATATCAACTATTAAGTTCTGTGCTATATGCAAAAACTTGATGTATGTATTTTTAAAACATATGTAAAAACTTAATCTTCAGAACAATCCCATGTGGTACATGTTAATGTTTCACAGGTGAAGAAATCTTGCCTCAGGTAGATCAATCATCTTGCCAATAGTAATTAATTTACAAGGGAATTCCAGAAAATCATCTGCTTCATTGACTACGAGAAAGTCTTTGACTGTGTAGATCACAACAAACTGTGGAAAATTCTGAAAGCGATGGGAATACCAGACCACCTTACCTGTCTCCTGAGAAACCTGTATGCAGGCTAAGAAGGAACAGTTAGAATCAGAGATGGAATAACGGACTGATTCAGGATTGGAAAAGGGGTATGACAAGGCTGTATACTGTCACTCTGCTTATTTAACTTATAAGCAGAGTGCATCGTCCGAAATGCTGGACTGGATGAATCACAAGATGGAATCAAGATTGCTGGGGTCATAAAGAGTCCCACACTGTTTAGCCACTAAATAACAACAACCTCCAGGATACAAAGCTCAGCCGCCCCCCGCCCCACTGCCAGCCCCGCGCCAGCTCCCCGCAGTCGCGCATACTCCGCAGCCTCCCGGGGGGGCTCCATACACCCGCATCCCCACGACCCAGGCCGCCCCTTCCCCCTACAGAGGCGTCCCCACCCCGCGGTCCCTCCGAGCAGCCGAGGCCACCGCCACCCTCGCTCGCGTGTTCACTTACCGAACTCCAGCCGCAAGGCTCCTCCCCCTTGCCACCTGTCACCGGTCCTCAAGCGGCACCGGCGCCCCTTGGCCTCGCCCAACTCTGGGGGATTCACCCGCAGTTCTCCAGCAGCACCTGCTTCTTGAGCACCCGCAGACCTGGAATGGAGGCTCCAGGATTTTCTCCGAAAGACCTGGAAAAGCGAGACACCTGGGAGACTGAAGTGCACATGCGCAGAACGAGCCGGGGAATCCGGGTTCGGGAACCCTGCAGGGTGAGAGCCAGGGGAATATAGGACCACAGCCCTCCTGCCATACCCTCCCGGAGGGTTTAAAGGAGTTCTGCACGAAGGGCGAGGCTTCTCTCCCTCCTGGATTGGTCTTGGAGTTCCCTGAGCATGTTTCTTTCAGTACTTTGAGAGAGTGCAAAACACCGTAGTGGGATGCGGGGGTTATTGAGTGAGTCTGTTTAAAAGAATAACCAGTAGGGACTTCCCTGGAGGTCCAGTGGTTAAGAGTCCCTGCTTTCACTGTAGGATGAGCAGGTTCCATTCCTGGTGGGGAACTAAGATCCCACGTGGCACATGGCACACTCAGCGGGGGTGGGGTGGGGAGAATAATCTGTAAATGAATTTTAGGAACCTTCTGGGAGATGTGACACTACATAGTTAATAAGATGGCTAATTTTGTCCATTGTGTTGAGTAATACAGCGCACCCTCACCTCCAGATATCATATCCATCTGCAACATCAGAAGGTGACCATTTTTGATGAGTCTTCCTAGATGTAATTAGGTTCAAATGATGTCATACTGGATTAGGGTGGGCCCTAATCCCAAAACTGGTGTCCTAGTAAAAGAAAACAGAGGAGTCAAACACAGGAAAATGCCATGTGAATACGGAGGTTAGAGTGATGTGTCTACAACCAAGGGATGTCAAAGACTGCCAGAAGCCACCAGGAGCAAGGAGAAAAGTATGGAATATATTCTCTCCTAGAACCTGCAGTAGGAACCAATCCAGCTGACACCCTAATTTCAGATGTCTAGTGTCCAGGATTGTGAGAGAATACACTCCTGATTCTTGTTGTTTTAAGCCACCCAGTTTGTGGCATTTTATTATGACAGCCCTAGGAAACTAATAACACCATTCAATGGTATGGTTGGGAATTTTGGCAAATTTGTCAGGTTTTCCTGGCCCTATGGGCTGAATCACTAAACCTATATTTTGGTCTCAATCCTGGAATATAGATGGATATTCTGTGTGATGGAATAATAGCCAGATGTCTATATTCTTTATCTGGATGTCTCAAATCTGATCTCTTGGTTCACTGATATTCATTGTTGAGAGGTCCTTTTCTATGGGAGTCCACATGGGTGACAACAGGGATAAGGAATGCTACACAATCAGCTTTATAATGTTCAACCCAACAGGGGCTAGGACTTGATCCTGCTGCCAGGCATTGAACAACCCTGCCATCCTGTACTGCCTGAAGGAGTAGGAAAAAAAAAACCTGTACAGTTTCCCTAGACCATAGATACAGCTCTGAAATTGATTGATGGATGGTCATCCTGTCTGATAAAAATTTAACAGTTGTTCCTTTGTACACTTCAGAAGGTAGTGTCCCTCCTACCCTCCTACATTTAAGATCCATCATATAATCCCAACTTTTAGACTTATAAGAATTGGATCCTGATCCCAAGAATTTCAAGCCAGCTGGACAAGGCAGAGTATGTGTAATTGCCATAACCTCTTGCTTCAGTTGGGTTACTGAACCATGGAAAATGAACAAATCAATCTCTCACCTTGAGAGAAAGTGAAAGTCACTCAGTTGTGTCCGACTCTTTAAGACCCCATGGACTATACAGTCCATGGAATTTTCTAGGCCAGAATACTGGAGTGGGTAGCCTTTCCCTTCTCCAGGGGATCTTCCCAACCCAGGGGTTGAACCCAGGACTCCCACATTGCAGGCAGATTCTTTACCAGATGAGCCACAAGTGAAGCCCTTAGAGAGAATGGCTCTTTAATTTCAGTGATACCTGCAATATATGTACCTGTCTTGGCTCTGGATGCAGTCATCCTGGTCGAAGTCTTCCCTCTAAGTGGGACTGATTCTGCTGGTGCTCATAGCTGTGATCATCCTCATCTAATCCTGTCTAAGACAATAGAAAGGATGGGTATAATTAATTAGGGAATATGATGGGATAGCCTATGCTTCAAAAAATTCTTAACTGTTTACATGAAAGGTTGAGAGTAGGGTTGTAAGAAAATACCTCTTCCATGACACACTGGTGGGCTGGTACATCTACTGAGACTTCAGTTCAATTCAGTCGCTCAGTCTTGGTGGGATGCAATTCCTTTTAAAACAAAAGGAGAGGGACTTCCCTGGTGATCTAGTAGTTAAGACTCCACACTTACAATGCACGGGGTGTGAGTTCAATCCCTGGTCGGGGAGCTAAGATCCCACATGCCTTGTGGCCAAAAAATCCAAAACAGAAACAGAAACAATATTGTAATAAAGACAAAAAATATTTTAAAAAAATTAAACAAAAGGATATGAGCCTGGTATGGAGCTGCCATGAAACAGTTTTGCATGCCTGTCTTATAGGATACTGTCTTATAGGTACAAGTCAATTTCTCATCCATCTCCTTAATCTCAGTTGAGTGCAGGAATTTCCACCTTCCCATCTTCTCATCTTTCAATAATAAAATATCTAAGAATAAATTTAACCAAAGAAGTTAAAGTCTTATACAATGAAAACTAGAAAGTTTTGCCAAAAGAAATTTAAGAAGACTTAAATAAATGTAAAGACAGCCTATGTTCATGAACTAGAGATTTAATATTATTAAGATATCAATACTTCCTTCAAGCAATTTATAGATTTAATGCAATTTCTGTCAAGATTCCAATTTTTTTTTACCAGAAAAGGGCAAGCAAACCCTCAAATTCATATAGAAATGCAATCTGTAAACAGAAGAACAAATTTGGAGACTCACACTTCTTTGATTTCAAAACTTACTACAAAGTTGCAGTAATCAGAAACAGTGTGATTATAGCATAAGGACAGACCAATGGAATAGAATTGAGAGTCCAGAAATAACCCCACGCTGGTCCACACCATCACAATGCTTACAAAATTAACTCAAGATGGATCCATGACCAAAGCATGAGGTAAAACCATAAAACTTTCAGAAGAAAATGTAGGGATGAATCATCATGAATTTGGATAGGGCAATGCATTCTGATATATGACACCAAAAGCCCCATCAACCAAGGAAAAATATTTAACTTGAACTTTATCAAAATTAAAAACTTTTGTACATCAAATGATATTATCAAGAATGTAAAAAGAGAACCCACAGTTGACCTCCCCAAGTACTCAGCTTACATAATCAAAATCAGATCAAGGATGAATGAGCCAGTATCAGCTGGTGTAACTGAAAAATAATCACAATCTCTCACCCAGCGTCTTTCATGGACACTACAACTCCACTCAGGAATATCCCTAAAAGATACCTGTGAGGGAGAAATCCTCCCAGTGAGTAAGGTTTTATTTATTATTTTATTTTATTTTTTTACTGCACAGGGTCTTTGATGCTGTGAGTGGGGCCTACTCTTTATTGTGGTGGGCAGGCTTCTCCTTGCAGTGGTTTTTCTGGCTGTAGAGCACAGGCTTTAGGACGGGTGGGCTTCAGTAGTTGCAGCACTTGGGCTCAGTAGTTGCAGCATGTGGGCTTTAGGGCTTGAACTTAATAGTTGTGGCACAGTGGCTTAGTTGCTTCGAGGCAGGTGGAATCTTCCTGGACTGCGGATTGAAGCTGTGTCCCCTGCATTGGCAGGCAGACTCTTATCCACTGTACCAGCAAGGAAATCCAGGTAGGACTTTAAATTGTACACTTGTTCATCATCTTTGTGGCAGGAAAACTGAGTTAAGATATGTATATACCCATATTCTGGAAGACTGGCAAAAAATTTGAATGGCTAAGGCAAAACTGTAAGACTGGAGTTGAGGAGGTCTGGGAAGGAAGCACATGGTTGGATCCACAGTAGCAGGCACAAATTGTGCAGATCTCTGAGTCTTCTGCCAGGGTTCCTCAAAGAGTAGCTACAACAGAAGAGACGTGGCATTCAGGTGGACAGAACTATTCATCCAGTGTACAACAGCCTTGGCCCCCAAAGCCAAAGAATGGAGTAGCCATTGTGGTTGAGATGGAGACTATTCATGGGCCTAACAGCATTGGTTCTCTCTCACCAAGGCTGAGCAAACTACTGCTAAATATCTGACCTTTCAGAAGTAGAGACCAAAGCAGAGTACTCAACATAGTACTTTTTTTTTTTTCCTAGAGATCAGATAGATTTGTTAGGCAGGTTGATTTCAACTGAAGTCCTTCCATCCCGAAAAGGTAGTGCATTGTCCTAATTGGGATTCAAACGTATTCTGATTATAGCTTTGTTTTTCATGTCCTACGTGCTTGTGTTTTAATGCCTTTCCCAAAGGCTGACAGTAGGGAAAGAATGTGGAATGATTTGTAGACAACCAATATTGTTCGCTCCAATGTCCTAGTATTAATGTCAGGGCCATCCAGTAAAAATTAGGAAAACAAAGAGACTTCCCTTCCCTGGCAGTTCAGTGGCTGAGACTTTGCACTTCTGGTACAGGGAGCAGTCGGGGAGGTGGCATGCAGGTTCAATCCTTGGTTGGGGGAACTAAGATCCCACTTGCCATGTGGTGAGGCCAAAGGAAAACAAAAGAAAATGTAATATATGTACTATATAACTATTATATAAAATAAAGATGCACATGATTTGTCTAGTTTTAATACTACGCATGTTATACATAAGAAGCCATCCTAGTGAAAAATAAGAGTAATATGAAAGATCAGTTTAGTTGTTTAAAAATACTACTTTTTATTTTATAGATTTCAAGGTATATTACAGGTTACAACTGTTTCTTTCACAAACATCATTTTGAAGTGTTAACAACTGTTCTGTACCTTTGTATATTTTATGTAAATTCATATTTACATGAAGTGAGTAAATGAATAGACATTCCATATTCACAGATTAAAAGATTGAATACTGTTATAAAGGTAACAATCCCCCAATTGACCTACAGGCTAAATGCAACCCCACCAAAACTGCCACAGGTTTCTTGTGGAAATTGAAAGCTGATTCTAAACTTATATGCAAAAGCAAATGAACTAGAATAGCCAAAACAATCTTGAAAAAGAATAAGTTTGGAAGATATACATTCAGTTCAGTTCAGTCGCTCAGTCGTGTCTGACTCTTTGCGACACCATGAATCACAGCACGCCAGGCCTTCCTGTGTATCACCAACTCCCGGAGTTCACTCAAACTCATGTCCATCGAGTCGGTGATGCCATCCAGCCATCTCATTCTCTGTCATCCCCGTCTCCTCCCACCCCCAGTCCCAACCAGCATCAGAGTCTTTTCCAGTGAGTCAACTCGTCGCATGAGGTGGCCAAAGTATTGGAGCTTCAGCTTTAGCATCAGTCCTTCCAATGAACACCCAGGATTGATCTCCTTTAGAATGGACTGGTTGGATCTCCTTGCAGTACAAGGGACTCTCAAGAGTCTTCTCCAACACCACAGTTCAAAAGCATCAATTCTTCAGTGATCAGCTTTCCTCACAGTCCAACTCTCACATCCATACATGACCACTGGAAAAACCATAGCCTTGACTAGATGGACCTTGGTTGGCAAAGTAATGTCTCTGCTTTTTAATATACTATCTAGGTTGGTCATAACTTTTCTTCCAAGGAGTAAGCGTCTTTTAATTTCATGGCTGCAATCAGCTTCTGCAGTGATTTTGGAACCCCAAAAAATAAAGTCTGACACTGTTTCCACTGTTTCCCCATCTATTTCCCATTCAATATTACAGTAATCCAGGCCTATGCCCCAACCAGTAACGCTGAAGAAGCCGAAGTTGAACGGTTCTATGAAGACCTACAAGACCTTTTAGAACTAACACCCAAAAAAGATGTCCATTTCATTATAGGGGACTGGAATGCAAAAGTAGGAAGTCAAGAAACACCTGGAGTAACAGGAAAATTTGGCCTTGGAGCACAGAATGAAGCAGGGCAAAGGCTCATAGAGTTTTGTCAAGAGAACGCACTGGTCATAGCAAACACCCTCTTCCAGCAACACAAGAGAAGACTCTACACATGGACATCACCAGATGGTCAACACCGAAATCAGATTGATTATATTCTTTGCAGCCAAAGATGGAGAAGCTCTATACAGTTAGCAAAAACAAGACCAGGAGCTGACTGTGGCTCAGATCATGAACTCCTTATTGCCAAATTCAGACTTAAATTGAAGAAAGTAGGGCAAACCACTAGACCATTCAGATATGACCTAAATCAAATCCCTTATGATTATACAGTGGAAGTGAGAAATAGATTTAAGGGACTAGATCTGATAGATAGAGTGCCTGATGAACTCTGGATGGAGGTTCGTGACATTGTACAGGAGACAGGGACCACGACCATCCCCATGGAAAAGAAATGCAAAAAAGCAAAATGGCTGTCTGAGGAGGCCTTACAAATAGCTGTGAAAAGAAGAGAAGCAAAAAGCAAAGGAGAAAAGGAAAGATATAAGCATCTGAATGCAGAGTTCCAAAGAATAGCAAGGAGAGATAAGAAAGCTTTCCTCAGTGATCAATGCAAAGAAATAGAGGAAAACAACAGAAAAGGAAAAACAAGAGATCTCTTCAAGAAAATTAGAGATTCCAAGGGAACATTTCATGCAAAGATGGGCTCGATAAAGGACAGAAATGGTATGGACCTAACAGAAGCAGAAGATATTAAGAAGAGGTGGCAAGAATACACAGAAGAACTGTACAAAAAAGATCTTCATGACCAAGATAGTCACGATAACATGATCACAGACCTAGAGCCAGACATCTTGGAATGTGAAGTCAAGTGGGCCTTAGAAAGCATCACTACGAACAAAGCTAGTGGTGGTGATGGAATTCCAGTTGAGCTATTTCAAATCTTGAAAGATGATGCTGTGAAAGTGCTGCACTCAATATGCCAGCAAATTTGGAAAACTCAGCAGTGGCCACAGGACTGGAAGAGGTCAGTCTTCATTCCAATCCCAAGGAAAGAGAATGCCAAGGAATGCTCAAACTACTGCACAATTGCACTCATCTCACACGCTAGTAAAGTCATGCTCAAAATTCTCCAAGCCAGGCTTCAGCAATATGTGAACCGTGAACTCCCAGATGTTCAAGCAGGTTTTAGAAAAGGCAGAGGCACCAGAGATCAAATTGCCAACATCCGCTGGATCATGGAGAAAGCAAGAGAGTTTCAGAAAAACATCTATTTCTGCTTCATTGACTATGCCAAAGCCTTTGACTGTGTGGATCACAATAAACTGTGGAAAATTCTGAAAGAGATGGGAATACCAGACCACCTGACCTGCCTCTTGAGAAACCTGTATGCAGGTCAGGAAGCAACAGTCAGAACTGTACATGGAACAACAGACTGGTTCCAAATAGGAAAAGGAGTACGTCAAGGCTATATATTGTCACCTTGCTTATTTAACTTATATGCAGAGTACATCATGAGGAACGCTGGGCTGGAAGAAGCACAAGTTGGAATCAAGACTGCTGTGAGAAATATCAATAATCTCAGATATGTTGATGACACTACCCTTATGGCAGAAAGTGAAGAGGAACTCAAAAGCCTCTTGATGAAAGTGAAAGAGTGAAAAGGTTGGCTTGAAGCTCAACATTCAGAAAACAAAGATCATGGCATCTGGTCCCATCACTTCATGGGAAATAGATGGAAAAACAGTGGAAACAGTGTCAGACTTTATTTTTTTGGGCTCCAAAATCACTGCAGATGCTGATTGCAGCCATGAAATTAAAAGACGCTTACTCCTTTGGAAGGAAAGTTATGACCAACCTTGATAATATATTAAAAAGCAGAGACATTACTTTGCCAACCAAGGTCCATCTCGTCAAGGCTATGGTTTTACCTGTGGTCATGTATGGATGTGAGAGCTGGACTGTGAAGAAAGCTGATCACCGAAGAATTAATGCTTTTGAACTGTGGTGTTGGAGAAGACTCTTGAGAGTCCCTTGTACTGCAAGGAGATCCAACCAGTCCATTCTAAGGGAGATCGGTCCTGGGTGTTCATTGGAAGGAGTGATGCTAAAGCTGAAGCTCCAATACTTTGGCCACCTCATGCGACGAGTTGACTCACTGGAAAAGACTCTGATGCTGGGAGGGATTGGGGGCAGGAGGAGAGGGGGATGAGAGAGAATGAGATGGCTGGATGGCATCACCGACTCGATGGACATGAGTTTGAGTGAACTCCGGGAGTTGGTGATGGACAGGGAGGCCTGGCGTGCTGTGATTCATGGGGTCGCAAAGATTTGGACATGACTGAGCGACTGAACTGAAGAGTTAGCATGACTCAACTAAAGTTTCTGTTTGCCAAAACTAAAAGAAAAAAAGATCCCGAGTGTCACAACTAAGACCAGTTGCAGCCAAAAATAAAAGAGGCCAATGGAAGCTTCTTCTAGGAACAATATTTTCTCTACAGATTAGTTTTTCAGGCTTTATTAGCTTACTATTAGGTGGAGAGAGCAAACATTTCAAAGAGGACTCAAATATAAAGTGTCTACTAAATACTGTTATCAGTTAAGATGACACTTTATGGTAACCCAAAAAGACAAACCACTTAGAAGCATGTCTTTTTTTGATATCAGCTTCTTAGTAGGTGTCCTTCCTTGCAAGGAACAGGACAATGAAGCTTTCTCTCTCTCTCTCAACTAAGATGTAAATATAGTTACGAATAAGAACACCAGGAAATTTATTAGGCGTTTATTTCTTGCACTAGAGCATTAAAAGAGGAAAATACAAAATGGGACTTCCTTTTTCTCAACATTCTCATATACATATCACAATATTGGCTTATATTCTATAAAGTATTTCATATTACATCTTATATTAAAACTGTGATGATATACTACTTCTTTATAATATACTTTTTCATGTTAAGAGTCCTCTAAATGATTCTCTGATGTGAACTTTTTTGAAATCTTATCAAAGGCTAAAACATATTCAAACTGTCTACAAAGTTTTAATCACAGACTAACATTCTGATGTAAAATTGGTTATACCTACTTATGGAAGTGGAGTTTGAAGAATGTATTGCATTATTCTGATTCTTTGATGCTCAGTGTTTCATCGCATCCATTCTTTGACATACAATGAGTTTGATCTATGAACTTGATTTTTATTTATTTTTCTCCCAGGTGTGCTATCTTATATACCATGGGGTTTGCCTTCTACCAAAAAAGATTTCTTACATAGATTATATTACAGTTCTTCTTTGCTTTTGGAATTCCCTGGTATTTAGTAAGGAGCAGACTGGCAGAATGATGTGTCACATTTATCATATTCACAGGGCTTCTGCCTTGTGTGTGTTCCACAATGAAAATTAAGACTTTATTTGTGACTGTAGGCTTTCCCACAGTCAGTACATTCATAGGGCTTCTCTCCTGCGTGTGTACTCTGATGCAATCTGAATTGCTACTGGAGGTTCTCCCCACACTCACTACACTCAAAGGATTTCTCCCCAGTGTGTGTTCTCTGATGCTCAACAAAAGACTTGTGACTGAATGTTTTCCCACATGCTATATATTCATAGGGCTTCTCTCCTGTGTGTTTTCTGTGACATCCAACGAGGTGAGTTACCATTAAGGTTTTCCCACATTGAGTGCATTCATAATGTTTCTCTCCAGTGTGTGTTCTCTGATGTATAATCAGTTTTGACTTTCCACAGAAGGTTTCCCCACATTCAGAACACACAAAGGGTCTCTCCTGTGTGTGATCTCTGATGTTTGGTCAGTGTCTACTTGTCACTGAAAGTCATCCCACATTGAGTACATTCATAAGGTTTCTCTCCTGTGTGTGTTCTCTGATGCACAGTAAGTTTGGACTTCACACAGAAAGCTTTCCCACACTCGGAACATTCATAGGGATTCTTCCCTGTGTGTAGCCTCTGCTGCGTTGTGAAGTAAGTATGTTTTTTGTTGAAGAGTCTGAAACATCGATTACATTCATAGGATTTCTCTGTGTGCGTTCTTTGAGTATGGGTGAGGTGAGTCTTGCGTAAGGCATGCTACACTCAGTGTAGGATTCTCCACTGTCATTGTTCTTATATTAAAGTTTGAAATCTTAAACGCTTCTTCACATTCATTACATTCACTGGGTCCCTGTCCTGTATGAGCTCTCTGATGTTCATCGACATAGAGAACAGACTCGTGGTTACCATGGTAGAGAGGAGGAAGGGGAGGGATGGGTTGGGAGTTTGGGATTATCAGATGGGTACTGGATAAATGACAAGTATATATCACAGGGAACCATAATCAAAATCCTGTGATAAACTATAATGGAAAAGAATATGAAAAAGGGTGTATGTATGTTATGATAATGAATCACCATGTGATACAGCAGAAATTAACACATTGTCAATCAACTATACTCCAATAACATTTTTTTTCCCTAGTTTAATAAGGACTTGTTTATTTTGAGAAAAAAGGTCCCAAACATCAGGCTGTTTACAAAAATAACACACAGTATCAACTTTAGAAGACAATCTTAAGACAATTACACTAGTTATTTTTCCAGAAGATGCATTTAACATGCCAACTCTTATTCACAAAAATACATTGTTACATTTGTGTTGAAAAGCCCCACATAGCACTCTTTTGTGGGGTATAACACACATATCCGTAACTCAAAGCTGCTCTCAGGGGCTACTCAACTAATGAGAGGTTCAGTTCAGTTCAGTTCAGTTCAGTCGCTCAGTCGTGTCCGACTCTCCGCGACCCCATGAATCACAGCACGCCAGGCCTCCCTGTCCATCACCAACTCCTGGAGTACACTCAAACTCATGTCCACAGAGTCGGTGATGCCATGCAGCCATCTCATTCTCTGTCGTTCCCTTCTCCTCCCGCCCCCAACCTTTCCCAACTCAGGGTCTTTTCCAGTGAGTCATCTCGTCGCATGAGGTGGCCAAAGTATTGCAGTTTCAGCTTTAGCATCAGTCCTTCCAATGAACACCCAGGATTGATCTCCTTTAGAATGGACTGGTTAGATCTCCTTGCAGTCCAAGGGACTCTCAAGAGTCCTCTCCAACACCACAGTTCAAAAGCATCAATTCTTCGGCGATCAGCTTTCTTCACAGTCCAACTCTCACATCCATACATGACCACGGGAAAAACCATAGCCTTGACCAGACGGACCTTGGTTGGCAAAGTAATGTCTCTGTTTTTAATATACTATCAAGGTTGGTCATAACTTTCCTTCCAAGGAGTAAGCGTCTTCTAATTTCATGGCTGCAATTAGCATCTGCAGTGATTTTGGAGCCCAAAAGAATAAAGTCTGACACTGTTTCCACTGTTTTTCCATCTATTTCCCATGAAGTGATGGGACCAGATGCCATGATCTTAGTTTTCTGAATGTTGAGCTTCAAGCCAACCTTTTCACTCTCCTCTTTCACTTTCATCAAGAGGCTTTTGAGTTCCTCTTCACTTTCTGCCATAAGGGTGGTGTCATCTGCATATCTGAGGTTATTGATATTTCTCCCGGCAATCTTGATTCCAGCTTGTTCTTCTTCCAGCCCAGCGTTCCTCATGATATACTCTGCATATAAGTTAAATAAGCAAGGTGACAATATACAGCCTTGACGTACTCCTTTTCCTATTTGGAACCAGTCTGTTGTTCCATGTACAGTTCTGACTGTTGCTTCCTGACCTGGAAAGCAATTAATGTATGAATGGAAAGAACTGTACTCCCTTTATAACAAGATATTATTTTGGAGACAGTTGATAAAAACCATACATCCTTTTTATTGTTAGGTCATAATGAGGTATCAAAATTAAAAGCAAAAATTACAGGGTAAGACTTAACATAACTACTAGGAGGGTCAAAGGAAGTGAAAATGGGACTAGGCACAGGGAAATATGAATTAATGAACATGAAAAGGACAAGGATGGGGAGAACAATGAGCATGTGCTAAAGGTACTAGGAGAGAGGATCTGGTGAAAATTTTGATCTTAGACAAGTGCCTAGGTAAAGAAATAATGGGACAAGATTTCTAAAGCCTGCTATGTGCTTAAGAGTCAACCTCGCCATTGGTGCTCTGTCATCTTCTCCTTCCTCAGCCTCTTTTTCATCATCCTTGATCAACTCCAGCTAGTCAACCCCCTGATCTTCATTATCATCATCATCCAGTAGGTTTCCCTCCTCAGCAGAGTGTGACCCCTCTGCATCCCCCTCAGACTCCATCTTCACATTAGTCTCATCTTAAGGGAGCTGCTTCTCTGCTCCTTTTCTGACTTACCCTTCTTCATCCCTATTCCTCGTTTGCTCTGTTCCTTTTCATTTTTTTCCAGGCTTTCCAGTAAAGAATCCACTTTTTGTTTTATCTGGGTTAAGTCCTTCTTAATAGTCTGAAGGTCATCTCCTTTCAACTTTCCAGACTTAGAAGAAGATCCCCACTGTCTGCTCTTAGAATTGAAGCCACTTTTGCCCCTTCATGAGGTGTTTCCTGATACACGCTGGCATTTTGAGGGCACTACAGCCCACACAGTAGGAGGAGAAGAAGGAACACATGCTGGGTAACCGTACATCCTGTCCTAATAGTCCCGTTCAAAGTCAGATTCCAAGTCAAAAGATGAGACTGATATCTCTGCTGTAGATCACTTCACACCTGCTTTTCCTCAGTTCACTTTTGGCTCTGCAGCCAGATTAGTATCTAAAAACCTGGCCAGCAATCATTCTGCCATTCTCTCCTGCCGCAGCATCCTGGGCATTTCTCTCATTAACATACTGAACGAAGGCAAAGCCCTTATGAACAGAGCAACCCACGTTTTTGCTGCATTTTGAGAAGATTGCCTCCACGTCAGAGAAGGAAATGGAGAAGGAAATGGCAACCCACTCCAGTATTCTTGCCTAGAGAATTCCAGGGAAGGGGGAGCCTGGTGGGCTTCCGTCTATGGGGTCACACAGAGTCAGACACGACTGAAGTGACTTAGCAGCAGTAGCAGCAGCCTCCACGTCAGATTTCTTGACCACAAAGGTATTGTGATTCCCAGTGAATACATGAGAGTTCATGGAGTGAGGCTCCGTCTTGTTGGTAACATTGCTGGCCATTGTCTTTGATGATAAGGTGCCTCACAAAGCTGAAAAATGTAGCTGAAGATCAAAAAAGTCTCCCAGGAGGGGGAAAGGAGAAGAGATTCGATTCTGAATCTCCTACCCCTGGGTTCTTCGTGGAGAAGCTGATTGCTGCTCAAGGTCAGCAATGCCATGGCAATTGCTCAGTGTTCACCTCTTCACAAAAAAATCCAATAACATTTTTTTAAATTAAAGATTTAAGGTTTCTTACAAGGCAAAATAAACTTTAATAAAAGATCTATATATGTTTCAGGATATTTAAGAATATGGATCTAGATGAAATTAAGCATAAGTTTAGGACAAATAGAAAAAAGTAAAATTTGGTTAGGAAACACAGGGCCATAATGATAGTTCTTATAAAAAAGAGAATTATAAATTTGGAAATTATAGTACATATAGATTTATCTTCTTAGGCTAGTATCAACATATATTTTACAATTTTGGTAATCAAATCTGTCAAATGCAATACGAATCCAAATATGTGATAATATGGTTCTGGTTCTAGTTAAAACTCATGACAACTGAGCATACTAAAGGAACTTACGCATAATAATAACAGATAACGGATACTGAGATAAAATTTATAAGAAAGAATGATAGAGATGGCAGTTTAAGATGACTCTATACATGCTAACAAGAGGAAAAGGAGGACCTTGGGCATGTTACTTAGTCTCTTTGGACTTCGGTTTGTTAATCCAGTAAAATAGTAACCCTATTTATACTGTTATATCACGGGATAATTGTGGGAAGTAGATGAGTTAATATACATAACCTGCTTAGAATGGTGTCCAGTACACCATAGGCCATAATGCAAGTGTTGATTATGGTGACTATGAGATTGCCACCAACTTCGAAGTCATAAAAACATAAAGAAAACTTAAGCCCTGAATATGGGTTAATAATCACTTAAAAACATCTGAGAAGAGCAGAAGGTAAAAATAGAGCCTTTACAGACATCTCAAATTGAATAAATGACTACATAAATGAAAATTTATTGATTTAATTAACTGGTGCTGGTTGATAAAGTAGACAGACAACAGAAGGATAAATATTTAGGAAAGGTGAGTGTGATCGAATTAGTTCTACTCACCAAAGGCAAATTTAAGTATATTTTAGAAAGGATTTTGAGTGCTATCAAATAAAGTACAGGGACTTCCCAGGTGGTCCAGTGGTGAAGAATCCTCCTGCCAATGCAGGGGACAGGGGTTCTATCTCTGACCCAGGAAGGTCTCACATGCCTCAAGGCAACTAAACCTTTGCCTACGACTACTGAAGCCTGTGTGACTGGAAGCTTGTGCTCCACAACTAGAGAAAGCCCCAGTACAGCAACAAAGATCCAGTGCAGCCAAAGATAAAAATAAATTTAAAAATAATAAATAAAAGCAAAAATAAATCACAAAGGTACACAAATTATCAATTTGGGCAAAACAATGGTAATGAAATCTTTAACAGCAGGGATAAAAGAGAAAGTGAGTCAGGATACAGAAGAAATATGGGGCATTTTACCACAAAAGGAAAGAAGGAATGAGCAGAGAAATTTGAAGGCACGCAAGAATCACAGATGTTGATAATAATTTCTAAAGAAGATATCTAAAAATGATGATGGTCAAAGGACTATGTGAAAATAAGAGGAAATTTGGCAACTGAAACTGCTACTGAAAGAGAGGAATTATGAAGAAATAAATATTCAAGAAGCAATAACCAAGAAGTAGATTTGGGTAATGTCAGAGCACGAAGTTTCTCTATAAACACTGAGCATAGAAGGAGTACTTCCTGTGAGGAGGGTGACATTTCAAGGTGTTAATTTAAATATTTGAGGAATGGTGGTTGGATAATCCTCAAACTTTGAAAAGGTATGAAGTCTCTAAAAAGAGATTTCCAAAAAGGTTTCAAAGATCTTATACTGGGTTGACTGTCTACTCCAAATTCATGTCCACCCAGGATCTCAGAATGTGACCTTATTTGAAATGAGGGTCTCTGCAGATGTAATGAATTAGGATGAGGTCATAATGGATTAGGGTGGGCCCTAAACTCAACAGGACTGTTGTCGCTAAAAGAAGATGATATACAGAGAAGGTTATGTGACAATGGAAGCAGGGACTGGAGTAATACACCTGTATGTCAAGGAGGGACAAGGGCTGTCGCAACCACCAAAATTTGGGAAGAAGCAGAAGGGACTCCCTCTTGGAGTCTTTGGAGGGAGAGTGGTCCTGCTGACACTATGATTTTTCACTTGTAGCTTCCAGGACTATGAGAGAATACATTTTCTGTTGTTTTAAGCCTCCCAGATTGTGTTTCTTTGTTACAGAAGCCAAAGAAACTGTAAGCGTCAAGCAACTCATTGTCCACTTGAGATCTGATTTCCACTAGCTTCCACTCCTTTGGTACACAATAACTCACCTGAAAGGTGTTGGCTTGAGAACTCTACCTCTGTTATCCATGACTGTTTTCCCAGCTTAACTGGGAGATTACACCAGGTTTGGTTATGAGACGCCCTGTCAATCAGAAGTGACACATATCCAGAAGGGCTCATATCCAGACACTTGCGCCTCATAGCACCTAAAGACTGTCATGCATGATGACAGTGCTTATATCAACCTCGGCAGAGTAGGACTTCTCACCGGGGCAAAGACACTGACATCCTTCCTAGAGCCTCAAAGTAATTCAGTAATTCTGAGGGCTTCCCTGGTGGCTCAGCAGGTAAAAAACCCAGCTGCAATGCAGGAGACAACGAAGACACTGGTTTGATCCTTAGGTGGGAAGATCCCCTGGAGGAGGAAAATGGCAACCCATTCCAGTATTCTTGCCTGAAAAAATTCCATAGACAGAAGAGCCTGGTGGGCTACAGTCCAAAGAGTGGCAAAGAGTCAGATACATCTAAGTTACTAAGCACACAGCACTGGTGATCCAGTGATTAAGAATCCTCCTGCCAATGCAGGGGACACGGGTTTGATTACTGGTCTGGGAAGATCCCGCAGGCTGTGTAACAACTAAGCCTGTGAACCACAATTACTAAACCCCTACTCTAGAGCCCGCAAGTTGCAACTACTGAGCCCATGTGCTGCAACGTTGCCTAGAGCCTGTGCTCTGAAACAAGAAAGGCCATCACAATGAGAAGCAACGAAGAGTAGCCCCCACTCACTGCAACTGGAAAAAGCCAGTGCCGCCATAAAATAAACGTTTTATGAAAACAATTTTTGAATCCAAAACTTTAACACTAAAAAAAATTCAGCTCTTCAGAGGTTTAATGTTTCATCAACTGAAAGTGGTAATCAGGTTCCAGAAGTAATGTGGGAAGCTCAGCTTACTCACTGAGACCAGCTTGCTATAGTTCTCCAGCATCACATCCCTACACAAGATCTTCTGAGTTGAGTCTAGCCACTGCCACTCTGCCTGGATGAAGTTGGTTGACACATCCTTGAATGATACTAGTCCCTGTAACAGTATGTTTTATTTAATCTGAATTGTTAACAATTGGAGAATGTGAAAAATATGTATAAGAAATGGACCTTATTGCATGCACTGATCCAAGTTATAAAAATTTGATTTGATGCATACAGTATATGATGTTTTCATTTTTATGGGAGAAATAGGTATTAGAAATAACTTGTCAACAAGCTTAGTGATTAATTACTGAATTAAAAAATCCTTCTGTTGGACTGCTCTGGTGGTGTGGTGGTTAAGAATTCACTTGCCAGTGCAGGTGACATGGGTTAGATCTCTGGTCCAGGAAGGTTCCACATGCCACAGGGCAACTAAGCCCGTGCACCACACCTATTAAGCCTTGTGCTCTAGAGCCCAAGAGCTGCAACTACTGAACCTGTGCTGTGCAATAAGAGAAGCCTCTGCAATGAGAAGCCCATGCAGTGCAACTTGGGAGTAGCTCCCACTTGCTGCAACTTGAGAAAGACTGAGCCCAGCAATGAAGACCCAGTGCAGCCGAAAATAAAATAAATAAACAATAAAGAAAAGAAGCTTTAGAAAAGCTTCTATTGAGCTCACTACTCTGTACATGGAAACGCTCTAATTGCTCAGAAAAATCAAGATCAATAAGCTTAAATTCTAGTAGCAAAATAGATATACAAGTATCTATTTACAATAAGATATTATAGGAAACTATATTAGAAATGCTTACAAGATTGTTGTTTAGTTGCTTAGTCATGTCCTACTCTTTGCAACCCCATGGACTGTAGCTTGCCAGGCTCCTCTGTCCATGGGGTTTCCCAGACAAGCATACTGGAGTAGGTTGCCATTTCCTTCTCCAGGGGATCTTCCTAACCCAGGGATCAAACCCACATGTCCTGTACTGGCAGGTGGATTCTTTACAGTTGAGCCATCAGGGAAGCCTGCACAAGGTATATAGTGTAGACATAAGGAAGGAAAAATTAGTTCCAGTCTATTATTGTGTGGCTGTTATGAGGCTGAAAATCTTTGAGTATTGTATTATGTAAAAATATGCATTAGCCTCCACATGGTCAAATGCATTTTGTGCGCATTTAAAATGTATTTTAGATGTTAAGTTCAGAGGAGTGCAACTAGGGTGTGAGTTAGATCAACAGAGTAAAGGGATATAGTAAGATAAAGAACTAACAAGGCCAGACATGGAATAATTTAGAACCAGTTTCTATAAATCAGTGGTCTCCAAACATCCTTTGAGCATCACTCCATCATTTGAACTATACTATTTGTATATATTGTACATAAGTACATGTAATTACAACCGAAGCATTATTTAATGAAAATCACTTTCTCAATTTTAGAAAAAAATTTAATACAAATTGTAATATCTTATTCAGAGATTCTGATGGACAGTCTTGCACATCTCCTGGAAGGCCCATCTCCCATTCTGAAAGCCCCCACTCCAGAAAATGTGGAGTCAGTAAAAAGGTGTGAATAAGCCCTGGACTTATATAATTTCAGATTTAACATTCTGGAATGGTGGTTCTCAGTTCTGCCTGAACATCTGAGTCACCTTAGAAAGTATATAGACCAGACTCTATAATGTTATTTTTTTTTAAATGTTTGAAAGTGGTCAAACCCACAGAAATACTGCAAAAATAAAATGTGTACAAAGAATACTCACATACTTAGATTCACTTTTTGTTAACATTTAGCCCATTTTGTCACTTGCAGGTGTTCCCTCTTCTTTACCTATAAACACATATCTGCTAACATACACTCTCACTTTTTCCTGTACTATTTGAAGCTAAGTTACATATATCATGGCCATAAATATTTCAGTGTGTATTGTTAAGAATAGAGATATTCTCCTATATAATCATGGTATAGTCATCAAATCCAGTACACATCACATCGACATGGTATTTTTTTTTAAGTTTCTTAAATTTATTGAGAAATCTGCATCTGTCTTACATTACATATATAGTTTGAGAAGTTGGAATTTAACTTGTTATTCCTTCAATGTAAATAATGTTTTTTTTTGGGGGGGGGTCTGGCATAAAGTATTGCTGGCAAAAATCTGATAATGATCTAATTTTCTTTCCTTTGTAAGTCACTTGCACTTTTCATCTAGTTATTGCTCCTTTTCTTTTTTTCCTTTTTTAAAGTCAAGTTACTGTACGAATATGTCTTGCTTGAGTTGATATGCTAAGATATAAGTTGTGCTTTTTCTTTTTTAAAATTAATTAATTTATTTTAATTGGAGGCTAATTACTTTACAATATTGTAGTGGTTTTTGCCATACATTGACATGAATCAGGCATGGGTGTACATGTGTCCCCCATCCTGAACCCCCCTCCCACCTCCCTCCCCATCCCATCCCTCAGGGTCATCCCAGTGCACCAGCCCTGAGCACCCTGTCTCATGTGTCAAACCTGGACTGGCAATCCATTTCACATATGGTAATATACATGTTTCAATGCTATTCTCTCAAATCACCCCACCCTTGCCTTCTTCCAGAGTCCAAAAGTCTGTAATTTACATCTGTGTCTCTTTGACTGTCTCGCATATAGGGTCATTGTAATCATCTTTCTAAATTCCATATATACTGTATTGGTGTTTTTCTTTCTGACTAACTTTACTCTGTATAATAGGCTCCAGTTTCATCCACCTCATTAGAACTGATTCAAATGCTTTCTTTTTAATAGCTGAGTAATACTCCATTGTGTATATGTACCACAGCTTTCTTATCTATTCGTCTGCTGATGGACATCTAGGTTGCTTCCATTGACATGGTACTTCTATCTGTTATCTTTCTTATGTCAGTTTTGTTAATGGACACAATAACCTCTTTTACAGAACTTCCCTCTTCCAAACAGATTCAGTCTGGAGTCAAGTATTGCATTTAGTTGCCACGTCTCTTTAGCCTCTCTTGTTCTAGGACATTTCCACAGCTTTTGTCTTTTATGACATTGACATCTTTGAAAAATATGGTTCCCAACCCTTTTTAAATGGGCTTCCCTGGTGGCTCAGAGATAAAGAATCCATCTGTAATGCAGGAGATAAAGGAGATGCAGGTTCGATCCCTGGGTGGGGAAGATCCTCTGGAGGAGGGCAACCCACTCCAGCATTCTTGCCTGGAGAACATCATGGACAGAGGAAACTGGTAGGCTATAGTCCATAGGGTCACAAAGAGTCGGACACAACTTAAGCGACTGAGCACAGCCTTTCAAAAAATTAGAATGCTCACTTTCGGTGTGTCTGCTGTTTCCTCATGGTTAGGTTCAGGTTATGTGAACTAGGCTGGAAAGTGCATAGGTGATGCTGTTCCCTCCATAGGCATCCCATCCGCAGCATATGCTGCCACTCTCCCTCAGTGAAAATGCTAATTCTGATCACTGAGTAGGAGAACCAAGAATTACGCCCAGGAAATTCTAGAATATAGTATTTCTTGGGCCTCTTTTGCCTCCATTCTGAGCTCTGGTAATCTTCCAGGGAGGGTTTCTATAGACTGCCCCTTTTCACCTCAAGAGCTTTTTTGTTACAAGAAAGCTGGGACCAGGGCCAGAGGGATGAATTAAACTTAGTTGGAACTTTTAAACAGGTCCCCCGATCTGACCCTCACAGAACATACTTTCTCCAAAATTCATGAACTGGGTCATCTACAAACTCAAATAAAGACTTCCAAGAACAAAAACAGAACAAGGCAGACCTGGCTTAGAAATCTCAATTGGGCTGCCTGTTCCAAGGGCTCAGAAGAGTCATCAAGAATCCCTAAGACACGAGGGCCAAGCAATGATTCTGTCCATATGTATTTTGCAATTATTTCCTTGGGATCAAGAAAGACTTATCAGGGCCCAATGATATGAATAACGATGCTGGATTTTAAGCAGGGTGGTTTAGTAGAAAAAACAAGAGATTTGCAAAAAAGGAAAAGGAAAATTTAAAGTTGAAAATTAGATTCCCACCACTGCTGACTCTGTGATCTTGGATCACTTCACCTCTCTGAGCCTCAAGTGGTCCCCTCTCTTAACATGAAGACAGTTAAATCCACCTCAAAGATAGCTGTGAGAAATGAAGAGCTCTGATGGAAAAAAAGTGTGTGTGTGTGTGTGTGTGTGTGTGTTTATACATAATGGAGACGGGGACGACAGAGAATGAGATGGCTGAATGGCATCACCGACTCGATGGACATGAGTTTGGGTAAACTCCGGGAGTTGGTGATGGACAGGGAGGCCTGGCATGCTGTGATTCATGGGGTCGAAAAGAGTCGGACACGACTGGGCGACTGAACTGAACTGAACTGAATATATATATTGGGCTTCCCAAGTGGTTTAATGGTAAAAGAATCCACCTGCCAGCTCAGAAGCTGCAGATTTGGGTTGGATCCCTGAGTGGGAAAGATCCCCTAGAAAAGGAAATGGCAACCCACTTCATTCCAGTATTCTTGTCAGGATAATCCCACGGACTGAGGCACCTGGCAGGAGCAGACGGGGTCAGAGGAGCCAAGGCGTCTCAAAGAGTCGGACACAACTGAGCACCCATACACTGCCACTACTAACACATACATATACAGCGCAGAACTGCATGAGTCGGGTATTACTAATATTCTCGTTTTGCAGAAGACGATACTGTACCTCCTGCAGTTAACTGTCATTCCCAGGGTTGCTCAGTGACAGCGCTGGAACTTGAACCCCGCTCCGACCGCTCCAGCCAGCGCTCCCCTCCCTTGGCTAGACGAACACGCACGAACTGTTCGTGCGACCTCCAAGCTGCCACTGTGCAGCCTCCACGGAGCCCACGCCCCCGGTCCCTATTGTGGAGGCCGGCCCCTTCCACTGACAGAGGCGCCTTCACCCAGCGATCCCTTCAGGGAGACACGGAGGCCTACTCTCGCCCCTCGAGCTCAAGTGCAGCGGGGTCCTGCAGAGAGGTCAGCTGGGCTCCTCCCCAACGCCGCCTCCGCCCGCCCCCGAGCCGCGTCGGCGCCCCTCTTTCCTCCCCTAACCTTCCCGGGCTCACCCTCTGCTCCCTCGTTGGGTTGCACCGGCTCCTGAGGAGCGCGGAGACTCGGCGGCCCAGGAACCGCTTCCGGAAAAAGGCGGCAGCCTGGGGAAAGACAACTTACAGCTACAAGCCGAAGTAGCGTGTGCCAACGGAGCTGCGGAGTCCAATACCCTGGTAAAAACTGCATTTCCCGGAAGTCCTTGCTATGGATAATCTCGAGTTTCTCTGTTAAATGCTCCTGTTACCTGGCGCCCAAGATTTTTAAACTTCGCCAGGTTGTAGAATAGAACCCGACTTTACTGACATAGGGCTTCCCCGGTGGCTTGGGGATAAAAAATCTGCCTGCAATGCAAGAGAAACCCGAGACGCAGGCTCCATCCCTGACTCAGGAAGATCCCCTGGAGGAAGGCATGGCAACCCACTCTAGTATTCTTGCCTGGAGAATCCCATGGACTGTCTCCATGGACAGAGACTGTCCCATGGATAGAGAAGCTTGGCGGGTCGCACAGCGTCAGACAAAACAAGCCGACTTGAGCACACACGCACATTACTGGCATAACACCTAGGTGTAATGCGTGATTCTTGACTGGATCTGGCTTAAATCAGCTGCAAAAGACATTTGGGGAACAAGTAAGGGTTAATTTTCACTTATTAAAATTGAACTGTTTGTTAGTGATATTAGGAATTATTGTTATTTTTAGTATGATAGTAAGCGTTGTCAGTTTAGTTCAGTTAAGTTCAGGCGCTCAGTCGTGTCCGACTCTTTGCGACCCCATGAATCACAGCAGGCCAGGCCTCACTGTCCATCACCAACTCCCGGAATTCACTCAAACTCATGTCCATAAAGTTGGTGATGCCATCCAGCCATCTCATTCTCTGTCGTCCCCTTCTCCTCCCGCCCCCAATCCCTCCCAGCATCAGACTCTTTTCCAGTGAGTCAACTCGTTGCATGAGGTGGCCAAAGTATTATTGAGTTTAGTGTCCTGTAAATCATAGTTGGTTGATGGTGTTATGCAAGTTTTCTATGTCCTTGATGATTTTTCTGTCTACTGTTTCTACTGTTGATAAATTCGTGTTACCCAATGGTTCCCTCTCTCTGTACACACTATCATTAGCAATAGTAGTCTCTACCTTAGGTTGGGAAATAGCATCGCTGCAAGAGGGGTTGGAGCAGGAGCCTGATGTAGGCTGGGAGGTACCCTGAGATGGCCATGGCATGCCTGCCAGAGTCCCAGGCAGTTTTCAATCTACTGCCTCTGTGCTGTGACCAGGAGTAAAGCAAAACTGTGCGCACACTCCTCAAACTAAGAAGGAGCTAAGAAGCTCCTAACAAGCTAAGAAGGCTCATGTTTTCTGGCATCAGACCCCCATAGCTGAAGTGCCTAATGTGTAGTTCAAACCTCTCACTCCTCAGGGATGTAGCTCCTCCTCTGTGTCCACCACTAGAGGTGTGGATCCCAACCGGGTCGCTCCTCCCTTCCTGCCAGACCCTGTGAGGATCTTTCTTTACAGCCTTGGTTGTAGAAGAGCTGTTCTGATAGTCTCCAAGTTGATTTGAGGGAAAGTCGCTCTTTCTATGTGCTGTTGTAGTTTTGACGTGTTCGTGAAGGAAGGTGGGCTTGGCATCCTCCTATTTGCCATCTTTATCTTGCTCATGTTCTCTATTCATGAGTCAATCTTTGTAGATCCTATTTCTTCATGAGTCAGTCTTTGTAGGTCTTGTGTTTCTAGGAATCTGTTTCATCTATGTTATGCAATGTGTTGGAATAAATTACTCAGTACTTTTAATTCTTTTGGTAGGATGAGCAGCTATGTCCCCACTTTTATTTCTGATTTTAGTAATTTGAGCCTTCTCTCTCTTTTTTTTCAGTCAAGCTAAAGTTTTGTCAAGTTCATTCATCTTTTCAAAATCAATTCTTCAGCCTGCTGATTTTTTTCTGTTGCTTTTCTATTCTCTTTTATTCTGCTCTGTTATTATTTCCTTCTTTCTGTTATCTTTGAATTTAGCTAGTTCTCCTTTTCCTAGTTTGGTTGTTTTGAGCTCCTTTTTTTTTTTTTTTTTGCAAAGAAATGAACAGAGGAAAATTTATGCGTCGAACCTGGACTGGTCACTTATGATAATATACATGCTACAATTCCATTCTCTCCAATCATTCCACCTTCACCCTCTCCCACAGAGTCCCAAAGACTGTTCTAAATGCCTATGTCTCTTTTGCAGTCTCTTATACAGGGTTCAGGTTACCATTTTTCTAAATTCCATATATATGCGTTAATATACGGTATTGATGTTCTTCTTTCTGGCTTACGTCACTCTGTATAATTGGCTCCAATTTCATCCACCTCATTAAAACTGATTCAAATGCATTCTTTTTGATGGCTGAGAAATACTCCATTGTGTATATGTACCAAAGCTTTCTTATCCATTCATCTGCAGATGGACATCTAGGTTGCTTCCATGTCCTGGCTATTATAAACAGTGCTGCAATGAACATTGGAGTACATGTGTCTCTTTCAATTCTGGTTTCCTCGGTGTGTATGCCCAGGAGTGCGATCGCTGGATCATATGGCAGTTCTATTTCCAGTTTTCTGAGGAATCTCCACACTGTTCTCCATAGTGGCTGTACTAGTTTGCATTCCCACCAACAGTGTAAGAGGGTTCCCTTCTCTCCACACCCTCTCCAGCACTTATTGCATGTAGACTTTTGGATAGCAGCCATTCTGACTGGTGTGAAATGGTATCTCATTGTGGTTTTGATTTGCATTTCTCTGATGATGAGGGATGTTGAGCATTTTTTCATGTGTTTATTAGCCATCTTAATGTCTTCTTTGGAGAAATGTCTGTTTAGTTCTTTGGCCCATTTTTTGATTGGGTCACTTAGTTTTCTGGAATTAAGCTGCAGGAGCTGCTTGTATAATTTGGAGATTAATCCTTTATCAGTTGCTTCATTTGCTATTATTTTCTCCCATTGAGCTCCTTTTTATTTTTAAATGTGACTACTGATAGGTATTGCTTTCATGGAATCCATAAGTTTTGATATGTTGTTTTTGCTTTCATTTGTCTCTAAGTATAATTTCCCTTGTAATTTCTTCTTTGACCTATTGGTTTTTTAAGTGTGTCTTGTAATTTCCACAAATTTGTGTATTTTCTAGCTTTTTTTCTATTTATGATTTCTAACTTCATCCTGTTGTTGTTGGAGAAGATACTTCTTATGACATCTATCTTTTAAAATCTATTGAGAGTTAACTTGTGGACTAACACAGTCTATTCTGGAGAATGTCCCATGTGCACTTGAGAAGAATGTGTATTTTCCTGTTGTTTGGTAGTTTTCTGTATACATTTGTTATATCTAATTGATTTACTGTGCTTTTTTAATCCTTTATTTCTCTACTTCTATCTAGTTCTTCTATCCACTATTGAGAATAGAGTATTAAAGTCTCCAAGCAGTATTGCAGAACTATATATTTCTCTTTTCTGTTCATTTTTGCCTCATCTATTTTGATGGTCTGTATTAGGTGCATAAATGATTATTTTTGAAACTTTTATTGGGTTGAACCTTTTATTGGGTTTGATTCCTGGGTTGGGAAGATTCCCTGGAGAAGGGAATGGCTACCCACTCCAGTATTCTGGCCTGGAGAATTTCATGGACAGAGGAGCCTGATGGGCCACAAGTTCACATGGTCGCAGAGTCAAACATGACTGAGCAACTAACACTTTTCACTTCACCATACTTCTTTACAAAATTTATTTTTAATTGAAGCATAACTGCTTTACAATATTGCCTTGGTTTCTGCTAACATCAACATGAATTAGCCATAGGATACATATGTCCCCTCCCTCTTGAACCTCCCTCCCACCTCCCACCTCATTCCACCCCTCTAGGTTGTTACAGAGCCCTGGTTTGAGTTTCTTGAGACATACAGCAAATTCCCATTGGCTATCTATTTTACATATGGTAGGAGAAGGCAATGGCACCCCACTCCAGTACTATTGCCTGGAAAATCCCATGGACGGCGGAGCCTGGTAGGCTGCAATCCATGGGGTCGCTGAGAGTTGGACACGACTGAGCGACTTCACTTTCACTTTTCACTTTCATGCATTGGAGAAGGAAATGGCAACCCACTCCAGTGTTCTTGCCTGGAGAATCCCAGGGATGGGGGAGCCTGGTGGGCTGCCGTCTGTGGGGTCGCACAGAGTTGGACACGAGTGAAGCGACTTAGCAGCAGCAGCAGCAGTGTATATGTATCCATGTTACTCTCTCCATTCATCCCATCCTCTCCCCACCCCCATGTCCATAAGTCTGTTCTCTATGTGTTTCCACTGCTGCCCTGCAAATAGGTTCTTTGATACCATTTTTCTAGATTCCATATATATGCGTTAATATATGATATTTATTTTTCTCTTTCTGACTTACTTCACTCTGTATAATAGGCTCTAGGTTCATCCACCTCATTAGAACTGATTCAAATGCATTCCTTTTTATGGCTGAGTAATATTCCACTTTATATATGTACCACAGCTTCTTTATCCATTCATCCACTGATAGACATCTAGATTGTTTCCATATCCTAGCTTTTGAAATTGTGTTACAATGAACACTGGGGTACATCTGTATTTTTCAGGTTTTATTAACATAAAATATTTCTTAAAATTTTAAAGCCTTTTTTAAAAAAATGATAGTATAGAGACCTCTGCTCTCTCGGTATTATTTGCACATAATATCTTTTTCAATCCTTCCACTTTCAATCCATTTTTGTCTTCAGGTGAAAAGTGAATATGTTGTAGGACAGCATACCATTGGCTTATTATTAAAAAATCCTTTCTGCCAATCTTTGTCTTTTGATTTGAGAGTTTTATCCATTTACATTTAATCACTTATAAGAAAGGACTTATTTCTGTCATTTTGCTATTTATCCTCTATATGCCTAATAACTTTTCCCCCCTTATTTTCTACATCATTGTCTTCTGTTTAATCTTTTGGTAGTGAAGTGTTCAGTTCAGTTGAGTCGCTTAGTCGTGTCTGACTCTTTGTGACCTCATGGACTGCAGCATGCCAGGCCCCTTTGTTCATCACCATCTCCCAGAGCTTACTCAAACTCATGTCCATCGAGTTGGTGATGCCATCCAAACATCTCATCCTCTGTTGTCCCCTTCTCTTCCCGCCTTCAATGTTTCCCAGCATCAGGGTTTTTTCTAATGAGTCAGTTCTTTGCATCAGGTGGTCAAAGTATTGGTATGTTTAATTTTCTCCTAATTTCCTTTTGTGTATTTTCTATAGCTACTTTTATTTGCATTTGTTATGGGGATTACATTTAACACTATACAGTTAATAACATTCTAATTTCAATTTATACCTGCTTAACTTTAATAACATATGAAAATTCTGTACACAGACGTATAGAACAGTTTTTTGGACCCTGTTTCTTGATCTCAACCCCTCTCAGTTACTGATGTCATAAAATTACATCTTTGTGCATCATGTATCCCAAAACAGACACTAATAATTTTCAATGTATCTATATGTTAACATAGAAAAAAAAAGTGGAGTTACAAAAATTTTATAGTAACACTAGTTTTTCTAATTATTTATGTATTTAACTTTACCACAGATATTTATTTAACAGTTTTGAATTTCTGTCTAGTGTCTTTTCATTCCTATCTTAAGGACTCCTTTTAACATTTTCTTAAGAATGGGTCTAGTGGTAACAAACTTCCTCAGCCTTTGTTTATCTTCCGAAGTCTTAGCTTCTCATCTTGAAAGGACAGTTTTGTAGGATATAGGATTCTTGACTTGACAGATTGTTGTGTTTTTGTTTTTCCTTTAGAACTTTGAATATACCACCCACTGCCTTTTGGTATCTAAGGCTTCTGGTGAAAAATCTAGTGATAATCTTACTGGTGATTCCTCATATGTGATAAGTTGCTTCTCTTGCTGCTTTCAAGGTTCTCTTTTTGTGACTGGCTTTGGACAGCCTTTCTGTGAAAAGTTTCTGAGGTCAATATTTGAGATGCATTTTGAGCTCAGGTAGACACTTATTTGTCTTTTCCTTGCTTCTTTCTAGTAAACTACGTGTTCCATGATTTAGCTCAGATCTTTCATGATGCTTTCAGTCTCCTTGGAGAGAGCATAGGACTTCTTGATTCTATGATCTTCCTTTTCCCCTTTGCAAAAATCTCTGAGCCATGCCCCAGATGTAGGAGTGGAGACAGTGGCATTCTTCTGTGACACCCATATTTTAGAAGGTTAATGCTGTATGGAGATAGTAGCCTCTGGTCTTCTCATTTTCCCTTTTGGCTTGGAACCTCTACCCAACATAGTCAAATTGGGGGTGATTGGGGCCTCAGTATTCTCAGCGTGTTGGGGAATAGAAGCTCTTGACTTTTCTTCAGCTGCATGTGTCTACAATTCAGGCTGTAAAAGAGGCTACAGGAGAAATTAAGAAATAACTGGAAGACTGCCTTTCCCAGGCAGATGCCATAGCATGTGACTTGAACTAGGGAGGCAGGGGTGGGGGTAGTTGAGATTCAAATACACTGAACTCCTGCTGTTCTTAATGAGCATGAGTAGATTTTCTTGAATGTTTCTTCCTTGCATTATGCCTTTAGGACAATTTCCAGAGACTTTGCTTTCAGACACTTTCATTACACATCATGTGAAGCATCTGCTTGCTTCACATGGGAGTGGGTCTGTGGAGTCAAAAGTAACTGTTTTTACACTTGCTGCCATTCTGGGAGTCATGAATAACTGTTTTTATGTTTGTTGTCCCTGTTAGAAAATAAGCTCTATAAGAAGACAGAGATTTTCCCCAGTTTTATTGAGATATAATTGACATATAACATTGTGTAAGATTAAAGTGTACAATGTGATGATTTGATATACTTGTAGATTGAAAAATGGTTACCACCCTAAGGTTAGTTAACATATTCTTCACTTCACATTAATTACCGTTTTGCTGTTATGGTGAGAACAATGAAGCTGTGCTCTCATACCAACTTTCAATTATATAATACGATAGTATTGACTATACAGTTCCCGAGCTCTTCCTTAGATCCACGAGTTTATTCATCTAATGAATGAGTTTTTACCCTTTGCCCCACAGCTTCTCATCTCCCCCACCTTTCAGCCTGTCAGCTTTCTACACTGTTTTTATGAGTTTTTTGATTCCACACAATAGATGAGAACATACCGTGTTTGTCCTTCTCTGTCTGACTTATTCCACTTAACCTAATGCCCTCAAGGTCTATCAGTGTTGTCTCATATGGCAGGATTTTCTCCTTTTTTGATGGCTGGATAATACTTCATTGTATATATGTAAAATATGTATATATCATTTCTATTTTTTTCCTTTGTCAGTGGACACCTAGGTTGTTTTTATATTTTGGCTATTGTGAATAATGCTGCAATGAACATGGGTGCAGATATCTCTTTGAGATGGTGATTTCATTTCCTCTGGATATACACTGAGTGGGATTCCTGGATCATATGTTAGTGCTGTTTTTAACATTTTGAGGAATCTCTATACTGTTTTCCTTGGTAGCCTTACCAATTTATATTCCCACCAGCAGTGCACCAGAGTGCTCTTTTCCTCACCAGCATTTGTTAGCTGTTTTGTTTTTTTTCACCGCACTGCACGGATTTTATTTGCCTGACCAGGAATGGAACCCATACCCCTTCCAGTGAAAGCATGGATTCCTAACCAGTGGACTACCAGAGAAGGCCTTGAACTGTCTTTTTGATAAGAGTTATTAGTGTGAGGTGATATGCCATTGTCATTTTGACTTAATTTTCCGTGATGATTAGTGATGTTGTTTCAACATCATTTATGTCTTTTTTGAAGATATGTCTATTCAGTTCCTCTGCCCATTTTAAAACAGAATTATTCAGGTTTATATTTTTTTTGTCATTGTGTTGTGTGAATTCCTAATATATTTTGGATATCAACCCCTTATCACTTATATTATTTGCAAATATTTTCCCACACTCCATAGTTTGCTTCTTTTGTTGTGCAGCTTTTTAGCTTGATGCAGTCCTACTTGTGATTGTTGCCTTTGTTGCTGTGTCATCCAAAAAATCATTGCCAATGTCAAGGAGCTCTTTATGCATTCACCTGGGAGTTTTATAATTTCAGATCTTATGTTTAAGACTTTAATCCATTTTAATTTTTGTGAGTGATATAACATAGGGGTCTAGTTTCATTCTTTTGCATATAAACAGTCCAATTTCATTCTTTTGCGTAAAGTATACTTTGATTCCCTTTTCTTGAGTGAATCTACTATAGGTTTTTGTTTTCTGGTTACCATGAGGCTTACTTGAAACATTTTACTGATAAAACAGTTTAAGCTCAAAACAGCTTCCATCACATACAGAATCTGTGCTTTTTTAATCTCCCCCCTCCATTTTATGCTGTTGATTTACGTATTTTTGTATTGTATATACATTAAATATTATAGCTATTTAATGCTTTTGTCGTTTAAGGTTTATATTGATACTCATGCGATGAGCTGACTCACTGGAAAAGACTCTGATGCTGGGAAAGGTTGGGGGCGGGAGGAGAAGGGGACGATGGAGAATGAGATGGCTGGATGCCATCACCGACTCTGTGGACATGAGTTTGAGTGTACTCCGGGAGTTGGTGATGGACAGGGAGGCCTGGCGTGCTGTGGTTCATGGGGTCGCGGAGAGTCGGACACGACTGAGCGACTGAACTGAACTGAACTGATACTAGAATTAAATGGTTAACACACCACATATTATAGTATGATAGTGTTCCAAGTCTGACTTAGAATACCTATATTTACCAGTCTGTTGTATATTTTTATGTTATTAATTAGCATCTTTTTGTTTCTACTTGAATAACTCCTTCCACCGTTTCTTGTAAGGCCAATCTGTGAGTGAGTGATAGTCACTCAGTCGTGTCCAACTCTCTGTGACCCCACGGACTAGAGCCTGCCTGGCTCCTCTGTCCATGGAATTCTTCAGGCAAGAATACTGGAGTGGGTTGCCATTTCCTTCTCCAGGGGTTTTTCCCGACCCAGGGATCGAACCCTGGTATCCTGCATTGCAGGCAGATTCTTTACCATCTGAGTCACCAGGGAAGCCTACTATTAAAGAGACTTTTCTAAGTATAAAGACAGGGCAACTCGAAAAATATCAGTAGATATATACTTGACTTTATCTTATAATCTATAGACAATATATTAGAATATGTAATGAATCCATACACCTTTTCCAAAGGAATACCCAAGACAGAAGTAGCAATAAAGTTATAAAAGACAATCATCAATCAGATGAAATAATTTAGATGAAGGCCAATCTAGTGGTGATGAATTCCTTCAGCTTTTGTTTGGGAAAGTGAAGGACGACTTTGCTGGGTAAAGTGCTCTTGATTACTTTTCTTTTAGCACTTCAAACGTAACCTGGCCTGCAAGATTTCTGTTGAAAGATCCACTGATAGCTTCATGAGGGTTTCCTTGTATGAGAGAAAATTTTTTTTATCTTGCTGCTTTTTATGTCTTTGATTTCAGATAGTTTTATTAAAATGTGTCTTGGAAAAGATTATTTTGGATTGAAATGATTGGGTGATTTATTAGTTTCATGTACCTGGCTGTCCAAATCTCTCTCTTGGTTTGGGAAGTTCCCAGCCATTATTTCTTTAAATAAAATTTGTCTTTCTCTCTCTTATCCTGGGTCTACAATGATAACATATATTGTTTTACTTAATGGTGTCACATTAGTCCCATAGTCTTTCTTCATTCCTTTTTTCTCCTCCTGTCTGGATAAACTACAAGTGATTTTTTTGTGGGGTTCACTCATTCTTTCTTCTTTAAGGTACAGTCTGCTGGTGAAGTTATTCTTCATTGTGTTGTTCAGCTAAAATCTTGTTTGTTTTTAATGCTTTATCCTCATTGAACTTATTTTTTGTGTTTTCCTGATTTCATGAAATTCTTAAATGTGTGTTCTCTTGTAGCTCTCTGAGAGTATGTAGAACAAGCATTTTGAATTATCAAGCAATTCATGAATCTCTATTTCTTTGTGGTCAGTTAAGGGAAAGGCTACCCAATCCAGTATTTTGACCTGGAGAATTCCATGGACTATACAGTCCATAGGGTCACAAAGAGTCAGACACGACTGAGTGACTTTCACTTTCACCATAAGTTTACTGTTTCTTTGCTATTGTCATATTTCCCTAATTTTTCATAATCCTTGTATCCTTGCATAGGTGTTCATACAGGGGTTGGTTGCAGACACACAGTGGTGAGGACCAGGGCCAGCAACAAGGGCCTGCACCAGCTGTGGGCACATTGGCTGCTGTGGGGGCCCTGGCTGTTGGTGTGTACTCCTGTGGCTGCAGGGTGTCTCCACAGGCACTTACTTGCATGACAGTGAAGCCAGTGAAGGGAGTCAGGTTAGGAACATGCAGGTGCACAGCTGCAAGGGTAGTTGCAGGTGAGTGCAGTGGTGCAGACCAGTGACAAGAGACAGGGCTGAATCTGGGTCCAGATGCAGTTAATGGGGCCCTATTACCAACAAAGGTCCATCTAGTCAAAGCTATGGTTTTTCCAGTAGTCATGTATGGATATGAGAACTGGACTATAAAGAAAGCTGAGCACCAAAGAACTGCTGCTTTTGAACTGCGGTGTTGGAAAAGACTCTTCAGAGTCCCTTCGACTGCAAGGAGATCCAACCAGTCAATCCTGAAGGAAATCAGTCCTGAATGTTCATTGGAAGGACTGATGCTGAAGCTGCAACTCCAATACTTTGGTCACCTGATGTGAAGAACCAACTCATTGGAAAAGACCCTGATGCTGGGAAAGATTGAAGGCAGGAGGAGAAGGGGACAACAGAGGATGAGATGGTTGGATGGCATCACCGACATGATGGACATGAGATTGAGTAGGCTCTGGGAACTGGTGATGGACAGGGAAGCCTGGTGTGCTGCAGTCCATGGGGTTGCAGAGTCGGCTATGACTGAGTGACTGAACTGATTGTCATGCACTCCTATGGCTCCCCACATGCACTCACCAAAAGCATTTACGGGGAAGTTGGCTGACAGCATGCACTTCCATGGCCACAGGACAGCACAACAGGTGTGCCCATGGCAACAGAAATTGGTGACAAGACTCAGGCTGGCAAGGACTTCCCTGGCAGTTCAGTAGTTAAGACTTTGCCTTCCAGTGAAGAGAGTGTGGGTTTGATCCCTAGTTGGCGAACTAAGATCCCAGGTGCTTTGTGGCTAAAAAACCAAAACATATAAAACAGAAACAATACTGTAACACATTCAATAAAGACCAAAAAAAAAAAAAAGAGGCTGGCAGTATGCCAATGCACAGCTAAAGGAGCTAACCTCAGGGTGCCTATGGTGGTGGAGGTTGGCTGTTGGGTCTAGGCTGGTGTCTTATACTCTCCCAGCTGCAGAGGTCTTAACTATGTGCTCTTGTGGATCCCAGGCTCTGGAGGAGGGGGTGGAGCTGAAGGCAGTAAAGAAGGACTCAGGCAGCAGGTGTCTGTAAATGCAAGTATCTGTTGGGCAAAAACTGGTGAAATCTGCAGGGACTCTGGCTGTGCTGGCTGTTGGTTTCTTCATTGGGAAAGCTGCTGGGATCCTCTGCAGAACAGGTGACTTGGAGCCGTGGTTACCCCCACTGTGTGACTGATACTGGTGGCCCCTGCTCTTCTTCCTTGTTCCTAGCTACCTCTGTTCACCTCAGCTATGCCAGTGGAGTGAAACCTAAGTGAGTCCTTCGTGTGATGCCCTGAAAGGCTGGGGAGGCTGGCTGCTTGCCTGCTCCTCCTTTTCCACGAAAACTTTCTAGCTGGGTTGTCCCGTCTGGCACTGAGCCTCGCTGGCCAGGCTGAGTGGGATGATGCAGGCAAAATGAAGCAGTACTTCCTTTTTGAGTTCTTCTCAGGTTTCTTGTTTTGCTCTGTTACTCAGGCTTAAGTGGACTCCTGAGCTCTCCCAGAGCTGTTTTTGTTCCTGGATAATTATTTTTTGATCTTTGTTGGGGGATGCTGGGGTCTCCTACTTCACCATCTTGGTGACATAAGTCTCCAAAGATATTTTTGTTTGATTTTCAAATAACTCCTAATTAATTGTAAAATTGTCTGACTCCTATCTGTTGATTGAATGAATAAATTAAAAATTTACTTGCTTATTTAAGTCCTATAACTCTATAAAGTAGGTACCGCTGTTGTTCACATTTTAGAGAGGGATAAAGTTAGGTTTTCAGTGGCTCAATGTAGAATGCCTATGTAGAATCACAGATGTATTATTAAGTAGTAGAATCTGGACACGTATGCAGACATAACTCCAAAGTCCATGCTTCTGAACAGTGTGCTTTACTAGAGACCAGTAACACCGCATAGCCTCAACTCTTACCAGACAGCCTTTAACAACTCTTCTCAATAACAGTCATGGACCTCATGTCCTGGCATGCACAGTTCTAGAAAGATCTTCTGGAATTAAGATGTATACATTTTACTGCACACATCTGGCTGCTGACATAAGGAGCTTTCCTTGAGGAAAGTAACAAATGCAACCACAGCCCATGCCCTGCTTAATTCCAGTCTTCATCCTCTCTCCTCTGCATTGTCCCCATTACTCTGAAACACAGACCCTGGAGCATAGCCTGTCTTCAGAGGCCTTTATCTGAAGGTAAGTCCAGGGCAAGCACAAAAATATTATGGGCATAAATTAAAATGTAAATGGACCCAACTGAGAAGCATATGGAGAAATTTTGGATTCTATTCACTGTAAAATAATCTCCTTTTCTGACTGTCAAACTCCACAGAACCCAAAAGTGTACAAACTTCCTTTCCAGCTCTCTGTCCCAACCAGGTCTCTGAAGGCGAGACGCTGGAGCCTTAGGAGGCTGGAGGCAATGAACGGCACATGTGCAGAGCAGAGGGCTGCACCTTGCCTTCCCAGTGTCAGAGGCCCAGTTCGTCTCTTTTCTGGATTCAGTGGACATTAGCCTCTATGGTCCCTCCTTCAGTGCTTCCTAAATAAATAACCTCTTCTCTCCGGAGATGCTCCTCTTTTATAATCCCAAGAAGATGATTCAGAAATGGGCTATAATCACATCTTGACTCTATACAAACATAAAACTACCACAGATATATGTCACCAATATATCCACTTCATTTATGAATACAGGTACAACATTTAAATAAAGCTGAAAACAGAGACCAACAAAGTGTCATATGGTAATAAGGGTTTCTCCTGGGTTGCAAATTATGTTAAATTGGAAAAATTACTCAATTATGAAACAAAAATGAAAAAATACAAAAACAAAACAAATATTACCCCAAAGAAACCCCTTTCTCTCAAAGTTAACTTTAAGTACCAGCTCTTTTTTTTTTTACAAATGCTTTGTGACTATCTTTTCAATGAACATTCGGTGAAAATCTTTATTGGTAAATAAATTTTAATAATATAAAGTATCCCTCTTATGTTCACAATAATACAGTCAAGAGGTTTACAAGTTCAAAGAAAAATATGTAGACATAAATAACAAATATGCAGAATCTATATGAAGGAAATGAACTTTATTAAACAACAGCTTAAAAGATTTGAGTAATTAGAGGTACAAATCATTTTTCTGAATAAAAAATGAAGTATATTATGGCACAACATTCCCAACAAAATCTCAAGTAACTTATTTCTTTTGGTTTCATTGCTAGAACAAATGTAAATTTTGTGTAATACTGGGAAGAGCCAAACATTTTGTGAAAATGGAGATTAACGCCTATCTGAAAATGTATCTTTAACAACTATAATAATCTTTTAGTTTTGAGTGGGGAAATATACATGTTAAGTCCTAAGATTGTGATAAGAATTTAGTCTATGACAGTGTTTCAAAGAAGTGGAGAGAAATGGGCCTATTTAATAAGTGGTGTTGGGATGGCAGAGTAAGATAATGTGAAAATAACAGGGATTCAACAGGATAAGCCTTCCCTAAAAAGCACAGATAAAGGGGTAGGTTCAGGGCAACCTACCAATTGGAAGCTGCAGTCTCCAACTGGAAGCAATAAACAGGGGCAGTGGCTGAAGACACATAGTTTACCCTTGAGTTGAAACCTCCCGGAATCTATGGCTCTGCCAAGTATACCTTCCCTGCCAAGTATAGACTGGATGTGAAGTGATAGGTTGTATCAGGCAAGAGGAGGCCAAGTTCAAGATAGAAAATGGGCCCAATGCCAAAACAAAACAGGTTATACATATATATGCATTACACACAAACATACACACAGCTTCCTCCAGATATTCAAACAGCTCCTTCCCTCCATGCCGGCCTCCCCATTGAGGTCTTCCCCTTTCCACACTACATTAAATCACTTTTTCTGACAACTCTTCCCATTGTATGTTTATAAATGGGAAAATTTTATACTTATCATCATCATGTTCTCCCATGGAGATGTATTTTCTTAATATAGCTGTTGACAGCAAGGACACAAGCTATCTGGTCATGACGACTTTTCGATAAAAATATTCTAGAATGGGTTCTCACTGGCTTATTTTTAACAAAGGATTATTCCTGGATGAATATAGACATGGGGCCAGAAGAGATGGTATCATCTGAGGTAAATGCCAACTCCATGTACACAAGAATAGGTTATATTACTAGAAGAATGTATAAGAGTTGCAGTAGCCACTACATAATCTTTATGTACATGATCTCAAATTCCTTCCTTTTGTATGAGGAACTAAGTCTCCCTTTCCCAGCCAGCCCCTCCTTTCACACTCAGGCTTGTCTTCCAGACAATGAGAAACTGGTGTCTACTCTTAGACACACACACTGAGAGCAGGTTCCCCTCAGATACTTGGGGAGGTGAAGAAGTGAGGCTTAATATTTTTCATGCCACCCTGAACATGTTTGGAGTCTAGAGTATGGGATGGTTGATCCTCTCTGGGTTCAGAATCCTCATCCACAAAATAGGGGAGATTATCCCTTTGTAAAAGAGGTGATCTTATCCTGAACTTACTTCCAATAACACACAGGCCAAAAGTTCTCAGTTGTCTAACCCCTCAAAAGAGGCTCAAGTCCTTAGAGAATAAAGAGGGTTTTCAGAATTCCTTGAAGCCCCTAGTGACAACAAGCTCTGTTCTTGTCAGTCTTTAATTATATTTCTTAAAATGGAAGAACTTGGTGAAGTATGGCAGCGATAATTTGTGCCCATGGGCTAGTGGAATTTCCTAAGCTTTCCTAGGACTATGCTGATTATGCCAGGGCCCATACTGTGAGAAGAGGGAATACATACTCTGGAGTACAACAGAAGAGTGTTCTTCAATCTCTACACGCAATAGTTACCTCCCTCGTATCCTGGGCCTTTTGCCATGTAATTAACACATATATGGGCACCCCTAGTGGCTCAGATAGTAAAGAATCTGCCCGCAATGTAGGAGACTCAGGTTCAATCTCTGGGTCGGGAAGATTCCCTGGAGAAGGGAGTGGCTACCCACGCTAGTATTCTTGCCTGGAGAATTCCATGGACAGAGGAGCCTGATGGGCTACAGTCCATAGGGTCACAAAGAGTCAGACACACCGAGCAACTAACACTTTCACTTTCTTAACTGTATGTATCTACCTACAGAGAATTTATAACATACTGGAGTCTTATTTTATGGGCATTTGAATTTTACCAATCAGAAATACTGTCAAAATACTATATTTCAATTAAAAATGCCATAAAATGTACTTATTATAATATGTGAGTTAAACAGCTACTCTTAATATGCTACCTAGAGAGGTAACCAATTACCCCAGTGGTCATATCAAGCCAATGAGAAAAAGAACAAATTAATCAAACAGTGCAGAGAGGACTTGCTGTTTATTTGGAGGAACACAAAGCTGCTAACCTCACACCACATATGACAAGAAACATTATGTGGGGTTATATGAATAAACAAGTTAACATGTCTGCTTCACATATATCAAACGAGAGACATACCTCCCACAGCACTCAGTTCCAAAAGGAATTTACTTATGACAACATAAAAGCACAATGAAGCAGAAGTACTTAACTTTCAACTAGAAGAATAATTTTATTTCTAATATGAGCTATTATATAGGAGTTTATAGGAATAAACAACACTGTGCTGCTTATTCTCCAATAGCTCCACCCAGACCTTCCCCTCTACTTTCTCTGTGCCCACGTGGGCTCACCTGCAGATGGAATCTGATTGGGTTCCAGGAATGTGGTCCATAATTTTGGTGATGACAATATCTCCCATGAGACAGCCTGTCCTCCACAAGCTCTTATTGGGCTCTGGTTAATACCTGCTTTCATCCTTTGCCCTTATGCACTTAGAAGGGTAATGGCCTCCTGGGGACACTGATCTCTAGGTGCTTCAATATCCCTTGTTTCTGGAAAACCACGGTAGTAAATCTGCCATGAAAGTCTTCTTAGTTGGATCAGAATTCTGTTTTTCACTAGAACCATGGCTGATACATATATTAATTTGTCAAAGAAAATAATTCATCTCTAAAACTGCTGTATAGAACATTAACACTTCTATTAGAAAATAATTCATTTGAACCAGGTGATTGCCTTCAGTGCTAAATAACAGACATCTCCAAGAATAAACAAGAAGCTTCTTTTGCCCCAGTAATACAAACTCCTAGTAGACAGCAGGTCCAGAAAGAGTTGTGCAGTTCAGTGACAGCACCTCTGAGTCAGGTTTTTCCCATCTTGTATAGTGTTCTCTTCAGGCTAATGCCCTTCCAGGCCACAACTATAATCGAGTATAACATACAGCCATGAAATAGTCCAGCAGACAAGAGACAATCTCTTCTCGTCTCATGACAATATTTTATCACTGAGTTCTCTGCCCAAAGCACTGACAATATTTTCCAAGTATCTCACTATTCACCTGTCCATCCCAACAAAATCACTAGAACAGAACATTCATGATTAACTTAAGACTCTTGAGAGTCCCTTGGACTGCAAGGAGATCCAACCAGTCCATTCTAGAGGAGATCAATCCTGGGTGTTCATTGGAAGGACTTATGCTAAAGCTGAAACTCCAATACTTTGGCCACCTCATGCGATGAGTTGACTCACTGGAAAAGACTCTGATGCTGGGAGCGATTGGGGGTAGGAGGAGACGGGGACGACAGAGAATGAGATGGCTGGATGGCATCACCGACTCGATGGACATGAGTTTGAGTGAACTCCGGGAGTTGGTGATGGACAGGGAGGCCTGGCGTGCTGTGATTCATGGGGTCACTAAGAGTCGGACATGACTGAGCGACTGAACTGAACTGAACTGAATGTGGATTTACCCCTAAATCATCTGGGGAAAGGATGCACAAAAAGACAAAACATGGCCCAACAAGGGGGAAGCAGGGAATGGCTATGTGGTGGGCAGTGTTTCTTGGAATTGCTTATCGGTGTTTTCCAAAGAAGCAAAGAAAACAGTAGGACAAAGGAGAGAGAGATAGTATATTACATTCTATTAAATTAAATACAAACACATAGTTCCTGAGTTACATACAACTTGAGTTACACACATCATGCCCAAACAGATACAGCAATAAAGCACCAAGAGTAGGACACAAGCATTTCATTATACAACACTCCTTTTTATTTGCCAAATACTGTGAGCATTACTGTTCATAACTGATGTTAACCTTTGCAAAATTTATGTAATTATCATTGTTATTAACAGCATTCACATTATTGACTGAACCAAGGCAGCTGAATAACCTCAGGAAACTATTGTTTGGCCTTTTTATCGAAGTGGAAGCTCAGTAATAATGGCCACACTCATTCACATATGCCAGCAAAACTAGAAGAAAGGTAAGCGATAGGTAGTAAGACAGCATTTACTGGCCACACTACAGAAAGTCTCTGGTAGTACTGAAAATAGGATTGATGCATAGGTAGTTAAAAACCTCATAAAGAACACATTTTGGCTTCTTTTTTGAAGAGGCCATTCAGCAGTAATGGACACAGCCATTTATCTATGGAAATGGGAGAAGGGGTATGTGGCTAGTATTCTAAATTTGCCAAACATATTTTCATATATACACAGTGATGTACCACTGTAAATATTTGACAACAGGTCCTCTGAGGAAACAAAAATCCTAATTTGTAGAGTTTGTCAATTATTATGGTGTAAATACTCCCACTAATGCCACACTACCAACACAATGGCACTGAACGTAGGGCTGGTCACAGATGTATAGTACTACATCATTATATAGTATTCACCATGCTGATTCACAATACAGATAACCGAAAGAACAAAGATAATATCAAAACACTGTGAAATAACTAGGAAATGATGAGTGTTGAGTATGTATTACCTTTGTTTTTTTTAATACTATTTAACTGTAAATTAATACTTTAATTTTAAAATAATGACTGTGTTTTAACAACTGGCTCATAAAACTCCTGAAAATTTATCAGCAGTGCTTGCAAGTTAGTATAAACTTACTGCAGCGCATCACTGTGTATTGGTAAGTGTATATAAATACTTTTACATATATACATAATTATAACAACCTAAAAAGACAATGACGGTATCTAGTGTGGGAAATGTTAAGACTATAACAGTTAATTAAGAGTTTAGATTTTCTCTTCATAAGCATGTTAGGCTCTAATATACAAATCAAGAATATCTCAAATTTCTGATATTTCTGATACCCACAAAAGGCCTGCAAACATCAAGGACTCCTCACATAAATGTTTAATGCTGTTGTCATTTAACTTCTTTAAACTTCAGATTCCACTGTGAATATGACTGCAAATAAGTATCATCCATTATATTAAAAACAATAAAATTTTTGTATCACATCCAGAATATGGCACTACACAACATAAATTCTAGACAAAGGTGTTTTTTTTCACCATATTATGTAAATGAATTTCCCTTCAATATAAATTTTCTGATGAAAAGTTTTACTTTTTTTGGAAACCTTTTACATATTCAAAACATGAATAATGTTTTATTTTAGTACTAATGATCTGAACTACAACAAAACCTCACTCTCTAAAGGAATTTGTGATATTCTTTGGGTTTCATTCATCTCATTTTAAAAACCTGTATAACAAATTTGAAAGCATGGATGAAGGCTTCTGAATGTTCAGGACGCTGAAAGAGCTTTCGCCCTTGTGTGAATTCTCTGATGTTTAGTGAGTACTGACCTCTGACTAAAGGTTTTCCCACATCCATGACACTCATAGGGTTTCTCCCCTGTGTGAGTCCTCTGATGTTTAGTGAGAGCTGATTTCTCACAGA